>NC_135497.1:320774410-321074410 GCF_052857255.1 Amblyomma americanum | reverse complement strand
CTTAGGTCCAAGTTTTAAATCTGTGGCTTGAACCCCAACATAACTCTTCCTGAATTACCACTTGTCCTCGAAGAGTTCTAGAACACATGCTAGATTTTTATCTTCGCGCTATAGCTTCGTCACCGTAGAGAGGCATGCATCAGTAAAGACTATAGATAACACACAAGCAGCGCCAACTTCCTTTATTGCAAGATTGCCGTATAGACTACAGGCTTTTCCATAAAACACGTAGGAGTCAGGGACGATTAAGAAAAAACAGCAGCTCAGCAGATACGAATCAACATGAGCACAAGCTCTCGGTCAAAATTATGCACAGATGAGAAGGCCCTAACCGTCACAGCCAAGTGCACTTAAGAGGCGAAAATACAACATTAAGAAGACAAAAATAAATTGCTACAAACGATAAACGACGCAACCGAGGCATGCTCCATGCAGATGCCCGAAAGAATGCCCGACGCGTCAAGAAAAGAAAAAGGTGGTGATAAAGTAGGAGCCTCAAGGCATGCCGTGCCAGAAAACGAGGACAAACGCGCAGTAACACTGACAAAAGAGAAAACAAACACCACGCCCATATAATATATAAAATAGTACCAAAGCGGAAAACTTGAGAAGATTAAAACGTTATTGGTTTCATCTATTTCAGGTCTGTGCTTATGGTTTAGTACGCGCTTAGATTCCTACTAAATCTGAAAAGCGAAAACCGGTTTCTTTTTACTGGTTTCCTTTTCAGTAACCACCAGCCATCAAAACGGTTACTATTGTTGAGGGAGAGACGAAGAAGACGAAGTTGGCAGTGGCCTGAGATGGAGCGCTCGCGCTAGGCCGGCGGCCATTAAACCATCTCATTGCCATCAGCCATCTCGTCTCATACTTCGGCTGGCCGTCATGTAACATTTGGTGTGAGGTGCGGAGTTCATCCCCATCCTGGTCCGGGAGCTTCGGCGCATGCGGGACCCGTGGTCGTCTGCCGTGAGTTCTTGGTGTGCGTCGCCCGGCCGTGCCCCAGCCTTTCAGACCCGAACCGATCTCGCCGTTGTTCCTCCGCCCCGCCCACCGCCCAGACCACTCGACACGATGAACTGAACCTGACTCAAGGACCCGACCCCATCGACCCGAGACGCTGCCCGCACGTGACGACACCTTTCCCCTGCCCATGCCGTTAGGCGCATCCTGGGGCCCCGGCCGTCGGCTCCTGGTGACCTACGGCCAGGAAGCTTCGTGGGCCACGAATCATTAAGCCATCTCATTCATCGTGGCGGCCAGCCCCTCACAACTTTCTGCTTCCTGTCCCGCCATCCTCTGAACCCCATCGCCCCTTCGCGCGTCTCTTTGTCACCGATCGGGACGATCGCTCGGTGGCTCCGGGTAGTGTGACGAAGAATACGAAGTTGGCAGTGGCCTGAGACGGAGCGCTCGGGCTAGGCCGGCGGCCGTTAAACCATCTCATTGCCATCAGCCATCTCATCTCATACTTCGGCAGGCCGTCATGTAACACTATGAATTATTTCAATATTTTTGAATGGATTGCTTTGTACTGCTTACTAGAGATGTAGATCTTCACCGAGGGCCTACCACCCACTCCGTGTCTTCACTCTAACATATGAAATCATTTCAACTGCAACTATCAATTTTTGTCGGCTTTTGATCAAATGGATCTCAAATCTTGGTAACAGTTTTCTTTGACACTCTGAGTCATAGCAATCCTGCAAGAAACAAATATACTGAAACCTGTAATAATTTGTCTTCCCTTTTTCCGCCGAACACATTCAGGTTGGCAGGGCTCAGACGCAACCGCGTCCTGATGAACTACGCTCATTAGTAGCTAAATTATAAAACTTTAAAATAAAAAAAAATGTTATGGCTACACCAGCAGTTTGTTTCGATTACATCGTACTTGACGACAAGTTATTCGTGAATCGATCAACTCTAAAAGAAACTAGTTAACTTCGCTTGCCGTCAACCACAGGTTCCTCGATCGTTTTCAGCCTCATTACAACTAGATTTTAACAAGGAATGTAGCATATAAAATTCTACCGCCCATAAGGAGCAGGGATTTAAGGTACTTTGTTACAAATGCATACTTAGTTTGAGCTGTCCTTTGGGCAGTCTAAAATTATTCCGTCGGAATGTATAAGTGCAAAAGCACTAATCCGGAAGTTCAGAGCCTTGAAAGACCGTATCTTGCCGATATTTGTCTACTCTGTTCCAATCATAGAAAAAAAAATGAAGAAAAGGAAATAAAAAATATCCAAGAATGGGAGTAGAGCCCGTGGAGACGCGAACAAAGGCCGCTGCGCTAGACTACGTGGATATCGATCACCGCTTTTTTTTTTCATCATAGCACATACTGAACGAGGTTATGCATGTATAGAAAAGGGCTATATATAGATCTTTTACCTCACCTGTCACCTCATGCGTAAGGTGGCATGCGACGTGCCGCCACACGGCTATGTGTCATGCCTGCGCGCAGCCACGCCTGACTGAATTTGTCGACACTCATTCAATGCTAGGATTCCCAGAAATAGCTCTAGCTATGCAAGAAGTACCTTTTCAAATAAACTTTACCTTTAAAGCTGATGTTTTGGAAACATGTAGTTTCGTCCCTCTGAAGCTATGACAACTGGCAGCACATTGAGCCGCTGTCAGTGGATAGATAACAGGCCAGAGAAAGAGAATGCCGGAAGTGATAGATATTGGAGTTGGGAGGTGAGCCAGAAAGAAATAGGGCATAGTAGTTGCGCGGTTTGCTTTTTCACTTTTGTCGCAGGCGTGGAGGTGGTCGAATTATAGATAGGGGTCGTAGGGGATCGTGGAGGGAATGGTTCTGTCCGCGTTGCGACCACAATTTTGTTCTCTTTGTTTTCATAGGCAAGTTTTTGCGTTTTGTCGTGCTGTTCAGGTAGCGCCATTTGACGTCGCTTCACCAGTAAGAATTTATTTCAGCACCTTACAATGCTTTCTCAACATTCAGCCTATAATAGTAGCTCAGCATTCTGTTAGCTTTGTGATGTAGGCATTATTTGAACGGCACGGTGTAAATTTTAAACTGAACCGAGTAATTTTATCCAACGAGTTCTTTTCATAGCACTGCCATACAAATTAAAGTTTATTGCTGCCATTACTCAAACCATCAAGGAGCCGCCGCGGTAGCTTAGTAGTTGCGGTGCTCGGCAGCTGTCCCGAAAAACGTGGCTTTGATCCCGGATGCGTTGGTCGCATTTCGATTGACACAAAATTCTAGAGGCCTGTGTACTGTGCAATGTCAGTGCATGTGAAAGAATCCCAGACACTCCGAACTACTCGGAGCTCTCCACTGCGACGTCCCTCATAGTCTGAGTCGCTTTGGGACGTTAAACTCCGTAAAACCAAGCGAGTGTATCCCCCCACCACAATAACGAGTGAAGTAAATTTATGGTCTGATACATGTTTTCTTTCGAGGTTCTGTTGTGGGAAAACTTTTTAAGACTGTCGACATATTGTTCAATGAAGAGGGCTAATTCGGGCTGGTTGGTGGATGTTGATGGAAACGACTGGACAGCGCCAATGGTACGGAAGAGAACACAGACACCAGCGCATGTGTGTGTTCTTTTCTGCCCCGTCTGTCAGCGCATTTCAGCCGTTACCAGCAACATGTATTTTCTGTTTGCCTATATTCAAAATGGTTCGAAATATTCAATTCGCAAGTAAAAATTTGATACTCGTGCATCCTAAGGTTCTTGCTCAAGAAGAAGAAGTCTCTCGCTTTTTTTAAGCCTCCTCTCTTAGTTTTCCCAACAGCCATTTTTATTAACGCGAATTCAGTGCTTGGCTAGCCTCTCAGGCGCCAAAACACCCTGTGAATGCCGGCCGAGACCACGTGGATCGAGTACTGAGCAGACTAGAACGGCGTCAGAGGCATGTTTGGCAGTCCATGTTCTTGGTGCTGGCTGGCTCCCCTCTCGAGCAGATGGAGGAGGAGGAAAAAACTTCATTGTACTCTGGTGCTTCTTTCTGCGGACAGAAAGAATTTCGAGCCGTGAAGAAAATAGGTTGGGGGGCGCTGAAAGGAAAACTTAAACCCAGAAGAAAAGTTCTGGGAACCTGGAAGAGCTTCAAGCCATGAAGAAAAGTCACCGAGAGCGCCGCTGTGCTCCTATTGTCGTAAACCGGACTCCACTTCTAACACGTGCGCGAGCGCCCGTTAGATGGCGCCGATGTCTAGCACGGACAGATATCGGCGCCTCACCGAGGTTCGCCGGCGTCTCCTGCAGTGGGCATGCGTAGACCGGTTCTGTGGTATGTTAAGAGCGCCGACTTTAGGCGCGTGCACCAAAAAAACGGCCCTTGGAGCACACTTGCAGAATATCGAGCGTTCTCTACAGTTTGCCAATCGAAAACCATCTCTCCTCATGCTAACCCCTTCAGTCAGCAGATCAGGAAGCGAAAACGTGGTTTGCAAACATGGGTTGCTGGTTTGAAGCAACCTTCCTGTAAGTCGGCAATTCTACAAGTTGTCCATTCACTTCTGAGAAAATGAATGCTGCACGTCGGGAGTACCCTGTCGATAGATCTTTGTGTTTGGTTGCCTAAGCTTGCAGTGACGCGAGGCAGATGAGATATGTCTTTGAAATAGCGTTGTCCGCATTCTCAGTGCACGCGCTCACGTTCCCCCGCTGAGAGGTATACGAGCACAGTGACATCACGACTAAAAGAATAAAAGAATAGTGACGCCATGCGTACCCAAAACAATATGAAAATAAATGGCAATAAAGAATAAGATATCTGCCGTTCTGCAGTAGTAAGCAAGTCTCATAATAAACTGCACATCTCGAAACAAAAATCTTTAATTTTAACCGAACGTTTCAAAGCCGACTCGGCTCCTTCATCAGGGGTGACTGAGGGCAGTAGCTAGCGTCTCTAAGTATGGAGGGGAGGAAGGGGTCAAATGAACAAAAGCTCTGATGCGAAAGGCGTGGGGGAGGGGGAGGAAGGGGATGGGGGTTAAGGCTGTTAGTCACGTTGTCGCACGGTGGGGAGGCTGTCAATGGCGACTTTTTTTCGTTGAAGTCCCTGGGCATACACTGGGAACAGGTTTCCTTTTGGGCGTTTGATGTTGTTCGGAACGGTTTTGATGTGCCAGGATTCCAGAAGGAGCCTTTTGTGGTAATTGTTTTCGGTTACTAGGATGCTGGTTTCTTAGAAGTTGATTCTGTGGTCTGAGTCCTCGAAATGTTCGGCTACAGGATTGCAATCTCTTGCGAAGTTGCGGACGTCATTTTTATGTTGCCGAATTCTTTCTTTGAGGTTTTTGGTTTCGCCTATGTAGCGTGCGTCGCAGTCGACGCAAGGAATTTTGCAGACAATGCCTTGGGCTCCTTCTCTCCGCGGCCGGTCTTTATGAACCGGTAGGCAAAGCGCAACAGTGTTTGTGGGCTTGTGCGCAACGTGAATACCCCCTTTTTTCGGGAGTCGGGCGATGGTTTCACTGACACCTCCGACATCAGGTAGAGTGACGTATTTTGGTGGTGGCGTTGGTCTTTGTGCGTTGATTTCTTGACGCATGTGGTTGTGTTTTTGACGTCGATTGGTTTTTTGAATAAAGTTTTTTGTGTAGCCGTTCATGATGAGTTCTTTGAATATCGTGCGTTGTTCTTTTTTTCTGTCAAGTTCTGTGCTTGTTGTGCAGATGAGATTGGGATGTGCAGTTTATTATAAATCTTCAAACCCAACCACACAGGAAAATCTGTCGAAATGTTGAGATTTTTTTAGCCGAGTCTCCTGATCTTTGTGTTATCCTTAGCGGTGTTCTTTTGTCTTTAATATTGTTACGTGGTGGCAAGCCAAGGAAAGCACGACATGATGACAGAATGAAGATATGATTTAATGGCTCAAGGGCCTAGCGCGACCACTCCGTCCCGCGCCACTGCACTCTTCTTCGTCTTCATAACAATGTAGTGGCGTTGGAGACTCGATGCACCGTGCTCGACCCCTTTCGTCGCCAAATGATCTCTGGTGAAATGGACAGTTTGCTTCATTCGAGTCATTTCTTGCCACAAAAGCGAAAACACGTGCTTTTTGAAGCTGTCACCAATTGCGTGGCCGCAGAAGGGTCTCGCTCATTCACAATGGTCTGCTTTATTTTGTACTGTACACAGGCCGTAACAACACAGTGCACTCACGTTGAATGACAAGGAACGAAGTAAACGCTCTAAGGAAAAGGCTTTCAGCTTGCCGTCTTTTTCAGTGAGTGGCCACTCGATGATGCGGTTCCATCGAGCGGCCGCATTGATACCAACCGCTGCCCCCACACGCTAGTAGAACAACAGCGGGCTAACGGGGTCGCATTTTTATTGTGGCAGTGAGGCTTCAATTTTGGATTTCGAAGTGGTGTGTCTGTATGTCTGAAATTTACTTGACCTGAAATAAAATAATCGGAAATGTTTTCTGGCCGCGAGTGAGTTTTGAACCCGGGGCGGCGAGAACACATCAGTTTTGCTGTTTACTGCATTAGACAATGCAACATGGCCGCAGCCGAAAATTCTGCGTCCAAAAATACCAGTCTCTTGCGCTGTGTTTTGGATATCATCGTCTTCATCAACTGCATCCGTGCGCAACGGAACCGAACGCCGAAACAGCACTGAAAACCGAAGTGCTAGCACTCCTCATTTGCATTTGGCGAAACCACGCTAAATCATCCGAAATTTGTTTTTGTGCCACTCTTTACCTGTGCCATGCGCTGTGCTTTTAACAATGCTGGTGGAATTCCTTAGGTTGGTGGAAGGCATTAAAGAATGTAACTGATCTTCAGCAGAAACTCTGATGTCCTTCCTGGCAGTTTTTGTCAGCGTCTGGAGAGACCCTTTGCCAGGACTGGCACATTAGCGATTGTGTTTTTTTTATGACAGCCCGGAGACAAAAGTGCATCCATGACCGTTCCGGGCCGTTTTCACAGAGGCGCCGACTACATCATGCTTCACACCGTAGGGGGCAGAAACACAGCGCATTCAATAAGCAACCACGGACTGCGCTCCACGATTCTAGGAAAAATAAAAGGAGAAAAAAAAGAAAGGCAGGCACAGCAGGAGGCTCCTCCCCATTGTCCTTTTCTTCCTCCCTCTTATCATCTGCAACCGGGTGCCCGTGCACCTCTTGAAAATAATTTCGCCCTACCTAAGCACCTGCTCACATTTTTGACCCTTCGCGTTATCGCCTCTCCCACATCTTCACCGTTTGATGCTGCGAGCCGTGCGTCTTGTTCACGTAGCCTTTTTGGGAGTTCACGTAGCCTTTTTGGGAGGAACACTGCCAAAAATTGTGCCCGAAGGGTAGATTGAAATTCAAGGAAGTTTTGGTTAAGACTATTCCTAATTATTGCTTATTTATTTTAAAAACAAGCGACAAGAGCAATGGCATATCGCTTTAAGCATGCGGCTCGAGGACAGTGTGTGATTCGTTCCCCAGTGCCGCGGTTTACCCACTGGTTCCCAATGGGCACAAGTTTTCTCGAAGCCTCGCGCTTGGTTTCTTTGAGCTGAAGCGCTCGGAAAATGGTCTTTCACCTAACCTTGTATTGAAGAAAACACTTCCTCCCATTGCACTTGGTGCGAGGTTGCCATTGCACTATTAAAACTCATCATCAGCAAAATAAAACATTTCTAAGAAATGGATACCCAAGATTCTTCACTCGATGTATCATCCAAAACCGAAAAGGATGCAAAGAAAACAACTGTATGTGCTTATATGCTAAGGACACGCCGGTGGAAAAATCGCGTATGCAGCTCGTACGTAGAAGGTATCAGTGAAACCTTGGCCAGTATTCTCTGAAAGGATGGGATGCAAACTACACACAAGCCGGCCGCCATTATCCGACGCCTCCTCTGCCCCTTCAAAGACAGTCATCCTAAAGAAAATGCCTAAGGCGTGGTCATGATGCAATATATACCTTTCTTCGAGTACTTGGTGTCGTAGGCTGTGGAAACAAGTTATGGCACATTTAAAAGTAGCCGGATAGTCTTAATCGTTCCCTGGAAACGGCTTCCTCTTCTTACTCCCGCGGTTTGCATGCTTATAAAGCCCCTGCAACTCCCCGAAGCCAAACCTTGAATAAGTAGTAGATTACTAATCCCTTCAGAGGTAACAACTGTCGAAAATACAAAACGGAAACTAAAAATGTTGCCTGTCTGGCGATTGCTATCTAATCTCTCAAGAACCGGAAGTGCAACCGGCGGACATAAAGGGAAATGTTGAGGATAGCGAGAAGTACATAGAAGAGTGACAGAAAAAATAATCAAAAACGTGGGTAGGTTTGCACGCCATATGCAAAATAAAACTAATTTGTTCGCGCCACTATTGCGACAGTGCTTATAAGTACTGTTGCACATATTCGTAACACGGTAAATTCACTGCGTATTCAGGGCCGGGCGCACGTAGCGTCCTGTCGCTAATCGCTCGTGCGAGCGGCACATTGCACAAGCGGGCTGGATGGAGCGCCCAGCCGCCGCGCTGGATTTAACTACTAAGCTTTGAAACTCCGTGTTATCGGACAATAACTTCTGTTCATTTCTCAGCAAATTTAAATTATAATATTTAACTAGGGTTTGATTCTTGATTGCTGCTCTGGGTAACGGCGTAGTTAATAGCCTGCCGTACTGATGGCCCACTCTTCAGAATAGTTCCCAGCATGCCATTCTATGAATTATTCGTTAACGGTTCATAGTTTACGTACACCGTTGACATAATTGCCGAAACTAGCACCGATTACAGCAATGATAAAGCCTTTATCGACGGTGAACGATCGAATCGTGAGAGGCACTACAGCAGCCTAGAAAAATAATGTTGTGAACTACCACACACTGATTTTTACATTGGACAAATCACCTACTGCCATTAAACGCAACATCAGGTTTGCTGCCTCTTATAGTGCAGCACTCAGTCACTTCAACGCGTACGTGCTGCACTTTCACCACATCGACAAAACTTTCAAAGCGCTGTCTGATATTGAGGCTAATAACCGGAGAGTTAAAATGCAGTCATTAATACACGATTTAAAATTTTCCATGCACAGTGCTAGAACCATATACACGCATGGGTGAGTGAACTCTAAGTGTGAGCGTCCGTAAATTACGCATTTCACTGCTTGAACGAAAGTACCTGGAAGTTTCATTGCTTTCCACTGTTAATGCGCAAGCAATTCCACAATCGCCTATGCCCGTGTCGTGGGGTCACTGTGTGCGCTTAAATAAATGTACCTGTCAAGCAAAAGAGTCTCCTTATAATTTCCTCTATACACCTCATAGTAGGCACGCGCTTTCTTGTAGGACTTTATGTAGCAGAATATGGTCGTAGCCTCACACCGATGGGGGAACTTTTGATAAAAGTGCGCATTCGTACGGCATAGCTCAACCTCCCAGAGGAACCTACCAAAAAAGGGGCACTGTAGCAGGGACACTGTAGCACGGCCACTGTAGCAGGGACGTGCGCCTCTCCAACACGCCGAGAGAGGGCGCCACGCGTTTCTTGCCGGTGCGGCGGATACATAATCAAAAGAAAAACAGCGCAGGAAATCTTTTGCTCCACAGAAATGTAAAATACTTTATACTTTCTTTAATGTAGGACATTACGCTACCTGAAGCTCCGAGTGCTTGTCGCAGTATTTTAAATTAGGGCTTTGGTGAGCGATGAAGAGGAGTCAAGTGGGGTATTTTTCGGGATCTCGCCATAGGTTCCATCCTATCGTAGCTTAATGCGCATGGTAAACGCAATATGTAATCTACATTGATTAAACTCTACTAAAAGAAACTTTAAGAAGCATTTAACATACAGGCGAGAGAGCTAATCTCTGAATTTTATGCGCATCTAGGCATTAATTCTTATTTTTCGTCGTCATTGAGTTACGCGCCGTCGCGCCGGCGACTGTCACGAGATGGCGCGAACGGTTTTTCGAGGCGCATGGGCCAGAATCCTGGGGATGAGTATGACCTCTGACGACGGTACCCCTGTGACAGGAAAAAGCCACGAGATGTTAATTTATTATATTTCTGGCTAGAGAAACAGTGAAAAAAAGCCAGTGCATAGACTGTGTGTCCGCCTTGACGACTGAAAAAGCACTGGCGATACAGAAAGTGAGCGGTATGCAGCTTTCACTGCAAAAGTTTATAAACCGGCTTACTGTAACCGTCTGGCCCCTTGAAGAACATTATTATCACCGTCCTTGAAGACAGCTTCACCCCTTATTTTAGTCTGAATAAGTTCCACGAGAAGAGCATTGTTGACTTCGCAGATATTCTAACACATGTACATTTTCCACCTCTGGCCTGTGTGAAACATGGACGTGAAATTGTTTATGGCATAATCAAATACAATATTCTGCTTCGCATGCGCTTGTACGTGAAGTCAATCAATGTTGAGAGGGCTGTCAGGGAAGAGCAGCCGAAGCTGTTAAACATGAGAAGATGCCAGTAGGCGGTGCAAACAAAAATGTGGGAAGCCTGAGTGCAAAGTGATGGAAATAAATGTGTTTAACAATGATTTTTATTATCTGCTATACATTACTGAGCCTTGGGTATCTTTTCCCTAACAGTACGTGTGACCTACATAGCATGGGCTAATAATGCCATTTTACCAAGCATGGGATTAGGAATGCTTAAAATGCATGCTTGTGTTCATTACTTCTGTAACTCGGTTGCCTAAGCACTAAGGAATGCGTTCCTGCAGTTTGCTTAAAGCACATGATTTACAGGACTCAGGTTCTCATCTTACATGTTTTAATTGTGCGTGCATCTGGAAGGTTCCAGTGGTCAGTCTCTCTAGCTTCAGAGTCCGTGGAAGTTGAGATCGGATCAATGGCATGAATGAAAATGCCGCTGTCAATAGCGCTATGTTGCACGCACACACGGTCATGGGGTTTAGAATCGTGGGTAATGTTCCTGATGCAATGATATTTTTATTTTAATTCCTCAGAAGATAGTATATGATACGGCATGGCAACAGTATTCAGAAAGGAGAATAGGGTGTAAAAATAAGCGGGTTCGTTTCGGCTTCAACTCTGGAGTACGCGCACAAAAATTTATTCGCAAAAAAAAAATCGTTTGCGTCGCTACGCCGATGACTGAAGTGCGCATTGAAAAACCACGGCTAAGCTGAAATAAAAAAAAACAGTGCAATCGCATGCGTAAGTCACCTGAAGACGAGCAGGGAATTCGTTCGCGGGGCGAATCGCGCGCGTCTAGCGCAGACGCCGTGGCTGGCAAGGCACACCGGTTACTAGCAGCGCCACCGCGGCGGTCATTCAGCAGCAGCCCCAGCCGCAGCCGGCGGACGCCAGACTAGCAAGTATTTCTAGGGACCCCGGGTCAACTTGACCTACACACGCGCTCACATTTTCTCTGCTTTACGCGCGAAGTGTGCAATGGCGATGAAGATCGATGTCGACGTGAGGACTGATGTCGCTCGCAATTGTGGGGCGCATGGACGTTTCGACCTCGAGATATTAGTTTCGCTTTCGGAATGTGAAAATACGCGTTTGGCGCAGCTTTGGCGCATAATAGAAAAATGTAGCAGGATGTAGCACGTTTTACATTTTGGCGCACTTTGGCGCAATTGGCGCCGCTATCACATCACTGCATATGCGACACTGTATAGCAGCCGTTTATATAGAGCGGCTGTTACCCAGGTGAGCTTATAATATTCGGTCTTTGTGAGAACTGCCGTGCGGTTGCAGAAATCATCGTCATCATCAGCCCGACAATATATACGACCACTGCACGGCAAATGCATCTCCAGATATCCCTCCTATTAACCCTGGCCTGTGCCACAAACTCTGTAATTTCATTCGTCCACCTGACTCTCTGTTGCCCCCTGCTGTGCAGGTTATGGGGGTTTAACGTCCCAAAGCGACTCTGACTATGAGAGACGCCGTTGTGAAGGGCTCCGGAAATTTCTACCGCCTGGTGTAGACAGTATACGAGCTTCCAGAATTTCGCCTCCATCGAGATTCAACCGCCGCGGCCGGGATCGAACCCGCGTTTTTCGGGCCAGCAGCCGAGCACCGTAACCACTCAACTACCGCGGCGGCTGCCCTGCTATGCCAGCCCTCCCTTGGAATTCACTCTGTTGCCTATAATGGAACATTGGTTATCTTCTCATCGCATTACTTGCCCAATTCTTATTCTTGATTCCCATTATAGGCATACACCACATGTTATTGCCAAGAAACCGCGGCAGCCCCGATGAAGGACGCACCAACGCCGCAGCAATGTGAAGCTGCGTTGTTCAGCTGAAGATCAGCAAGAGCTGATTGGCAGAGTCCGCAAGACAAAGGCTGCTGGGGCCCTGCCCTTGAGGACCCCGTCCGCTGTCACCGGAGAAGACATCTAAATTTAGAGCCCAATGAAGTTTTTCACTCTGCCCTCTTCCTGTGCCTTAATGTTACATCTACCATTTCCCTTTCCATAGCTCGCTGCATTGTCCTCCACATAAGGTGAACCCTTTTCGTTGGCCTCCATGTTTCTGTCCCATAGGTGAGTACCGGTAAGATGCAGCTGTTGTACACTTTTCGGGCGGAGCTAGTAGCGGCCAACTTTCAAGAGTATCGTTGCCAATACCGCCATGGCGTTCGAGTTACTTTTTCGCAAGCAGACACATTTTTCACCTAAATCACAACTCGTTGCATGAACAAAATATATTTTTTTTGTCTTTTGATGATGAGGTACGAGACGCTAAGGCAATTCTAATTGCAGACGAACTCGGCAACGCGTTGAAGAGTGACCAACTCCAACTGACTTCAACGCCGTCACTTCGTTCAACAGTGCCGTGGAGAGACACTCAACTGCTAAGTACCTGCACCAGTCGGTTTACAATCACTGAGGGTAAAATAAAAGGCCACTATTGACCCAGTTGTGATGTTTGATTTTGTTCGATTGCCTGGATAAGGTGTACCTAGTGAGAGAACAATGATAGGGCTTATGATTGGATTTATTGCGCTAAGCTGTCATATGGGTGTCATTGTAGATAACGGGACGTCTGGCCCTGGCTACAAAGAGGAGGACGAAACCTGCACACATTGCGCGTGACATGCCTGCCTGCTTCGTTTCCTGGTGGCGCGGGGCGTTTCCTTTGGTGAGGCCGTTCCACGTTTGTAGGTTTTTGCCAGGGTTCAGGGTAGTTCTGCTGTCTCGCGTGATGTAAGATTGCCGGCGGGCTGTGTGTAGGCGTATCTTTCACCTCCTCGGGAGGAGACTGGGCAGCCTGGATCGCCAGCCTGTCGGCCGAAAGCTTGCCTTTGAATTCATTTCTAAAAAATGGTGTCGATTCAATTCCCGTGGCGCTTGTACCGATTGGAGATGGAATTCTCAAAACGAAGAATCCTAAAACAATACAGGAACAACTGAAAAGTCTAACCAGTCACTATCTCGACATCTCTGAAGTGCGACCTTTTGGAAGGCGTGACATTGTAAGTCGGCAAACATTGAGTGTGTGTCGGATCTGTTCCGGTGTAATACTTTCAATTCTCTGCCGGTTAAAGCCTTCATACCTGAGCAGCTTGCGTGCACTAAGGGAATTGTCCGTGGAGTGGACACGTCATCTTCAAATCAAGAAATTTTGGAGGAGTTCCAGGAAGCCAGGGCGGGAATTACTTCTGTATACCGCTGCTCTCGCGATATGGCTGGAGTACGGGTTGCAACGGAGTCAGTCATAACTACTTTTGCTGGCCGCATATGCCGCTCGGAGTTGAAAATTTCGCCAATTGTCTACCGCGTGGACCCGCTGCATCCTCGGCCGCTGCAATACGTACCAACTCTTGGAGATTTGGACATAGTGGTATAGCCTGTAAGCCGGCGACCAGATGCCGGGTGTATGGCAAAGGTCACTCTTCCGACAGCTGCACCGCTGAACAACCAAGCTGTTGTCTATGCATTATCAGTCACATCGCCGATGATGCCACTTGTGAAAGTCGGTCACAGGAGCAAAGTTTATTGGAATTAATTGAGCAGAATCTCGGCACACAGGCAGACGTTTATGCGCTCCTTAACCGCAGAAAACATTCATATGCCAGCCTTGTGCGTTCCTCTACTCCTGACCTCGAGGCCACATTGTCTGCCTCAATAGTTTCAACCGTCGAAAAAGCCCTCTCAGTTGTGGTCGAGCGCACGCTCAGCAGCTTCACGCAGGCGTTGCCTGATATTGTTGCAAATCAGGCAATTTGTCAGCCTCAGGTCGTAGTTCCACAAGCATCAACATCATAGCAAGTCTGTGCTTAAAGTTTCGTTGCCACATCATCACTGAAGGTGCCGTCTCACGTGTCGCCTCTCGACAGCGTCCCTGTAAGTCTTTCTCGCAATATTGTTTGCACTAATGATGTAGAAATGGCTTGCCCTATGCACAAGCGTCGTGCTTCAGCCTCTCCTTCTAAGTCCTCTGTTCCTCAGCTCAACACCAAAAAAGGGCCTCCTAGAGTGTCTACCAAGTCAGATATGCTACAAGAGGCTGTTTCAGACTCAATTCTCGAATAGGCATCATGACGGGTGTAAAGTTTTTCCAATGGAATGGCCGCTCTATTGCATCTTCTCTTCCTGATATAAAAATTCTTCTATGGGAACCCAGATATTGTGCTCTTGCAAGAAACTTGGCTCTCCCCTGTTAACTCATTTTCATGAAACAGGTTTCGTGTTTTCCGTGCGGACCGCATAAGTGGTAGTGGCGGCGAGTTGTTGACTTTGATTTCGTCGAAATTGTGTCACCGGGCTTTAATAACTAAAAACTAATCGATTCTGATTGCGAGCTTCTACCTATAGATCTCACTTTGCCGCACAGCTCTACTGTCAAAGTCGTAAACTTCTATTTTCCAAATGGAGTATGCAGAACAGACCATCTAGACAGCTTACTTGCAAAATCTAGAGGGGTAATCATTGCTGGGGACTTCAACTCACATCACGTCGTCTGCCGGTTCTATACAGATTCACATGGACATATGTTATTGGCATGGATGTCTGCAAATGATGTGCGGTGTTGCAATTTTAGGGCCATAACCTTCATCCGCAGACACTCGCGCTCAGTTCTCGATTTATCCTTGGCAGCAAGAGGAGTAGGGCATGGTCCACAATTGACTGGGGCAGATCTAGTGACCACCTGAAAATTACTTTCACCATATTGCTGAGCCCCTTCCGAGATCATGGTTCTGCCCGAAAATTAGTTATTCTTGCAGTCTACAAAGCACCTTTGCGCGCCTCCCTTACATCTGATCCTTGTTCATGTAGGACCAACAGGCCTCAGCGAGTGTTTTCTTCAGTTTTCAAGGCTACGGAGAGCTCCCAGTTCACTGTGTGTTCAGCTATTTGTAATAAATCACCATCCCCATGGTGGAATGACGCGTGTGAGACAGCTTTCCGCCGTAGGAAAGCAGCGTGGAGGACCCTTTTGCATAATCAGAGCCTGGCAAATTGGATCAGCTGCAAATTTGTCTCGGCCTCGTTTAAAATAACCATAGCAAAGGCAAAGCATGATTACAATCAAAATTTGAACACATTTGTCAAACCGAAAATATAGGATGGCTTTGAGTCGTTTTATGAAACGGAATGTGAACTCTTCAGCAGAGGTAGGCTTTCGACCTCAAAAATCTGGACCTCAGCTCAACCTCACTAAGAATTTTCCGACCTCACTCAACCTCAACCTCATCAGTTGAGATTTATGTCTCCTTAGGCGCCCTCACCTCACTTTTCCTGAGGCCACTGCTGACCTCTCTCAACCTTACCTCAAACTCAAATTGTGAGGTTGAGGTCGGCTGTTCGACCTCAGAAAACAAAGGAAAAATAAATCTAAAAGCGATTAGGAAGTTTTTCAGTTCAAAACAATTCTGAGAATCCTGTGAGACAGCAAAGCCAAAATGATGATGGTATTATTTAATAACGTGTGTACAGACACTAGATGTGCACGCAGTAAAAGCTTATAATCTTGGTTGAACCCTCAGAGAGTATATGGCCTGCAGGCAGGGGTGTCCCACACGCGCTTACCACCAGTAGGTCGGTGTGTACTTTATATGTGCCAATATTTGGCAACCTGCTTCGTGTATATTTCTTCTTATTGGAAGCCTCTTAATCATTCATGCACGAAACGGCGACTGACAAACACATCCCTTCTACGCCATCTACCAGAAATTGGGAGTAGGGGGAGGTATTCACGATACTCTTTTCAGGCTTGGGAATAGTTACCGAACATAAAGAAACTGGTCGTCGATGTAGTTTTCTATGCGACGGTTATGCAGACGCATATCAGTATATTTAGATTTTCTAGCTCCATCCGGCACAGCGAGAATGCCCTTTTCAGTCCTCTGTATGTTTTCCTTCGAAAACACTTAACAAGCTGCGACTGTTATACCCCAAGAGAGGCACGTTCTTTTTATGTTTGTGTAGAAGCGAGCGGCATCTTTTGTTAATGCGAAAGCATTAGATAGCTCACATTCAAGGTCATATCCGCAAAAAAGTGTCCGCAAGAAACGGCACCATGCGACGCCACGAGCCGATGTGTCACGCGACGAAGTTGATTACGTCACATAATCAATAATTGCTAATTAATATAATTAGGTATATAATCAATATAATCAGTATAATTAGGGGCTAGTTTGAGAAACATATGAAGGAAGTCAAAAGTCACCGAAACCATGGTGTACAGGGGAATAGTTTCGTTCCTATTACCCCTTTCTCTTCTGTGATGTCAGCCCGAAAGGGAAAGGTAGAAGTTGTTGGATGCCGACCTCTTGAGGTTCTAAACTTGCTTAGTCACATTACTCGAGGAACTTCAGGAAGTAAACTGTTTAATCACGTATAAAATAGTTAAGACAGAACGGAAGGTACTACAAGGAGAACAACTATGTACATACTGATTGATCCGCAGAGTGACCAGACAAAATCAACCCCCGGTCCCACCAAAACGTCTTCTTTTAATCCTTAAGTCCCCGCCCTCAGTGGGGAAACCAACCAATTAGGTCAAAGCACAAGCACTCAATCAAGGACCGCGAAAAGGAAAACACATCCAATAAAACACATGGGAAAGGAAAACACATTGAAAAGGAGACAGAGGAGAGTAAAACACGCCCAAGTAAAGATTGGGGAGAGGGGACAGGTCATTCTCACGAATACTAACAATAATTCCCCTCTCGGATCACTCCATTCTCCCCGGCGGGGCGGCATGTTTACTCGCTTAAAGAGCACGCGAGAACCACACAGATTGCCGAAAGCCGTCCCCGAGGGGCCACTTAAAGCGCCACCGCTCCCCAATTCTTCTGGAAGCCCCCAGGTGCACAGGAAGTGACTGGCAGTCATATGGAGCTGATAAGCGCTCACAGTGAGCATGAGGAACGCGTCTCCAAAATTGCCACCTGGACACACACTGAACGACCGCCGCCCGGGTCATTGCCTTGGGCAGCGTCGCCGCGGTAGGAATGAAAGGCGTCGCGCGTCTTCGTTGCTGCTTCTCGGAGAGGGGCTGCGAACAATGGGGCCCGGCCAAGCTGGGTCGCCTGCGCACCCAGAACTCCCCTCCGTCGCCGTCCGCTTGACTCATTAGTTCCATTTGGAGTCAAAAAGGAAATGAATCACAGAGTACGCACTCTTGTCCACACATAGGCGGCGTTCCGTACGTCATTACTTGGGGCTCCGGATGTGCCCAAGGCAGCCGCGCACGGCAGGAATGTTTCTATTCTTCTCTTTATTTTTTAGTGCTTTCGACTAATGTGTTGCTTAAAGAAAGTTCATTAAAAAGCATAAAAAAACAACCATGCCGCCGGTGGGATCCGAACCCACTACCTACGAATATCGCGTCCGGCGCTCTACCAACTGAGCTACGGTGACCGCTGTCCACTCTGCTGCTCTCGTGAGCATTTATGTTTATTGCTTGTAAGCGAACCTTGAGAGTGTTCACCAGCGCCACCTTCGTCCATAGCGGCGAACGTAGCACGTCCCGTATTACCGCGGATGTGACGTAGAACGTCATCTAACGGTGAGGGCGGAAACTGTGCGAGAGCCCTCTTATGCTACCTATGGCATCAACACTGCCAGAACCGAGACCCTTGTTAAGCTATTAGCAGACAAGGTAAACGAAATGAGGGGGTCGATTGGCAACCGTATGAAGGAAGCGAGCAAGTCACCGATCAAAAGCTTCGACGGTGTTATACAGGTTTTTCTTGCTTCGTTCTTTTTTAATCAAATCAGCAGGTGTCTTTGTTAGGAACCTCCTGGATCACATTCTCTCGCCTGTGCGAATACTCCAGTTTCTGTTAAGTCAGCTTGTAATGTACAGCAGGATCCCATTTATTCGACTGCAAGGCAAGAGCCATAACGTCAGCGCCGGCAACGAGCATGAAGACGAAGCAGTCTTGCTTTGGGCCATCCGCACTGCGACGAATTTATTGCATACTTTTTGGACTGAACTTATTTGTTTGCGGCATCAAACAAAGCTACCGCGGTGCTTTGCGCGCTCCCGGGAGGTTGAGCCTACCGGCAGGCAGCCAGGTGCTACGCCAGCGGTGCAAGGAGGAGGGAGAGTGACGTGCTGTGAAAGCAACACTCCTTCCGGGAAGCCTAGATGGGTGCGTCTTCCTGTAGGCTCGGACTGAACGGACATTACGGTGCAGCACCGGCAGCTAAAAGGGAACTGTGGCATCTGGTTGTCCAAACAGGGGAACCCTAACACCAAGCGTCATTGAATGAACACTGCAGTGATGCGCTGCAACTCCGCTTCGGAAGCGGCACTCGTCGGCGTAAGACGTTGCTACAGCAAAGTCTCGACCTCAAAATTTCCACCTCACTGAATGACGACCTCACTCAACCTCAAACTCACGCGTGAGGTTGGGGTCTGATTTGCTGACCTCACTCACAATTATTCGAGCCGTCTCCCACCTCACCTCAATCTCACCTCACGACATGAGGTTGAGGTCATTTTGAGGTTGAGGTCGACCTCATGAAGTCGAAACCTCTTGAGGTTGACCACCTCTGCTCCCCAGCCATGCAGTTAACCAGCCCGATGGTGCTCTCTCTGCATGAGGTGAAAGATGAGTTAGAGCGTATTGCTAAAGGGCTTGCTTCACGTTTTCAGGAGCAGCGTAGAGTCCCTCTGTTCGCCCCCTGCCCCTGCTCAGACTATGTTTTGGTTGACAAATCAGAGTTAACAACTGTAGTTTCTTTAATGCAATCCTCAGCTCCGGGTTGGGATGGTGTTACGGTCGGTATGTTGAAAATATTAGCGCAAGACTTCACTCAGGACCTCCTCGACCTGGTCAATACATCATAGGAAACTGCATGGTTGTCGCACTCCTGGAAGGTTGCGAACATAATATTGCTCTTCAAAGATTCAAAGAAACGCTTCCATATTGATAACATTCGGCCGATAGCTCTAACACCCAATTTAGTAAAGCTCATAGAAAGAATTGTGCACAGCCGCCTAGCCACGCATGTTTCAGTAGTGAACGCATTGAGCTCTGCCCAGATTGGCTTTCGCCGGGGATGCTCCATTTGGTCTGCCCATGTCGATTTAGAGAGCCGAGTCCGACTTAATTGCTATGCGCAAGAAAAAAGTGTCAGCATTAGTGACGCTTGACACTGCTAAAGCATACGACAGTATTGAATATTCGATCTTTTTCTCTAAATGAACATTATTACACCCGCCGTGCTACATTTATCCATGGATTCGTGAATTTTTAACAGCACGGCAGTTCTTTTGCTCTGATGGTTTCTTCACCTCAGACACATATGTCCAAACCAGAGGCGTGCCACAAGGTTCTGTACTTTCGCCACTTCTATTCAATTTGCTGGTGTGCGACATTCCTGTGCACCCTGATGTTACAGTATATGTTTATGCATACGACATAGCCTTCTTTGCTTCTGCAGCAGACATTGATGCCCTATACCGTTCTCTCCAGGATTACCTCAATGCACTCGAGGTTTGACTGGATACAATAAATTTGGTGTTAAATGCGCACAAAAAAAGCGTGCTGCTTTTTAAAACCAACATGCCTCTATATATATCGCTACAGTATTGCTCGGACAGCATACCTGAGGTAGATTCGTTGAGGTATCTAGGCGTCATTTATGATGACAATTTTTATTGGCGGCCCACATCAAGACTAACGTTGAGAGAGGAGAGCGTGCACAAGGTAGGCTACTACGGATAAGTAATAGGAAATTTGGCGTGCACCGGGGCACGCTTGTAATTCTCTACAAAGCCTATGTCAGACTCATTTCGGAATTTGGCTGCATACTTTTTTCTGGCTCCCATAAATATAAAATTCGTCCGTTGCTGCTGTTAGAAAGGCGCGCAATGCGCCTCTGCCTAGGTCTCCCTCAATCAGTTTCTACCGCAGTTCTCTACCTGGAGGCTCATATTCCCGACCTTAACTCCCGTTTTCACCTTTTAGCTGTCAGGACTTTTTTGCGGGCATTTGAGTCGGCTTTTGGTGTGGCCACACCTATTTTCGTCTCGCACCTAGCACTTTTTTAACTCCTCATTGGCTAAAGTTCTGCCTCCCTCAAGTTGTATTTACTCAGAACCTTTTATCCAACATTGGTGTGGATCTCAATTTTGTATGCAGAGTTGGTTGGGCAGCGTCCCCTGTGGATACTACTTTTGGTTATAATTTCCCACCTAATGCGAAGCATCTGCCTGCAAGGACATTAACTGGAATCCTCTTTGATCACCTTGCCCAGTACCCGCAACATACTGTAATTGCTACAGATGCGTCTGGGGCCGACCAGAAGGCAGGGGTTGGTATTTTTTCAGACTCTCTCTAGTGGAGCTTTTTTGTTAGAGCCCCGGATTACACAACCATATTTCTAGCAGAGTTTATTGATCTGGGGCTGGCCGCTTTGAAAATTCCAACTGTTTCTCAGGTGGTGTTCTAAGAAATTCAGCACAAAATTTTCTGGGTGCCAGGACACACCGGGGTGACTGGGAATCAGAAGGCCGACGATCCAGCTCACGAGCTTAACAAACGAGCAGATACATCTAGTGACCCTGAGCCCACCACAACTGTTGAACCATCGTACGCGGAAATCTTAAATCACTACAGAGGACAGAGGATAGCGTATCCTCCACCACACCAGCTATTAACGCAATATGAGGCAGTTGGGTGGCGTAGACTGCAAACAGGAAACTTTCATAACTTACACATACTTCACAAAATGTTTCCGAACCGGTACGCGGACACATGCAAGTGGTGTGGAGCCACCCCCACTTTATACCATATTACATGGGAGTGTAAAAACAATTATTCATTCCATAAACTAAGAGAGCCCAATGTGGAACAGTGGGAGAGACTGCTCACCAGCAGCGTGCTGGCGGTCCAAAAAGGACTGGTCCTGCATGCGTATGAGGTAGCAAGACTCAGTGGGGCCCTGGAATAAGGGCACCAACCCTGGAAGACTTGGAACTTCAACATGAAGACACCCGAGTCCCGCTGAATCGACCAATTTTTGGCGTCAATAAAGTTTTTTTCTCTCTCTCTCTCCTCTAAGATTGTCTCTATGTTTTGCTTGCGCTGGAGTCCACACGAGACGCATTTTTGAGGCGCTCACTAAAGTTTTTTTATTCCTGGATGGGTGAAAGAGGTGCGCTTCGTTTGGATACGAGGCCACTGCGGCATTTTACAAAATGAAGCAGCAGACTTTTTTGCAAAATCAGCTCTAAATGCACCAGTTGCCTATAGCGTTTCTAATCTTGTTCTTTTCGGTATCACTTGATTTCAGCGTTTTCAGTTTATAACCGCCGCGTGTAACGGTCCCTTACTCTCTACTGTTGACTACCAACATCTCATGTACACATGGAAGACTCGTTTGTGTAAAACCTGGCAGTGTGAGGTAGCGATGACACTCATGCGGTGCAGGATTCCCCTTTTAAATCTTTACTTATGTAGATGCGGGTTCAGTCCCACAAACCTTTGTGCGGCTTGTGGTGAAGTAGAGGCATTGGAGCATTTCTTACTCTCTTGCCGGAGGTTTGCAAATCAGAGGAGAGCACACCTAGAAATTCCCATTATGAAGTTGGGTCTCACTTTGCCGGTTCCCCTCCTCCTCTCTTTCGGCGCGAGCACCAGGGGTTTTGCATTGCATCAAGTTTGCGAATACCTCCACAATTATGTAACAGCTACGGGCAGACTCACTTGCTAATTGTTACCAAACTTTCCGCATTCAAAAGAGCGTTTGGGTACTTTCATATATTTAATTATTTAATTTTCAGATAGTCTCTCGAGATATTTTGTTTCTTCCTTTTCTTTTAAATTACTCTGAAATTTCACCCAAGGCACAATCATTAGCTTGACACCAGTTTACCCTATTCTATGGGGTCTCCCCACTGAACCCTAGCCAATCTCTCGTCGTGGGTATGTGCCGTGTGACCAAGGCAACAACAACATCAAGTTACATACGGTTGTTATGCTTGAAATTGTTCTGGTTTAAGGGCCGATCGCGAAAGGTTGCCATTCATACATCATATGCTATCCTACCAGTGATCGAAGAGGTCGCTATCAAGGGCGCCGCTTACCAGTAGCGATACATCACGCTGCCATGGACGCTGATCGAACTGTCGAGGGCACTGCGCAAAATGGACAGCAGAGATTTCTGCTTTGTCCGCATTGTTTCTTAACATTCGCGATCAGCTGTTCCCTGCTCAAGCTGCAGTGGTTGTTATCGACGGGCACACAACCCGACAAGGCTCAGAAGCGTGTCCCTCAAGCTCCATAAGTGATCCTCGCCAGCAGGAAGCAGAGAGCGTGGATCCCGTGGAATACTAGCACACTGCCTCCGCTCTTCCGGAGTCTACGTGTCACATCCTCCCGCGTCCGAAGCCACTGCTCGATCGGCGCGGACAAAGCCGGTGAGTCCCACACTGGAGTCGGTACTTAAGGAGGGGGGGGGGAACGATACGTTCGATACCAGTGAGTCCCAGAAGGAAGGGTGGTAAAGCACGGAGAGGACGCTGTGTAATTAACCCTTACGATACTTGCTGGAAACGAGGTTCAACAAGCGTTGAATTTCAGTGATGGCGCCAGGGGAACGCACGGGCCACTCGGCTACTGATCCGGAGTTCCCGGATTCGAACCTGTACGCGGCGGCTGCGTTTCGTTGGAGGCGAAATGCTAAGGCGCCCGTGTGCTGTGCGATGTCAGTGCACGTTAAAGATCTCCAAGTGGTCGAAATTATTCCGGAGCCCTTCACTACGGCACCTTTTTCTCTCTTTCTTATTTCACTCCCTCCTTTAGCTCTTCCGTTACGGCACGGTTCAGAAGTCCGCCAATATGTGAGACAGATACTTCGCCATTTCCTTTCCCCCAAAACCAATTTTCAATTTCAATTATTCAAGGGGACGTGACGGGCAGCGGCAAAAATAGTCCCCCAGGTATCATGCCTGTACAAAAAATTAATTCTCCGAGCAACGTGTAGATTGGCCATACCAGCCGAAGCACTAATTAATGTCCGCTTACGAGAGCACCGAGCATTCCTATCACGTCTGACGGCGCAGTTGCACTGCAGGCAGCGCGGGTGCACTCCACTGTTTTAGTTAATAATAATAATAATAATAATAATAATAATAATAATAATAATAATAATAATAATAATAATAATAATAATAATAATAATAATAATAATAATAATAATAATAATAATAATAATAATAATAATATTAATAATAATAATAATAATAATAATAATAATAATAATAATAATAATAATAATAATAATAATAATAATAATAATGATGATAATAATAAATTGGTCTTTGAGGAAAGGAAATAGCTCAGTATCTGTCTCATATATCGGTGGACACCTGAACCGCGCCGTAAGGGAAGGGACAAAGGAGGGAGTGAAAGAAGAAAGGAAGAAGGAGGTGCCGTAGTGGAGGGCTCCGGAATAATTTTGACTACCTGGGGATCTTTAACCTGCACTGACATCGCACAGCACACGGGCGCCTTGGCGTTCAGCCTCCATTAGGGCGCGGCCGCCGTGGTCGAGTTTGAACCCGGGTACTCCGGATCAGTAGCCGAGCGCTCTAACCACTGAGCCACCGCGGCGGCCAAGTTAAAATTGAAAATTGACTTTGAGGAAAGGAAATGGCGCAGTGATTGTCTCACATCTCGGTGGACACCCGAACCGCGCTGTAAGAGAAGGGAGGAAGGTGGGAGTGAAAGAGAGAAAGAGCTCTATTTTCCTTTCCTCAAAAATCAATTTTCAGGTCGAAAATTGAAAATTTTTTGAGGCATTACATTACATTACATGAGATATTACGTCTCCCCATATCCTCTCTTCCTGTCCCTTCACCTCTTTCATTTCATTTCTCCATTCTGCCTGCTATCCTTTATTTCCGCTGCCCCAGCTCAGGTGCTTCAGTATCGATGGCAGATGCCGGGGTAGCAAAAATCTTTTCCTTCCTCTTTACTATTATTTTAATTAAAAAACGACTACCACCACCACCAAGCCTTCCCAGTAAAAAATTTCTGGCACCGTTACCGTTTAAGGATTATTAAGGAAAATATTTTTTTTGCCCATTTGAGCACCAAGGGATCTTAAAGGGGTTTCAATGCTGCTATCAAGGAACTAGTTATAATCATGTGATCGTGCGATCGGAGACGTAGGACGTGGGTGAGCACGCGCTTTATTTTGTCTGCAGAAAATATTCGGTCATAGTTCTTAGATTATATATACTGGCGCTATTATATGCAGAATTAACGCTATTAAGTACGTCCTGTATTTAGTCTGAATTTTATTATTTGGCCATTGTGGCTCGAATATACTGGCACTATATTTTGGCTACTACGATGCGTTGCCATAATGGCTGCCACTGCTGTTGCAAGAATGTGGAGCTCTTGCTCTACAGTCCGCATATTTACTCTATGCAGGAGGACTCTGGCGTGACGAACCTTACGCCGGCAGCTGCCTGTATCGAAACTGCTGAGGCTAATCCAGAGGCGGACATGGTTAACCAGGAGGAACTTAATCAGGAGCAAGTGCAAAAGCTGCTGGAGCATCTAGCGTTGCTGGCTGCCGAGAACCCGCGTGGCTGGACGGTTGCGAGGGCTATTGCCTACATCGGGAAAATTCCAAGCTGCACAGAATGCTTCGAAGAATTCAGTGCCCAGTAACCGACAGCAAAGCTTTGCATCTGCTTAGTGAGGACTACCTGATAAACACCATAGGCATGACGTTTGGGATGGCTCTCAAGGTGTGCGATGTGATCAGGTCCCTGATACCCGTCATTGGTCACGCGACAACATGAGCTGTATCAGGACTTCGCCGTCGTCCAGATGGAGCAGGGCACCAGCATGCCTTCATGTCTGACCAAGGGAGAATGGAGGGCTACAAAATCCTGGTGAATTGAACTAGCTATGTCAACGTTGCGTCTAGAGTGACTGTTTCCCTTGCAGTATGTCAAGACTTGCTAGAGCGTTTTTTTTAAAATAAAGATCATGTTTTGTATTGTCAGCATTGGTGTCCTTCTGGCACTGCTCGTTGATATTGGCAAGTATACCGCTATTCACAAACCCAGAGCAAATGGGACTAAGACACCACGTGCCATATCTGATAAACGAAGCAGCGTTGGCATGAACGCAGGTTTACTGACAATTGACGCTTGGTGCTAGGACGCTGGATGCGGGGAGATATGTGCAGCTTTGGTGGAACATTCATGTCTGTACCCGTTAAAGGGACTGTCGTATTAACGCGATAGCGTTAAGGAGCTCGTGTCGATGAAAAGCCGGTGTCGTCGGCGTCTTTGGCCGTGAGCTAAAAATGGCACATCTCGGTGGACACCTGAACGCTCCATAAGGGAAGGGATTTTCTTTCCCTTACGGCGCGGTACGGGTGTCCAGCGAGAATTTTGAGACAGGGCGTCATTTCGTCCCGACCGCGGCGGCTGCGTTTTTATGGAGGAAAAACGCTAAGGCGCCCGTTTGCTGTGCGATGTCAGTGCACGTTAAAGATCCCCAGGTAGTCGAAATCATTCCGGAGCCCTCTTCTTCTTCTTCTCCTCAAGTAATATGGCACATACTCACGTGGGGGGATTGGCCAAGGTATAGAGTAGAATGCCAATGAAGCATTTGCGCGGGGAAGGAAACGTCAGAAGACTGAATCAAGATAAAAAAATTGGAAAAATAAAATGAATTCAAGAGGTATGAGTCATCCGGAATAGAATCAATCTAGCCTTTTTTGGACATGCGAAAGAATTTTGTATATAGCTAACAAAATAATCGATTAGGTGCACTTATGTAATCGTGAAGGTAGCCGCATACACTGCTTAACGGGAATCCCTTGGCGCTCGCACCGAACGACAGAAGAACTGTAAGAGACAGAGGCAGTCCTAGTCTCGAAAGAGGAGCCTCCAGATATTGCTTTCTCTGAACCGCGAACCGCCGGCAAGAGAGGAGAAAATGATCGATTGATTCAACTTGCCCACTTGATACACATAGGGCGGTCGCAGCGAACCCGTACCTGCATAAGTACAAGTTTAAGTGAGGGATTCTACATCGCAGGAGCGTCATGGACACTTCACAAAGCCTTGACTTACACCACCGGATATTCCATGGGTACTTTAGGTGTTGAAAGTCCACGGTATTGAGCAACGGATCACTCAAAGTAGCTGAAATATGTTGGAACCGCTGGAAACGTGAAGCTGCTAACAGAATGAGGTGAGGGACGTGATATATTACAGGTGCGCTGAGAGCTGACCTTGCCAATAAATCATCCACCTCGTTAAAATGGACGCCGGAATGCCCAGGTACCCAGACCAAACGGATCTCGCGCACTGTGCTCTAAACAAAAAACCTAAGTGAACGAGTCAAGAATGATTTTTCCGAATTTTGGAGAGAGACAATAACTGAAAGGCAGTCTGTAAGAATAAGAACCCGTGAGACATGTCTGGGAATTTTGAGAAGAGCCAAACCAATGGCCAAAAACTCTGCGAAGAATATGGGAGTATAATCAGGGATACGAACGGAGTAGCTCCAAGCTAGATCCTGCGAATATATGCCAATCGCCGCCTTCTCACAGCTGCCGGAGGCATCAGTGGAGAGAACAGTATGATGTGGAAAATTCTGTAGGTGTTCAGCAAGAAGACCATTCAGGGTATGTGCGGGCATATGCTTCGCATGGGACGGGAAAATAAAGTCGTAATAGAAGACGGGATCAGCCTGCGTGTCAGCAACTCGTTGCAAGGAGATCAGATCAACCTGAAGCGGAGCTAACAGATTCTGCGTGAACCTAACTTGCGGAAGCTGATAACGTGGCCAGTGATTAGTCAAAAAAGGTGTGGTTGGGATACAAAAATTGGAATACTAACGCCTGGGGCCGGGTCAAAAGACTTGAGGAAAGTACGCACTGTTAGAAGTTGGAAGCGGGAATAGAGGTTGGGGATACGGGCTTCCAGATAAAGGACAGCGTTGGAAGCTGGTTTTGGGAGCCCGAGGCATAGCCGTAGGGCACGCCTTTGCAGTAAGGCTAATGGCTGCAGCTTGTAGTTCGCGCTACCAGAGAACAAGGGGCAACCAAATTCCAGAATCGGTCTCATATAAGCCTTATAGAGCAACAGTAGCGTGTCACGACGCATGCCAAACTTTTTATTGCCAACTCGGGTCAAACGGCCCAGTGCACGTTCCCCTTTAATAACATTATTCTTAATATGGTGTCGCCAGTCCAAATTTTGGTCATAAGTAACACCTAGGTATTTAACCGACTCCACCTGCGGAATTGGAGTGGAGCGGTAGGCTAGCGAGATGTACATAGGAGCGTCGGGTGGAAATACCAGCACGCCACATTTGCTGACATTAAGTGATAAATTGATTTGGTCCAACCAGACTTCAAGAGCATTCAGATATGCCTGCAAATACCCGTAGAGCACACGAATATCCTTTGCTGATGCGAAAAAAGCTATATCATCTGCATATACATAAACTGTAACGTTAGGATGAATGGGGATGTCCCGAACTAATATGTTGAAAAGCAGCGGAGAAAGAACAGAGCCTTGCGGCACAGCTCTTGATTTACCATAGGTATTAGAACAGAAAGATCCGTCTGTACAGAAGAGAAATCTATCATTTAAAAATTCACAAATCCAGGCGTAGAGGTAATGCGGTGGTTGTAGTTGAGCAAGATTGTTAATGAGGACTGTGTGCTCCACGCTGTCATAGGCCTTCGCAACGTCAAGCGTCACCAAGGCCGAAACTTCTCTCTGGCGCATTGAGAGTCGTATTCGGCTCTCGAGATCCACATGCGCGGGCCATATGGAACCGCGACGAAAGCCAATCTGTGCGGGGCTGAGGCCGTTAATATGATGAACATGATTTGTGAGGCGACTGTGTACTACTCTTTCTATTAGCTTTACTAAGTTTGAGGTTAAAGCAATTGGCCGAATATTGTCTAACTGAAATCCATTGTCTGCATTTTTTAAAAGTAAAATTATTTTCGCAATTTTTCAACTGTGAGGAATCCAAGAGGTTTCCAATGACGCATTTACAATATCTAGAAGGTGAGTTGGAAAGTCGTGCGCTAAAATATTTAACATGCCCACAGTAATCCCGTCAGATGCCGGAGCAGCAGAGTGCATCGAGGAAACAATTTGCAGGAGCTCCGACACGTCGACCTCAGGATAGTCCGAGCTGGGGGTGAGAGTGTGCAAAGGTTCTGCTTTCTGAACGTGGAAACGTGAGGCCAGCCCCTGCGCGATGCGTTCAAGGTTTTGCTTAGCCTCCTGCGGAGACATTACCATTGACCTTATGCGATTGGAGGCCGGAGAGCTTTTATTCTGCGCCATGAATCTATAGAGAGCCTTCTTATTCTGGGGTTTTGAGAGATACGTGTTTAAATTTTGATTATAATCCTCCTTTGCCTTTTTAACAGTTCTTTTGAAACATGCAGAGAAGAACCTATAATTTATACAATTAGCTGGGCTCTGATTATAGGAAAGGCTTCTCCAGGCTGCTTTTCTAAGACGATAAGCTTTCTCACACTCCTCCGTCCACCAAGGAGACGGCTGTCTGGCAGGAGCAGTAGTGCACACCGAGAATACAGAGCTCACAGCAGCATCTTGCAGAAAGGTAATTGTCCGCTGAGCTCCTTGTGCTCGACCTGAGCTAACTATGGAGGGGAGTGAGGCAGATATCAACTTTTTGTACATAATGTGGTTTAAAAATTTCATGGTTGCACCACCTTTTCTGATAGGCGAGGATATAATAGAAAAGGTTATTGGAAAGTGGTCACTAGATGTACCTGAGTCTTCAGTTGACCATGCAGACACGCCAACCCCACGAGATGCTTATGTTAAATCTATGATTGAACGGGATCCTCTTCGCATAAAGGTTACTGCTCCGGAATTACAGCAGCGCACTGCATTCATTGACATCCAGGACCACAGAAGCTGGCCGCAGGAGGCAGAGCGACTATCCCAGACACTGTGGTGCGAATTAAAGTCTCCTGCGATGACTGTGCTGTTTGCGCCGCTCAGTAAGGTATCCAAACAGTCTGTCCTGTGAACACCGATTGGGAAGTAGACGTTAGCAATAGTGACTTTGGCGCACTGTGGAAGGGAGATTTCAACCGCCAACAACTCACAGTCAGGGCGCATAACTGTCTGCGAGATTGATGCCCGGTGACATATTTTCGTAGAGATCATAGTTATTAACCCACCACCCCTGCAAGTAACGCGATCTACCCTGAAAACACGAAATTTTTTAAATGTGAATGATTTAAGTGGAGAGAGCCACGTTTCTTGTAAAATCACAATATCTGTATTATGTTTATGAAGAAGTAATTCAAGGTCCGGTAAAGAAGAAAGTACGGAGCGACAATTCCACTGCATAACCCGCAATGATTATCGACTGGTTAAAGAGGCATCAATAGCCTCCTTCAGCACATCAGTCTGGGGAATTAATTTGGGGGGTCCTTTCTTTGCTTTGACTTGCGGAACAGCTGACTTCGAGGGTGAGGAAGAAGCTCGACGCTTCTGGGAAGTGGTGAGCATTTCAACGTCCATGCTACAAGTATCTACGTGAGCGACACTGTCAGGAGCGCTGTTGGCAGGCGGTACTTGGGGCACGGTAGGAGGCGACATGGAATGACTCTTACTAGCAGCATTTGGGAGAGTGATGCCGTCGTAGCCGCCGAAACATGTGATTCAGTAGGCAGAGATTGGCCAGCAACAAGGTGAGATAGAGCCTCGGTGAAACTGCCCAGCATTCGCTCGACCACCACAGAAAGAGCCTGTTCTACTGAGGACACTATTGAAGTAGTCAAACTTGACGGTATATCAGTAACAGAGCTTCGCGCACGGCTGGCATATGTAGTATCCCTCCGATCCAGAAGTGCATAAGCATCTGCTCTCGAACATCGTTTCGCTTGAATGATATCGAGCAGGCTTTGTTCGTCGGCTCGTTTCGAGTAGTTGACATCATCAGCTGTGTGGTTGCCCTTGCATAGGCAACACTGGGGCTGATCAGAGGCGCAGCTGTCATCTGAATGCCCTTCTCGACAAACACGGCAGCGGGTCGCCGACTTACACGCTTTACCACTGTGACCGAAACGCCAACAGTTGTTGCACTGAAGAGGACGGGGCTGCAGAGGGTCCACACGATACACTATCGGCCAAACCTTGAGTTCAGAAGGACAGGAGGAACCAGCAAACGTAGTGATAACTGACTCGGTCGCAACACGCACACCATTGAATTCTCTACTGCACCGGTAGGCAGAAAGAACCCCCACACCTGCATCCTGAAACTCCTCCAGTATATCCTGCGGGGAAGATGCTGGGTCCACGCCACGAACAATACCTTTGGAACATGCGAGCTGTTCCGGGATGAAGGCTTTAACCGCTAATGACTGAAAAATTTTGCACTGGAGCAGGTCTGTGACACAATCAATGTCAGCGGACCTGCAAACAATGCCTCTCCGGCCGAACGGTCGCACCTCAGAGATCTGGAGGTAGTGGGTAGTGAGAGATCTTAGCTCCTGCTGAAGGTCCTTGGAGCTTTTCATCTTGATCGTTCCCTCACCGATCGGCACGAGAGCCACAGGGATGATGTCAATTCCATTTTTACGAATATTTTCTAGCGGCATGCTTTGGGTGGGTAAGCTGGCAAACCAGGTTGCCGACCCTCCACCCGGGGAGGTCAGCGACATACCTGAGCCAAACGCACCCTCAAATGCACATTAACCTTGCCTACAGACCTAACCTGAGACCTGGCCAAATCCCCCACGCAGAACGGCCTCACCAGAGATGACCACGTAGGCACCACCAGGACACCACAGTTGAGCTCGAAGCCAAGCACCAGCAAGAACACGTCAGCACCCCACTTCTTCTTCTTCTTCTTCTTCTTCTCCTCAAGTAATATACGGCACGTTCTTCTTCTTCTTTCACTCCCTCCTTTATCCCTTCCCTTACGGCGCGGTTCAGGTGTCCAACGCTATATGAGACAGATACTGCGCCATTTCCTTTCCCCAAAAAACCAATTATTATTATTATTATTATTATTATTATTCATTTCGTTTCCTTAAAACCAATTTTCATTTGAATTTCCTTCCCTTACGGTTCGGTTCGGGTGTCTACCGAGATATGTGAGACAGGCGTCTTATACTTAAATTGTCGAACGGGCCACGCATCGCGCCGAACGGGCGTTGGCCTTCCGTGGGCTCCTTGGCAGCGCTGCAACACGCTGTCGCGTCTCATTCTTAAAGACGAAGCTTAAGTGGTTAGGGCGCTCGGCTACTGATCCGGGGTTCCCAGGTTCGAACCCGACCGCGGCGGCTGCGTTTTTATGGAGGCAAAACGCGAAGGCGCCCGTGTGCTGTGCGATGTCAATGCACGTTAAAGATCCGCAGGTGGTCGAAATTATTCCGGAGCCCTCCAATACGGCCCCTCATTCTTCCTTTCTTCTCGAACTCCCTCCTTTATTCCTTCCCCTACGGCGTGGTTCAGGTGCCCAGCGATATGTGAGAAAGATACTGCGCCATTTACTTTCCCCAAAATCAATTTTTATTAGTTTTAAGCGTCCTCCAATTTTTTAGTGTTGATTGAGGTTCCCGCCAATAGAGGGCAGCACGTCGAGGCCGCTGATTGGCCGAGGTGCTTACTGGCGCCACAAGCACTTGCTTGCTTCCCGCCGGCGGACAGCCGTTGCGTTGTCAGTTGTTCGAAGACATTGTGCTGTGAGGCCGCATCTGCTGTGAGCTGCTGCAACGCGAACGCCGAGTCTTGTACAGGTATGTCAGGCTTAAATGTTCGATTCATTTTTGGACGCGTTCATGCGCTCATAGCTAATTTTAACGAATTTTTCCTTAGTGCAATTATCATTCTTGCTTTAGTGAACTATTTGTCCATTTCAGGTGGGTTTTTGTGTCATTTTTGCGGGAATTTTTCTCGGTCGAGCGCTTTGTTTCTCGGGAAGACCGTTGTATGTGTATATTAGGCTTAAATATTCGATTCCCATTGGGACGCGTTAATAGCTGATTTTCACAAATGCTGCCTTAGTATAATTATCATTCTTCCTGTAGTCAACTATTGTCCATTTGGATGTTTTTTGGCATTTTTGCGGGATTTCTTTTTCAGTCGGGCGGTTTGTTCCTCGGGAAGACCGTTGATAGTTTTACGCCTTGGTTTTTTGATGCTAGACTGCCGTTCCGAAATTTCTTCAGCAAATTCCCCGTAGTGGAATACCATTCTCCTATCAGTGAGGTATTTTTTTAGTTCTATGACACTTTAATGTTAAATGCGTTCGTGCTGGCCGTTGACTGACGCTCTTCGGCGTAACTGTACCGTGGTGTAAATACCGAGATTTTCCGCGTCCCTGGCGACCTTCGAGGGTAAGTGCTGCATTTTCAGCTTTCATAACAACTTTGAGGGCCGTTCTAAGATAATTGAGGTGTAAATGGCGGCGAGACGCCGTGCCTCGCCCGTAGCTCGGCCTCGCTGTAGAGCCTTAGTTCTTGGGAGAAGCGTCTGCAATATTCGATCGTATTTGCGCGGCCGGGAGCTTTGCGGTTTCGTTTTAGAGAGTGCCAGGCTAGTAAAATTCCATTAACAATTTACTTCAGCATTCTGCTATTAATAGCATGCATACGCGTTTTCTGCACATAATTGCCAGCGCTCTTCTGACAGTCCAAAAATTCTGCTTATGGATATTCGAGTTTTTTTTTTGGAGGATCGAGCGACCGTTTTGGAATATTCAAACAAATATGACCTAGTCGCGTTCGACTCGTTAAGTTGCAACCTTCCTTCTTTTTAATCACTTCCGTGCCCTTCGCCGCGTCTGGCTTGCGGAGTTCGCGTTTGATAGGTCAGTTGCAAGATTTTCGGCAATATCTGGAGTGGTGGGGTTCATTGTTTCAGGTCTTTTGTACGTTAACTTGCCCGGTGGAAATATTTTCCGTGGAAGCCAATATGGCCGTTCGAGTGTACATTTGCATGAGAGAGGCGGGGGGGCATCTTAATGGTGGATGACAGGCGTGGCGTCTTGTCAACCTGGCGTTCGCCATTGAATTATCCCCAGACCGCACGGACTTGCGACAAGAGTATTAAGCCCACAATGTTTTACGATTGGGTTTATAATTTTTGACGCTGACACTAGCGTTTGGGTCGGCTTCCTTTGAAATTTTGACATGAATTTGAGGATTTTGTGCTTTCAGCCAGTTTTACAGCTTGTTCCGCGTCGCAGATTTGAGTGCAGCATGGATTTTCTACGGGTATGTGGTGCAATTTTTTTTCCTTTGCAGCCGCGGCAACCGCTTAGAATTAAGATGGAATCCGAACAGTTCTGCGTGAAGTGGAAGAAACAGGAGTCGAACATGCTGGCCGTGTTTCAGCAACTGTTGTCTAACGAAGCGTTCGTGGACGTTACGCTGGCGTGCGAAGGTCTATCGCTGAAGGCACACAAGATGGTCCTCGCCGCCTGCAGCCCATTTTTTCAAGCGCTTTTTGTCGAGAATCCCTGCAAGCACCCTATTGTGATACTTCCCGACATGCGCTACATGAACTTGAAGGCGGCAGTCGACTTCATGTACCGCGGTGAGCTAAACGTGCCGCTGGACCGACTCGGCGCGCTCCTCAAGACTGCCGAGACTCTGAAGGTCAAGGGTCTCGCGGAGGACACCCACGAGAACAAGAATGGTGGGCTCGTGACAAGTGTGGACGGTGCTGCGGAGATTTTGGACGTTATGGAAGAATCTACGACGAACGGGAACGTAGGTGGCCTCTTGCTGCTCTGCTCCCCGTTTAAGTGTCTGCGCGGTGGACTCTGTCTTTCCCGTAACTATTACGAAACATGTTCTTAGTTCTTACGATGCACCTTTTTTGTTCTCAGGTTCCAGAGTTCCCGGACGTCGCCTCATCATCACAAGCACTAGTGTACAAATCAAAGCAGCGTCATTACACAGGGTTCACATCCAACAACTCTGCACTTGTTCCTGCTCAAGGTTCATTGCCTTCAGACTTCTTTATCACGAGTCAAGGTAAACAAAGTTTTGCTCAAGTTGCACGGCCCTGGTGCTGACACCGCCTCGTAACTTGTAATTTGCAGAAGACATCGAGCCGTCGACCAAATATTTGACACCATACGATGACCAGACGATACCATCTGTGGTCGCCGCCTTTCCTGCCGCCGCGATATCCGGGGAAGGCACGTCCATGGCCATGGCGGTCACGGACGCGTCTAAGAACGTAGGTGGCCTCTTGCTGCTGTGCTCCCCGTTTAAGTGTCTGTGCGGTGGACTCCGTCTTTCCCGGAACGATTACGAAACATGTTCTTAGTTCTTACGATGCACCTTTTTTATTCTCAGGTTCCAGAGTTCCCGGACGTCGCCTCATCATCACAAGCACTAGGGTACGAGTCACAGCAATCTCATTACACAGGGTTCACATCCAACAACTCTGCACTTGTTCCTGCTCAAGGTTCATTGCCTTCAGACTTCTTTATCATGAGTCAAGGTAAACAAAGTTTTGCTCAAGTTTCTCGGCCCTGTTGCTGACACCGCCTCGTAACTTGTAATTTGCAGAAGACATCGAGCCGTCGAAAAATAATCTGACACCATACGATTACCACACGATACCATCTGTGGTCGCCGCCTTACCTGCCGCCGCGTTATCCGGGGACGGCACGTCAATCGCCATGGAGGTCACGGACGCGTCTAAGAACGTAGGTGGCCTCTTGCTGCTGTGCTCCCCGTTTAAGTGTCTGTGCAGTGGACTCCGTCTTTCCCGTAACGATTACGAAACTTATTCTTAGTTCTTACGATGCACCTTTTTTTGTTCTCAGGTTCCAGAGTTCCCGGACGTCGCCTCATCATCACAAGCACTAGGGTACGAGTCACAGCGGTCTCATTACACAGGGTTCGCATCCAACTACTCTGAACTTGTTCCTGTTCAAGGTTCATTGCCTTCAGACTTCTTTATCATGAGTCAAGGTAAACAAAGTTTTGCTCAAGATTCTCGACCCTGTTGCTGACACCGCCTCGTAACTTGTAATTTGCAGAAGACATCGAGCCGTCGACCAATAATTTGACACCATACGATGGCCAGGCGATACCACCTGTGGTCGCCGCCTTTCCTGCCGCCGCGTTATCCGGGGACGGCTCTTTCATCGCCATTGCGGTCACGGACGCGTCTAAGAAGGTAGGTGGCCTCTTGCTGCTGTGCTCCCCGTTTAAGTGTCTGTGCTGTGGACTCCGTCTTTCCCGTAACGATTACGAAACATATTCTTAGTTCTTACGATGCACCTTTTTTTGTTCTCAGGTTCCAGAGTTCCCGGACGTCGCCTCATCATCAAGCACTAGGGTACGAGTCACAGCGGTCTCATTACACAGAGTTCACATCCAACAACTCTGCACTTGTTCCTCCTCAAGGTTCAATCCTTCAGATATCTTTATCACGAGTAGAGGTAAACAAAGTTTTGCTCAAGTATCTCGGCCCTGGTGTTGACACCGCCTCGTAACTTGTAATTTGCAGAAGACATCGAGCCGTCGACCAATAAATTGACACCATACGATGACCAGACGATACCACCTGTGGTCGCCGCCTTTCCTGCCATCGCGTTATCCTGGGACGGCGCGTCCATCGGCAAGGCGGTCACGGACGCGTCTAGGAACGTAGGTGGCCTCTTGCTGTTGTGCTCCCCGTTTAAGTGTTTGTGCGGTGGACTCCGTCTTTCCCGTAACGATTACGAAACATGTTCTTAGGTCTTACGATGCACCTTTTTTTGTTCGCAGGTTCCAGAGTTCCCGGACGTCGCCTCATCATCACAAGCACTAGGGTACGAGTCATAGCGGTCTCATTACACAGGGTTCGCATCCAACTACTCTGCACTTGTTCCTGTTCAAGGTTCATTGCCTTCAGACTTCTTTATCACGAGTCAAGGTAAACAAAGTTTTGCTCAAGTTTCTCGGCCCTGTTGCTGACACCGCCTCGTAACTTGTAATTTGCAGAAGACATCCAGCCGTCGACCAATAATGTGACACCATACGATGGCCAGACGATACCACCTGTGGTCGCAGCCTTTCCTGCCGCCGCGTTATCCGGGGATGGCACGTCCATCGCCATGGAGGTCACGGACGCGTCTAAGAATGTAGGTGGCCTCTTGCTGCTGTGCTCCCCGTTTAAGTGTCTGTGCGGTGGACTCCGTCTTTCCCGTAACGATTACGAAACATGTTCTTAGTTCTTACGATGCACCTTTTTTGTTCTCAGGATCCACAGTTCCCGGACGTCGTCTCATCATCACAAGCACTAGGGTACGAGTCACAGCGGTCTCATTACACACAGTTCACATCCAACAACTCTGCACTTGTTCCTGCTCAAGGTTCATTGCCTTCAGACTTCTTTATCACGAGTCAAGGTAAACAAAGTTTTGCTCAAGTTTCTCGGCCCTGTTGCTGACACTGCCTCGTAACTTGTAATTTGCAGAAGACATCGAGCCGTCGACCAATAATTTGAAACCATACGATGGCCAGACGATACCACCTGTGGTCGCCGCCTTTCCTGCCGTCGCGTTATCCGGCGACGGCTCGTCCATCGCCATGGCGGTCACGGACGCGTCTGAGAACGTAGGCGGCCTCTTGCTCCTGTGCTCCCCGTTTAAGTGTCTGTGCGGTGGACTCCGTCTTTCCCGTAACGATTACGAAACATGTTCTTAGTTCTTACGATGCACCTTTTTTGTTCTCAGGATCCAGAGTTCCCGGACGTCGCCTCATTATCACAAGCACTAGGGTACAAGTCACAGCGGTCTCATTACACAGGGTTCACATCCAACAACTCTGCACTTGTTCCTGTTCAAGGTTCATTGCCTTCAGACTTTTTTATCACAAGTCAAGGTAAAGGAACTTTTGCTCAAGTTTCTCGGCCCTGTTGCTGACACCGCCTCGTAACTTGTAATTTGCAGAAGGCATCCAGCCGTCGACAAATAATGTGACACCATACGATGGCCAGACGATACCACCTGTGGTCGCCGCCTTTCCTGCCGCCGCGTTATCCGGGGACGGCACGTCCATCGCCATGGCGGTCACGGACGCGTCTAAGAACGTAGGTGGCCTCTTGCTGCTGTGCTCCCCGTTTAAGTGTCTGTGCGGTGGACTCCGTCTTTCCTGTAACGATTACGAAACATGTTCTTAAATCTTACGATGCACCTTTTTTGTTCTCAGGTATTAGAGTTCCCGGACGTCGCCACATCATCACAAGCACTAGGGTACGAGTCACAGCAGTGTCATTACACAGCGTTCACATCCAACAACTCTGCACTTGTTCCTGCTCAAGGTTCATTGCCTTCAGACTTCTTTATCACGAGTCAAGGTAAGCAAAGTTTTGCTCAAGTATCTCGGCCCTGGTGTTGACACCGCCTCGTAACTTGTAATTTGCAGAAGACATCGAGCCGTCGACCAATAATTTCACACCATACGATGACCAGACGATACCACCTGTGGTCGCCGCCTTTCCTGCCGCCGCGTTATCCGGCGACGGGACGTCCATCGCCATGGCGGTCACGGACGCGTCTGAAAACGTAGGCGGCCTCTTGCTCCTGCGCTCCACGTTTAAGTGTCTGTGCGGTGGACTCCGTCTTTCCCGTAACGATTACGAAACATGTTCTTAGTTCTTACGATGCACCTTTTTTGTTCTCAGGATCCAGAGTTCCCGGACGTCGCCTCATCATCACAAGCACTAGGGTACAAGTCACAGCGGTCTCATTACACAGGGTTCACATCCAACAACTCTGCACTTGTTCCTGTTGAAGGTTCATTGCCTCCAGACTTCTTTATCACACGTCAAGGTAAACAAAGTTTTGCTCAAGTCTCTCGGCCCTGGAGCTGACACCGCCTCGTAACTTGTAATTTGCAGAAGACATCGAGCCGTCGACCAATAACTTGACAATATACGATGGCCAGACGATACCACCTGTGGTCGCCGCCTTTCCTGCCGCCGCGTTATCCTGGGACGGCACGTCCATCGCCATGGCGGTCACGGACGCGTCTGAGAACGTAGGCGGCCTCTTGCTCCTGTGCTCCGCGTTTAAGTGTCTGTGCAGTGGACTCCGTCTTTCCCGTAACGATTACGAAACATGTTCTTAGTTCTTACGATGCACCTTTTTTGTTCTCAGGATCCAGAGTTCCCGGACGTCGCCTCATCATCACAAGCACTAGGGTACGAGTCACAGCAGTCTCATTACACAGAGTTCACATCCAACAACTCTGCACTTGGTCCTCCTCAAGGTTCATTGCCTTCAGACATCTTTATCACGAGTCAAGGTAAACAAAGTTTTGCTCAAGTATCTCGGCCCTGGTGTTGACACCGCCTCGTAACTTGTAATTTGCAGAAGACATCGAGCCGTCGACCAATAATGTGACACCATACAATGGCCAGACGATACCACCTGTGGTCGCAGCCTTTCCTGCCGCCGCGTTATCCGGGGATGGCACGTCCATCGCCATGGCGGTCACGGACGCGTCTAAGAACGTAGGTGGCCTCTTGCTGCTGTGCTCCCCGTTTAAGTGTCTGTGCAGTGGACTCCCTCTTTCCCGTAACGATTACGAAACATGTTCTTAGTTCTTACGATGAACCTTTTTTATTCTCAGGTTTCAGAGTTCCCGGACGTCGCCACATCATCACAAGCACTAGGGTACGAGTCACAGCAGTGTCATTACACAGGGTTCACATCCAACTACTCTGCACTTGTTCCTGCTCAAGGTTCATTGCCTTCAGACTTCTTTATCACGAGTCAAGGTAAACAAAGTTTTGCTCAAGTATCTCGGCCCTGGTGTTGACACCGCCTCGTAACTTGTAATTTGCAGAAGACATCGAGCCGTTGACCAATAATTTGACACCATACGATGACCAGACGATACCACCTGTGGTCGCCGCCTTTCCTGCCGCCGCGTTAGCCTGGGACGGCGCGTCCATCGCCAAAGCGGTCACGGACGCGTCTAGGAACGTAGGTGGCCTCTTGCTGTTGTGCTCCCCGTTTAAGTGTTTGTGCGGTGGACTCCGTCTTTCCCGTAACAATTACGAAACATGTTCTTAGGTCTTACGATGCACCTTTTTTTGTTCGCAGGTTCCAGATTTCCCGGACGTCGCCTCATCATCACAAGCACTAGGGTACGAGTCACAGCGGGCTCATTACGCAGGGTTCACATCCAACAACTCTGCACTTGTTCCTGTTCACGGTTCATTGCCTTCAGACTTCTTTATCACGAGTCAAGGTAAAGGAACTTTTGCTCAAGTTTCTCGGCCCTGTTGCTGACACCGCCTCGTAACTTGTAATTTGCAGAAGGCATCCAGCCGTCGACAAATAATGTGACACCATACGATGGCCAGACGATACCACCTGTGGTCGCCGCTTTCCTGCCGCCGCGTTATCCGGGGACGGCACGTCCATCGCCATGGCGGTCACGGACGCGTCTAAGAACGTAGGTGGCCTCTTGCTGCTGTGCTCCCTGTTTAAGTGTCTGTGCGGTGGACTCCGTCTTTCCTGTAACGATTACGAAACATGTTCTTAAATCTTACGATGCACCTTTTTTGTTCTCAGGTGTTAGAGTTCCCGGACGTCGCCACATCATCACAAGCACTAGGGTACGAGTCACAGCAGTGTCATTACACAGCGTTCACATCCAACAACTCTGCACTTGTTCCTGCTCAAGGTTCATTGCCTTCAGACTTCTTTATCACGAGTCAAGGTAAACAAAGTTTTGCTCAAGTTTCTCGGCCCTGTTGCTGACACTGCCTCGTAACTTGTAATTTGCAGAAGACATCGAGCCGTCGACCAATAATTTGAAACCATACGATGGCCAGACGATACCACCTGTGGTCGCCGCCTTTCCTGCCGCCACGTTATCCGGCGACGGCACGTCCATCGCCATGGCGGTCACGGACGCGTCTGAGAACGTAGGCGGCCTCTTGCTCGTGCTCCCCGTTTAAGTGTCTGTGCGGTGGACTCCGTCTTTCCCGTAACGATTACGAAACATGTTCTTAGTTCTTACGATGCACCTTTTTTGTTCTCAGGATCCAGAGTTCCCGGACGTCGCCTCATCATCACAAGCACTTGGGTACGAGTCACAGCAGTCTCATTACACAGAGTTCACATCCAACAACTCTGCACTTGTTCCTGCTCAAGGTTCATTGCCTTCAGACTTCTTTATCACGGGTCAAGGTAAACAAAGTTTTGCTCAAGTATCTCGGCCCTGGTGTTGACACCGCCTCGTAAATTGTAATTTGCAGAAGACATCAAGCCGTCGACCAATAATTTGACACCATACGATGACCAGACGATACCACCTGTGGTCGCCGCCTTTCCTGCCGCCGCGTTAGCCTGGGAATGCGCGTCCATCGCCAAGGCGGTCACGGACGCGTCTAAGAATGTAGGTGGCCTCTTGCTGCTGTGCTCCCCGTTTAAGTGTTTGTGCGGTGGACTCCGTCTTTCCCGTAACGATTACGAAACATGTTCTTAGTTCTTACGATGCACCTTTTTTTGTTCGCAGGTTCCAGAGTTCCCGGACGTCGCCTCATCATCACAAGCACTAGGGTACGAGTCACAGCAGTCTCAATACACAGAGTTCACATCCAACAACTCTGCACTTGTTCCTGCTCAAGGTTCATTGCCTTCAGACTTCTTTATCACGAGACAAGGTAAACAAAGTTTTGCTCAAGTATCTCGGCCCTGGTGTTGACACCGCCTCGTAACTTGTTTTTTGCAGAAGGCATCGAGCCGTCGACCAATAATTTGACACCATACGATGACCAGACGATACCACCTGTGGTCGCCGCCTTTCCTGCCGCCGCGTTATCCGGCGACGGCACGTCCATCGCCATGGCGGTCACGGACGCGTCTGAGAACGCAGGCGGCCTCTTGCTCCTGTGCCCCCCTTTAAGTGTCTGTGCGGTGGACTCCGTCTTTCCCGTAACGATTACGAAACATGTTCTTAGTTCTTACGATACACCTTTTTTTGTTCTCAGGATCCAGAGTTCCCGGACGTCGCCTCATCATCACAAGCACTAGGGTACGAGTCACAGCAGTCTCAATACACAGAGTTCACATCCAACAACTCTGCACTTGTTCCTGCTCAAGGTTCACTGCCTTCAGACTTCTTTATCACGAGTCAAGGTAAACAAAGTTTTGCTCAAGTATCTCGGCCCTGGTGTTGACACCGCCTCGTAACTTGATTTTGCAGAAGACATCGTGCCGTCGACCAATAATTTGACACCATACGATGACCAGACGATACCACCTGTGGTCGCCGCCTTTCCTGCCGCCGCGTTATCCGGCGACGGCGCGTCCATCGCCATGGCGGTCACGGACGCGTCTGAGAACGTAGGCGGCCTCTTGCTCCTGTGCTCCCCGTTTAAGTGTCTGTGCGGTGGACTCCGTCTTTCCCGTAACGATTACGAAACATGTTCTTAGTTCTTACGATGCACCTTTTTTGTTCTCAGGATCCAGAGTTCCCGGACGTCGCCTCATCATCACAAGCACTAGGGTACGAGTCACAGCAGTCTCATTACACAGAGTTCACATCCAACAACTCTGCACTTGTTCCTGCTCAAGGTTCATTGCCTTCAGACTTCTTTATCACGGGTCAAGGTAAACAAAGTTTTGCTCAAGTATCTCGGCCCTGGTGTTGACACCGCCTCGTAACTTGTAATTTGCAGAAGACATCAAGCCGTCGACCAATAATTTGACACCATACGATGACCAGACGATACCACCTGTGGTCGCCGCCTTTCCTGCCGCCGCGTTAGCCTGGGAATGCGCGTCCATCGCCAAGGCGGTCACGGACGCGTCTAAGAATGTAGGTGGTCTCTTGCTGCTGTGCTCCTCGTTTAAGTGTTTGTGCGGTGGACTCCGTCTTTCCCGTAACGATTACGAAACATGTTCTTAGTTCTTACGATGCACCTTTTTTTGTTCGCAGGTTCCAGAGTTCCCGGACGTCGCCTCATCATCACAAGCACTAGGGTACGAGTCACAGCAGTCTCAATACACAGAGTTCACATCCAACAACTCTGCACTTGTTCCTGCTCAAGGTTCATTGCCTTCAGACTTCTTTATCACGAGACAAGGTAAACAAAGTTTTGCTCAAGTATCTCGGCCCTGGTGTTGACACCGCCTCGTAACTTGTTTTTTGCAGAAGGCAATGAGCCGTCGACCAATAATTTGACACCATACGATGACCAGACGATACCACCTGTGGTCGCCGCCTTTCCTGCCGCCGCGTTATCCGGCGACGGCACGTCCATCGCCATGGCGGTCACGGACGCGTCTGAGACCGTAGGCGGCCTCTTGCTCCTGTGCCCCCCTTTAAGTGTCTGTGCGGTGGACTCCGTCTTTCCCGTAACGATTACGAAACATGTTCTTAGTTCTTACGATACACCTTTTTTTGTTCTCAGGATCCAGAGTTCCCGGACGTCGCCTCATCATCACAAGCACTAGGGTACGAGTCACAGCAGTCTCAATACACAGAGTTCACATCCAACAACTCTGCACTTGTTTCTGCTCAAGGTTCACTGCCTTCAGACTTCTTTATCACGAGTCAAGGTAAACAAAGTTTTGCTCAAGTATCTCGGCCCTGGTGTTGACACCGCCTCGTAACTTGATTTTGCAGAAGACATCGTGCCGTCGACCAATAATTTGACACCATACGATGACCAGACGATACCACCTGTGGTCGCCGCCTTTCCTGCCGCCGCGTTATCCGGCGACGGCGCGTCCATCGCCATGGCGGTCACGGACGCGTCTGAGAACGTAGGCGGCCTCTTGCTCCTGTGCTCCCCGTTTAAGTGTCTGTGCGGTGGACTCCGTCTTTCCCGTAACGATTACGAAACATGTTCTTAGTTCTTACGATGCACCTTTTTTGTTCTCAGGATCCAGAGTTCCCGGACGTCGCCTCATCATCACAAGCACTAGGGTACGAGTCACAGCTGTCTCATTACACAGAGTTCACATCCAACAACTCTGCACTTGTTCCTGCTCAAGGTTCATTGCCTTCAGACTTCTTTATCACGAGTCAAGGTAAACAAAGTTTTGCTCAAGTATCTCGGCCCTGGTGTTGACACCGCCTCGTAACTTGTAATTTGCAGAAGACATCGAGCCGTTGACCAATAATTTGACACCATACGATGACCAGACGATACCACCTGCGGTCGCCGCCTTTCCTGCCGCCGCGTTAGCCTGGGACGGCGCGTCCATCGCCAAAGCGGTCACGGACGCGTCTAGGAACGTAGGTGGCCTCTTGCTGTTGTGCTCCCCGTTTAAGTGTTTGTGCGGTGGACTCCGTCTTTCCCGTAACAATTACGAAACATGTTCTTAGGTCTTACGATGCACCTTTTTTTGTTCGCAGGTTCCAGAGTTCCCGGACGTCGCCTCATCATCACAAGCACTAGGGTACGAGTCACAGCGGGCTCATTACACAGGGTTCACATCCAACAACTCTGCACTTGTTCCTGTTCACGGTTCATTGCCTTCAGACTTCTTTATCACGAGTCAAGGTAAAGGAACTTTTGCTCAAGTTTCTCGGCCCTGTTGCTGACACCGCCTCGTAACTTGTAATTTGCAGAAGGCATCCAGCCGTCGACAAATAATGTGACACCATACGATGGCCAGACGATACCACCTGTGGTCGCCGCCTTTCCTGCCGCCGCGTTATCCGGGGACGGCACGTCCATCGCCATGTCGGTCACGGACGCGTCTAAGAACGTAGGTGGCCTCTTGCTGCTGTGCTCCCCGTTTAAGTGTCTGTGCGGTGGACTCCGTCTTTCCTGTAACGATTACGAAACATGTTCTTAAATCTTACGATGCACCTTTTTTGTTCTCAGGTTTTAGAGTTCCCGGACGTCGCCACATCATCACAAGCACTAGGGTACGAGTCACAGCAGTGTCATTACACAGCGTTCACATCCAACAACTCTGCACTTGTTCCTGCTCAAGGTTCAGTGCCTCCAGACTTCTTTATCACGAGTCAAGGTAAACAAAGTTTTGCTCAAGTCTCTCGGCCCTGGTGCTGACACCGCCTCGTAACTTGTAATTTGCAGAAGACATCGAGCCGTCGACCAATAACTTGACAATATACGATGGCCAGACGATACCACCTGTGGTCGCCGCCTTTCCTGCCGCCGCGTTATCCTGGGACGGCACGTCCATCGCCATGGCGGTCACGGACGCGTCTGAGAACGTAGGCGGCCTCTTGCTCCTGTGCTCCGCGTTTAAGTGTCTGTGCAGTGGACTCCGTCTTTCCCGTAACGATTACGAAACATATTCTTAGTTCTTACGATGCACCTTTTTTGTTCTCAGGATCCAGAGTTCCCGGACGTCGCCTCATCATCACAAGCACTAGGGTACGAGTCACAGCAGTCTCATTACACAGAGTTCACATCCAACAACTCTGCACTTGGTCCTCCTCAAGGTTCATTGCCTTCAGACATCTTTATCACGAGTCAAGGTAAACAAAGTTTTGCTCAAGTATCTCGGCCCTGGTGTTGACACCGCCTCGTAACTTGTAATTTGCAGAAGACATCGAGCCGTCGACCAATAATGTGACACCATACAATGGCCAGACGATACCACCTGTGGTCGCAGCCTTTCCTGCCGCCGCGTTATCCGGGGATGGCACGTCCATCGCCATGGCGGTCACGGACGCGTCTAAGAACGTAGGTGGCCTCTTGCTGCTGTGCTCCCCGTTTAAGTGTCGGTGCAGTGGACTCCCTCTTTCCCGTAACGATTACGAAACATGTTCTTAGTTCTTACGATGAACCTTTTTTATTCTCAGGTTTCAGAGTTCCCGGACGTCGCCACATCATCACAAGCACTAGGGTACGAGTCACAGCAGTGTCATTACACAGGGTTCACATCCAACTACTCTGCACTTGTTCCTGCTCAAGGTTCATTGCCTTCAGACTTCTTTATCACGAGTCAAGGTAAACAAAGTTTTGCTCAAGTATCTCGGCCCTGGTGTTGACACCGCCTCGTAACTTGTAATTTGCAGAAGACATCGAGCCGTTGACCAATAATTTGACACCATACGATGACCAGACGATACCACCTGTGGTCGCCGCCTTTCCTGCCGCCGCGTTAGCCTGGGACGGCGCGTCCATCGCCAAAGCGGTCACGGACGCGTCTAGGAACGTAGGTGGCCTCTTGCTGTTGTGCTCCCCGTTTAAGTGTTTGTGCGGTGGACTCCGTCTTTCCCGTAACAATTACGAAACATGTTCTTAGGTCTTACGATGCACCTTTTTTTGTTCGCAGGTTCCAGAGTTCCCGGACGTCGCCTCATCATCACAAGCACTAGGGTACGAGTCACAGCGGGCTCATTACACAGGGTTCACATCCAACAACTCTGCACTTGTTCCTGTTCACGGTTCATTGCCTTCAGACTTCTTTATCACGAGTCAAGGTAAAGGAACTTTTGCTCAAGTTTCCCGGCCCTGTTGCTGACACCGCCTCGTAACTTGTAATTTGCAGAAGGCATCCAGCCGTCGACAAATAATGTGACACCATACGATGGCCAGACGATACCACCTGTGGTCGCCGCTTTCCTGCCGCCGCGTTATCCGGGGACGGCACGTCCATCGCCATGGCGGTCACGGACGCGTCTAAGAACGTAGGTGGCCTCTTGCTGCTGTGCTCCCTGTTTAAGTGTCTGTGCGGTGGACTCCGTCTTTCCTGTAACGATTACGAAACATGTTCTTAAATCTTACGATGCACCTTTTTTGTTCTCAGGTTTTAGAGTTCCCGGACGTCGCCACATCATCACAAGCACTAGGGTACGAGTCACAGCAGTGTCATTACACAGCGTTCACATCCAACAACTCTGCACTTGTTCCTGCTCAAGGTTCATTGCCTTCAGACTTCTTTATCACGAGTCAAGGTAAACAAAGTTTTGCTCAAGTTTCTCGGCCCTGTTGCTGACACTGCCTCGTAACTTGTAATTTGCAGAAGACATCGAGCCGTCGACCAATAATTTGAAACCATACGATGGCCAGACGATACCACCTGTGGTCGCCGCCTTTCCTGCCGCCACGTTATCCGGCGACGGCACGTCCATCGCCATGGCGGTCACGGACGCGTCTGAGAACGTAGGCGGCCTCTTGCTCGTGCTCCCCGTTTAAGTGTCTGTGCGGTGGACTCCGTCTTTCCCGTAACGATTACGAAACATGTTCTTAGTTCTTACGATGCACCTTTTTTGTTCTCAGGATCCAGAGTTCCCGGACGTCGCCTCATCATCACAAGCACTTGGGTACGAGTCACAGCAGTCTCATTACACAGAGTTCACATCGAACAACTCTGCACTTGTTCCTGCTCAAGGTTCATTGCCTTCAGACTTCTTTATCACGGGTCAAGGTAAACAAAGTTTTGCTCAAGTATCTCGGCCCTGGTGTTGACACCGCCTCGTAAATTGTAATTTGCAGAAGACATCAAGCCGTCGACCAATAATTTGACACCATACGATGACCAGACGATACCACCTGTGGTCGCCGCCTTTCCTGCCGCCGCGTTAGCCTGGGAATGCGCGTCCATCGCCAAGGCGGTCACGGACGCGTCTAAGAATGTAGGTGGCCTCTTGCTGCTGTGCTCCCCGTTTAAGTGTTTGTGCGGTGGACTCCGTCTTTCCCGTAACGATTACGAAACATGTTCTTAGTTCTTACGATGCACCTTTTTTTGTTCGCAGGTTCCAGAGTTCCCGGACGTCGCCTCATCATCACAAGCACTAGGGTACGAGTCACAGCAGTCTCAATACACAGAGTTCACATCCAACAACTCTGCACTTGTTCCTGCTCAAGGTTCATTGCCTTCAGACTTCTTTATCACGAGACAAGGTAAACAAAGTTTTGCTCAAGTATCTCGGCCCTGGTGTTGACACCGCCTCGTAACTTGTTTTTTGCAGAAGGCATCGAGCCGTCGACCAATAATTTGACACCATACGATGACCAGACGATACCACCTGTGGTCGCCGCCTTTCCTGCCGCCGCGTTATCCGGCGACGGCACGTCCATCGCCATGGCGGTCACGGACGCGTCTGAGAACGTAGGCGGCCTCTTGCTCCTGTGCCCCCCTTTAAGTGTCTGTGCGGTGGACTCCGTCTTTCCCGTAACGATTACGAAACATGTTCTTTGTTCTTACGATACACCTTTTTTTGTTCTCAGGATCCAGAGTTCCCGGACGTCGCCTCATCATCACAAGCACTAGGGTACGAGTCACAGCAGTCTCAATACACAGAGTTCACATCCAACAACTCTGCACTTGTTCCTGCTCAAGGTTCACTGCCTTCAGACTTCTTTATCACGAGTCAAGGTAAACAAAGTTTTGCTCAAGTATCTCGGCCCTGGTGTTGACACCGCCTCGTAACTTGATTTTGCAGAAGACATCGTGCCGTCGACCAATAATTTGACACCATACGATGACCAGACGATACCACCTGTGGTCGCCGCCTTTCCTGCCGCCGCGTTATCCGGCGACGGCGCGTCCATCGCCATGGCGGTCACGGACGCGTCTGAGAACGTAGGCGGCCTCTTGCTCCTGTGCTCCCCGTTTAAGTGTCTGTGCGGTGGACTCCGTCTTTCCCGTAACGATTACGAAACATGTTCTTAGTTCTTACGATGCACCTTTTTTGTTCTCAGGATCCAGAGTTCCCGGACGTCGCCTCATCATCACAAGCACTAGGGTACGAGTCACAGCAGTCTCATTACACAGAGTTCACATCCAACAACTCTGCACTTGTTCCTGCTCAAGGTTCATTGCCTTCAGACTTCTTTATCACGGGTCAAGGTAAACAAAGTTTTGCTCAAGTATCTCGGCCCTGGTGTTGACACCGCCTCGTAACTTGTAATTTGCAGAAGACATCAAGCCGTCGACCAATAATTTGACACCATACGATGACCAGACGATACCACCTGTGGTCGCCGCCTTTCCTGCCGCCGCGTTAGCCTGGGAATGCGCGTCCATCGCCAAGGCGGTCACGGACGCGTCTAAGAATGTAGGTGGCCTCTTGCTGCTGTGCTCCCCGTTTAAGTGTTTGTGCGGTGGACTCCGTCTTTCCCGTAACGATTACGAAACATGTTCTTAGTTCTTACGATGCACCTTTTTTTGTTCGCAGGTTCCAGAGTTCCCGGACGTCGCCTCATCATCACAAGCACTAGGGTACGAGTCACAGCAGTCTCAATACACAGAGTTCACATCCAACAACTCTGCACTTGTTCCTGCTCAAGGTTCATTGCCTTCAGACTTCTTTATCACGAGACAAGGTAAACAAAGTTTTGCTCAAGTATCTCGGCCCTGGTGTTGACACCGCCTCGTAACTTGTTTTTTGCAGAAGGCAATGAGCCGTCGACCAATAATTTGACACCATACGATGACCAGACGATACCACCTGTGGTCGCCGCCTTTCCTGCCGCCGCGTTATCCGGCGACGGCACGTCCATCGCCATGGCGGTCACGGACGCGTCTGAGACCGTAGGCGGCCTCTTGCTCCTGTGCCCCCCTTTAAGTGTCTGTGCGGTGGACTCCGTCTTTCCCGTAACGATTACGAAACATGTTCTTAGTTCTTACGATACACCTTTTTTTGTTCTCAGGATCCAGAGTTCCCGGACGTCGCCTCATCATCACAAGCACTAGGGTACGAGTCACAGCAGTCTCAATACACAGAGTTCACATCCAACAACTCTGCACTTGTTCCTGCTCAAGGTTCACTGCCTTCAGACTTCTTTATCACGAGTCAAGGTAAACAAAGTTTTGCTCAAGTATCTCGGCCCTGGTGTTGACACCGCCTCGTAACTTGATTTTGCAGAAGACATCGTGCCGTCGACCAATAATTTGACACCATACGATGACCAGACGATACCACCTGTGGTCGCCGCCTTTCCTGCCGCCGCGTTATCCGGCGACGGCGCGTCCATCGCCATGGCGGTCACGGACGCGTCTGAGAACGTAGGCGGACTCTTGCTCCTGTGCTCCCCGTTTAAGTGTCTGTGCGGTGGACTCCGTCTTTCCCGTAACGATTACGAAACATGTTCTTAGTTCTTACGATGCACCTTTTTTGTTCTCAGGATCCAGAGTTCCCGGACGTCGCCTCATCATCACAAGCACTAGGGTACGAGTCACAGCTGTCTCATTACACAGAGTTCACATCCAACAACTCTGCACTTGTTCCTGCTCAAGGTTCATTGCCTTCAGACTTCTTTATCACGAGTCAAGGTAAACAAAGTTTTGCTCAAGTATCTCGGCCCTGGTGTTGACACCGCCTCGTAACTTGTAATTTGCAGAAGACATCGAGCCGTTGACCAATAATTTGACACCATACGATGACCAGACGATACCACCTGTGGTCGCCGCCTTTCCTGCCGCCGCGTTAGTCTGGGACGGCGCGTCCATCGCCAAAGCGGTCACGGACGCGTCTAGGAACGTAGGTGGCCTCTTGCTGTTGTGCTCCCCGTTTAAGTGTTTGTGCGGTGGACTCCGTCTTTCCCGTAACAATTACGAAACATGTTCTTAGGTCTTACGATGCACCTTTTTTTGTTCGCAGGTTCCAGAGTTCCCGGACGTCGCCTCATCATCACAAGCACTAGGGTACGAGTCACAGCGGGCTCATTACACAGGGTTCACATCCAACAACTCTGCACTTGTTCCTGTTCACGGTTCATTGCCTTCAGACTTCTTTATCACGAGTCAAGGTAAAGGAACTTTTGCTCAAGTTTCTCGGCCCTGTTGCTGACACCGCCTCGTAACTTGTAATTTGCAGAAGGCATCCAGCCGTCGACAAATAATGTGACACCATACGATGGCCAGACGATACCACCTGTGGTCGCCGCTTTCCTGCCGCCGCGTTATCTGGGGACGGCACGTCCATCGCCATGGCGGTCACGGACGCGTCTAAGAACGTAGGTGGCCTCTTGCTGCTGTGCTCCCTGTTTAAGTGTCTGTGCGGTGGACTCCGTCTTTCCTGTAACGATTACGAAACATGTTCTTAAATCTTACGATGCACCTTTTTTGTTCTCAGGTTTTAGAGTTCCCGGACGTCGCCACATCATCACAAGCACTAGGGTACGAGTCACAGCAGTGTCATTACACAGCGTTCACATCCAACAACTCTGCACTTGTTCCTGCTCAAGGTTCATTGCCTTCAGACTTCTTTATCACGAGTCAAGGTAAACAAAGTTTTGCTCAAGTTTCTCGGCCCTGTTGCTGACACTGCCTCGTAACTTGTAATTTGCAGAAGACATCGAGCCGTCGACCAATAATTTGAAACCATACGATGGCCAGACGATACCACCTGTGGTCGCCGCCTTTCCTGCCGCCACGTTATCCGGCGACGGCACGTCCATCGCCATGGCGGTCACGGACGCGTCTGAGAACGTAGGCGGCCTCTTGCTCGTGCTCCCCGTTTAAGTGTCTGTGCGGTGGACTCCGTCTTTCCCGTAACGATTACGAAACATGTTCTTAGTTCTTACGATGCACCTTTTTTTTTCTCAGGATCCAGAGTTCCCGGACGTCGCCTCATCATCACAAGCACTAGGGTACGAGTCACAGCAGTCTCATTACACAGAGTTCACATCCAACAACTCTGCACTTGTTCCTGCTCAAGGTTCATTGCCTTCAGACTTCTTTATCACGGGTCAAGGTAAACAAAGTTTTGCTCAAGTATCTCGGCCCTGGTGCTGACACCGCCTCGTAACTTGTAATTTGCAGAAGACATCAAGCCGTCGACCAATAATTTGACACCATACGATGACCAGACGATACCACCTGTGGTCGCCGCCTTTCCTGCCGCCGCGTTAGCCTGGGAATGCGCGTCCATCGCCAAGGCGGTCACGGACGCGTCTAAGAATGTAGGTGGCCTCTTGCTGCTGTGCTCCCCGTTTAAGTGTTTGTGCGGTGGACTCCGTCTTTCCCGTAACGATTACGAAACATGTTCTTAGTTCTTACGATGCACCTTTTTTTGTTCGCAGGTTCCAGAGTTCCCGGACGTCGCCTCATCATCACAAGCACTAGGGTACGAGTCACAGCAGTCTCAATACACAGAGTTCACATCCAACAACTCTGCACTTGTTCCTGCTCAAGGTTCATTGCCTTCAGACTTCTTTATCACGAGACAAGGTAAACAAAGTTTTGCTCAAGTATCTCGGCCCTGGTGTTGACACCGCCTCGTAACTTGTTTTTTGCAGAAGGCATCGAGCCGTCGACCAATAATTTGACACCATACGATGACCAGACGATACCACCTGTGGTCGCCGCCTTTCCTGCCGCCGCGTTATCCGGCGACGGCACGTCCATCGCCATGGCGGTCACGGACGCGTCTGAGAACGTAGGCGGCCTCTTGCTCCTGTGCCCCCCTTTAAGTGTCTGTGCGGTGGACTCCGCCTTTCCCGTAACGATTACGAAACATGTTCTTAGTTCTTACGATACACCTTTTTTGTTCTCAGGATCCAGAGTTCCCGGACGTCGCCTCATCATCACAAGCACTAGGGTACGAGTCACAGCAGTCTCAATACACAGAGTTCACATCCAACAACTCTGCACTTGTTCCTGCTCAAGGTTCACTGCCTTCAGACTTCTTTATCACGAGTCAAGGTAAACAAAGTTTTGCTCAAGTATCTCGGCCCTGGTGTTGACACCGCCTCGTAACTTGATTTTGCAGAAGACATCGTGCCGTCGACCAATAATTTGACACCATACGATGACCAGACGATACCACCTGTGGTCGCCGCCTTTCCTGCCGCCGCGTTATCCGGCGACGGCGCGTCCATCGCCATGGCGGTCACGGACGCGTCTGAGAACGTAGGCGGCCTCTTGCTCCTGTGCTCCCCGTTTAAGTGTCTGTGCGGTGGACTCCGTCTTTCCCGTAACGATTACGAAACATGTACTTAGTTCTTACGATACACCTTTTTTGTTCTCAGGATCCAGAGTTCCCGGACGTCGCCTCATCATCACAAGCACTAGGGTACGAGTCACAGCAGTCTCATTACACAGAGTTCACATCCAACAACTCTGCACTTGTTCCTGCTCAAGGTTCATTGCCTTCAGACTTCTTTATCACGAGTCAAGGTAAACAAAGTTTTGCTCAAGTATCTCGGCCCTGGTGTTGACACCGCCTCGTAACTTGATTTTGCAGAAGACATCGTGCCGTCGACCAATAATTTGACACCATACGATGACCAGACGATACCACCTGTGGTCGCCGCCTTTCCTGCCGCCGCGTTATCCGGCGACGGCGCGTCCATCGCCATGGCGGTCACGGACGCGTCTGAGAACGTAGGCGGCCTCTTGCTCCTGTGCTCCCCGTTTAAGTGTCTGTGCGGTGGACTCCGTCTTTCCCGTAACGATTACGAAACATGTTCTTAGTTCTTACGATGCACCTTTTTTGTTCTCAGGATCCAGAGTTCCCGGACGTCGCCTCATCATCACAAGCACTAGGGTACGAGTCACAGCAGTCTCATTACACAGAGTTCACATCCAACAACTCTGCACTTGTTCCTGCTCAAGGTTCATTGCCTTCAGACTTCTTTATCACGGGTCAAGGTAAACAAAGTTTTGCTCAAGTATCTCGGCCCTGGTGTTGACACCGCCTCGTAACTTGTAATTTGCAGAAGACATCAAGCCGTCGACCAATAATTTGACACCATACGATGACCAGACGATACCACCTGTGGTCGCCGCCTTTCGTGCCGCCGCGTTAGCCTGGGAATGCGCGTCCATCGCCAAGGCGGTCACGGACGCGTCTAAGCATGTAGGTGGCCTCTTGCTGCTGTGCTCCCCGTTTAAGTGTTTGTGCGGTGGACTCCGTCTTTCCCGTAACGATTACGAAACATGTTCTTAGTTCTTACGATGCACCTTTTTTTGTTCGCAGGTTCCAGAGTTCCCGGACGTCGCCTCATCATCACAAGCACTAGGGTACGAGTCACAGCAGTCTCAATACACAGAGTTCACATCCAACAACTCTGCACTTGTTCCTGCTCAAGGTTCATTGCCTTCAGACTTCTTTATCACGAGACAAGGTAAACAAAGTTTTGCTCAAGTATCTCGGCCCTGGTGTTGACACCGCCTCGTAACTTGTTTTTTGCAGAAGGCAATGAGCCGTCGACCAATAATTTGACACCATACGATGACCAGACGATACCACCTGTGGTCGCCGCCTTTCCTGCCGCCGCGTTATCCGGCGACGGCACGTCCATCGCCATGGCGGTCACGGACGCGTCTGAGACCGTAGGCGGCCTCTTGCTCCTGTGCCCCCCTTTAAGTGTCTGTGCGGTGGACTCCGTCTTTCCCGTAACGATTACGAAACATGTTCTTAGTTCTTACGATACACCTTTTTTTGTTCTCAGGATCCAGAGTTCCCGGACGTCGCCTCATCATCACAAGCACTAGGGTACGAGTCACAGCAGTCTCAATACACAGAGTTCACATCCAACAACTCTGCACTTGTTCCTGCTCAAGGTTCACTGCCTTCAGACTTCTTTATCACGAGTCAAGGTAAACAAAGTTTTGCTCAAGTATCTCGGCCCTGGTGTTGACACCGCCTCGTAACTTGATTTTGCAGAAGACATCGTGCCGTCGACCAATAATTTGACACCATACGATGACCAGACGATACCACCTGTGGTCGCCGCCTTTCCTGCCGCCGCGTTATCCGGCGACGGCGCGTCCATCGCCATGGCGGTCACGGACGCGTCTGAGAACGTAGGCGGCCTCTTGCTCCTGTGCTCCCCGTTTAGTGTCTGTGCGGTGGACTCCGTCTTTCCCGTAACGATTACGAAACATGTTCTTAGTTCTTACGATGCACCTTTTTTGTTCTCAGGATCCAGAGTTCCCGGACGTCGCCTCATCATCACAAGCACTAGGGTACGAGTCACAGCTGTCTCATTACACAGAGTTCACATTCAACAACTCTGCACTTGTTCCTGCTCAAGGTTCATTGCCTTCAGACTTCTTTATCACGAGTCAAGGTAAACAAAGTTTTGCTCAAGTATCTCGGCCCTGGTGTTGACACCGCCTCGTAACTTGTAATTTGCAGAAGACATCGAGCCGTCGACCAATAATTTGACACCATACGATGACCAGACGATACCACCTGTGGTCGCCGCCTTTCCTGCCGCCGCGTTATCCGGCGACGGCGCGTCCATCGCCATGGCGGTCACGGACGCGTCTAAGAACGTAGGTGACCTCTTGATGCTGCAGCGTCGTTGGTTGGAAAAGAGTCGGCTGTTGGGGTTGGAGCCGTACGGCGACACACCTTTTCGGGTGCAATATCGGCCGTCGTCAGAGGACGACAGCTGTGAAATGGCTGCTAAGACTGAGCGTGCGGCCGGCAACTAGCGGTCGTAGCCCGCGGCACAACCGCTACTTTCGGAAGCCCCGACCGTGAGCCTCCTGAACCCGGTGGTGTCGAGAATACACAATGGTACGTCCGAGTCTTGTTGCTTACGTTGAGCAGTTTGCGAGAGAGTGCAATCGCTAACCGAAGCATTCGAATAGGTGTGTCTGCGGGCGGTGCGTGTCGATGCCCATTGCACTCGAGAGCACCTGCTGCCGCGAGATCTCGGCAGCGACTGTGAAGCAGCCGTCCGGGTGCATCACGGAGCACCCCCACTTTTATACCCTGTGCCTCGACGAAGTGGTGCTCACAGTGGCATTGCAAATGCTTCTGGACCATGGGCTACACGTCGAGCACACAAGGTAAGAACAAGGCTCAAACAGAGACGCAGCATGAACAAGCGACCTCCTTTTTTGCTCTTTTCTCACATCCGAAGCGCTGTGAGCCACTGGGAGCCAGTGGTCATCAAAGACTTCAACTTAGCGATAATTTCTGGGATCGCATCGTTCCCTAGGAAAATGCGTAACAGCGCCGATGTTGTGTTTGCACAAGGTGTCACGGTGTGTAGACACATCGCGGCACGTCAGTGCGAACGCGACCTCGGTGGTCTTATTTTTTCTTTTTTCATATGCGTGGACGAGCACGATGTTTTGCTACTCAGGTGGTAAAATATTCTTGAGTAAACGAGCAAGGCAGTTTAGACGTGTCTTCTGGGACGTGTGAACTTGAATAATGCGGTTGAAGATCATGCCCATAGTTGTAAGGTGTATAGATGCTGACCAGACACATTTCTGTTTTATTGGCTGGGTAAGCGTCTTCAACAGGTGCAGCACTAGAGAAGCCGATTGCGACGGAAAGGACTGAGAACTGCAGTAAAATCAGTACAAAACAAAAAATCCTTTATTTCGCAGGAGAGTGTACAAAATGGAATTCCATATAGCAAAGTAACCTAGCCCCACTCACTGCCAGCACAATCACCATCCCAGCAGTGTCCTCATTGCTATCTTTTTTTGGCAACGCGCATTAGGTGGTAACGTTCTATAGTGTGTCATACAAATTGTTTCGATTAAAAAGCATTTGCTGATAGACTTCATTGCAGCCATCATCACTTCTACTAATGTGTGGATGCTTGTGGCACAGCACGGTGTATAAAATCCGCATCTTCAACAGTCACATAGTAAACCTGTCTTACATGTGTCGACACTGGCATCTTGCATGTGATGGGGGTGCGAGGCATTCCTCTTTGAAACTCCCAGCTGTTCCTCAGCTCCATCCACCAGCTCTAAAGTTGTAAAATCATAGGGCCGACCAGCGTGACAGAAGAGGTGGTATCACAAAATTAAACAGAAATATTTAATTACACAAATAGTTTTGCATTGATGAACACCGCACAAAAAGTGATTGCCTTGGTTTCGATGACTGTTGGTTTCCTTCACTAGTAAGTCATAAGCCCTCATTTCACTCAATTATTTGCTCAGCAGCTTCAGAAGAGGTCCTAGCAATCTTGATGACACAGGTAGCATAAGAGAGTTCTCTCAGAGCTTCTGCCCTTGTCACTCAATCACATTACTACGCGACACTTTTAGTAACCGCCATGGATGAGGGCGGCACTGATGAACACTCTCAAGGTTAGGTTACATGCAACATAAAAACCACCTATAGCAGAAGACTGGGCAGCCGCTACCATATCTAAGTTGGTAGAGCATGGAGCGCAAAATTTGGAGGTTGAGGATTCAGAGTTACCTGCGGCATGTGGTTGTTTTTTCTTTTGCTTTCTGATTTATGACATAATTACACTAATAATTTTTAACTGATAAACAACACAAAAAATAGAAACATTCCACAATGCTTGCCTTGGTTTCGATGATTGTTGGCTTCCTTATTTTAAGTTGCAACTTACCATGCGAAATCTGTGAAACACTTCACTCAATAAAGACAGATTCTTCAGAAGACCTGCACAGCAACTGGGTGCAGCAACCTTTAGTGTCGCCCAATATGTGCTCTTACCAGCCATGGCAGTAATGTTCGTTCCTGTTCACACTTCCAACATTTACACGGGCACCCGCCACTTGCTTTTTGAGCCAGATGAGAACAAAGCTGCGAAACAGAATGTTCTCGTGCCACGGGCCGTTCTTACTGTAGATGACGGTTGCGCACAAGTTTGGACAGTGAATGCCTCATCAGAACCTGTTTTGATCCCGTTGGGGCTTAAACTCACTTGATTTGATGCTTATGACACTCTTACTATCTGATCCATTTCTAAGTGCGAGCATTCCGGTCGAGCCACAGACTTCGCCGTCAATATCGATCGCATGATTAACAAGTAGCTTTTTTCGTCCGAACTGCTTGCATTATAGACTGTTCTTAGCCAGTAAGCGTCAGTGTTTGATTTTGCTCAGCCAGCCACTTCCTCTCCGCTGCCAATTTATGGCATGCAATACTAAATTAACATTGGTACCAATTTGTACATCAGACAGAAGCCTTATTGTGTGTCCCAGGCCGAATGGCCGAATGAACTCATATAGCCTCCCTCAAACGCTGCTATCACAATGCTGTCTAAATTGCTTGAGGACAACCTTCAACTCATCTGGGGCGAAATGCGAAGCCGTGCTATAGTGCAGTGAGAATATGATGACGGACTCGATGGGCGCAAAAATGAGCTATGGGGCTCGCCGCTAACCGTTCAGTGACGTTCCCGATCCCTGCTTTGGCTTTGTAAATAAACGCTTTCCTGTAATTGCAACTTCGTATGAATATAATAGTTCAGCAACATTTGCCGGTGCTGCATGTGGAGAACTGTGGCACCATGAACAAAAAGTTTCAATGCTGCCACGAAAATGTGGTTATGCCACTGTTGCATTTTTGTTGTCTACCATTCTCTCTCAGTAACTTCAGAATGTTGCAATAGAATTCAGAGTTCACAATGCTGCCAGGAAGAACACACAGTGACAATCAGATGATCTAACTTGCAAACAATGACGTCGGAACTAACTTTACAGACACTGGTAACATGATTAACTTTCAGCATTGTAAAAGCCTGAAACTGAACATTCATTTTGCTATGCTGAAAAAAATGGTGACTCTTGTTTTTCTCTTGTCAACAGGAGGTACCGCTACATCAGCTACAGCCAGCTTGGACACTGGCTTTGGGGACGCCTGGGCAGACATCACAGGAAGGTCCTCCCTGCTTGTGCTGTACACCAAATAAGAGAGAGGTTACCAACCGAAGGTTACACTGGTTTCCAGTATGCACAAGGGTTGTAGAAGTTCGTTCAGCAATGGTTGTGAAGTTGCAGTCATGCCTTGTTAACATGGACACCCTGATATGAGGACAATTTTCAAAGGGCTGATCTCTTCCCATTCTATTCTGCCCTGGTAATATAGAAACACTGCCTGGGCTGTGGACAGCTTATTTGGGAACCAAAAAAAAAAGGTGCATTTTGTCTCAATTTTGTAGACATTGCTTTGGTCCTCTGGGACCACGCTCATTGGCTATAATGTGCAGTTGAAAATTGGTTGTTGGGGAAAGGAAATGGCGCAGTATCTGTCCCACGTCTTGGTGAATACCTGAACCACGCAGTAATGGAAGGGTGAAAGAAGGGACTGAGAGAAGAAAGACAGAAAGAGGTGCCGTAGTGGCGAGCTCCAGAATAATTTGGACCACCTGGGGATCTTTAACGTGCACTGACATCCCACAGCCCATTGACGCCTTTTGCGTTTCGCCTCCATCGAATCGCAGCCGCCCCGTTCAGGTTCGAACACGGGTACTCCGGCTCAGTAGCAGAGTTTTGACCTTCAATCGTTATTTTTGACCACTCACATTATAAACAATTTTTCTGGGAATAAAAGTGGCCATATTAATCGCACATCGCTATATTATGCAATTTAACAAGTGCTGAAGACGGGAATGCACCTTTGGGACAAGCGACTTCAAAGTGTGAAAAGTTTTGCTGCAGATGAGAGCATTTGAAAGAAGTAGCATCCACTAGGTGTTCATTATTTTTGTGAAAGGGTTGCTTTTAAAAATTATGTGTTTGTATCCCTCCATTTCTGAAGAATATTTTTATAATGTTTCATCTGCATCCACTTTGTTATCATGTTATTATTTTCAATGTGCTGATGTGCATACAAGGCATAGGTAGGGACAGATTGATTGCATTTTCGCACTCTATCCCAACCTATGCTTTTGAGAGATGGAGAGTATTTTTTTTGTCTGAGTGTGTGGCGACTGACACTTTAACCTCTGCGATGCTTAATGGTAGACGTCATGGAATGACAGCGCTTGCAGTCGGGGACAAAGAGAGGACACACAAACAGCTGCTCAGTTCTGCATGTCTGCTCTGTGTCCTCTATGCAAGCGTTGCGAATTCGCGATGTCTGATCAAAAAGAACTAGCCCAGCAACACACACTGCATAAATTCATGGTAGAGGATGAACATATGATCAACCTATAAATTATTTTGAAAGTAATGAGCCTATCCTTCAACACCGATTTGGCAATTTTAGGGAATACGCACCTGTACCAGACTGTGGTGCTCCCCATGCTACTGGCAAACCTAGATCTTGCTGCCACGGGTTCATTCTTAGAGGGCCTCGGGAAAGAGTAACTCATTGGGCGTGGGACAGTCGAAAGGTTGGCTGCAAAAGCTACATTGGAAGACGACCACTGTTCACAGCAATGGACTGTCTCCTTCAGAAGCAGGCCAACATAATCTGGAAAACCACAAGCGTGCATTCCCGACATAACCAGTCATACAAAAAAAGCGTACAAAAGTGGGTATGGAAAATACTCCTTTGTTCATGCCCGTACACACCCATATTTTAGGTTTTCTTGGAAACACATACAATAGAACTTGGTGGCTGGAATTGAATACTACCTTTGTCTGTAACGTTCCTAGACTGAGTCCATTAAAGAATGCGTTTAACATTGAAATCATTTGTGCAGCACCCCTTCAAAATAGTCTCCCTTGCACTCTATACACCGCTTCCAACGCTTTTTGAGGTCTTGGAAACAGTTGGAATACACTGCTTTTGGCAGGGCTGTCAGCTCCTTTGTCCTGGCGCCTTGAATGACCTCCACGCTCTCCATCCAGTGACCTTTAAGGGCTCACATCACACGAGTAAACAGGAAAAAATCGCATGGGGAGAGGTCAGGCGAGTATGGCGGATGGGGAAGTACAGTAATGCTGTACTTGGAAAGAAATTTTATCACGCTGAGAGCAGTGTGCGGCTTTGCGTCATCGTGGAGAGGGCTCTATTGTCCAGATGCCCATAAGTCAGGGCGACGACGTCGCAGTGCATCACGCCTGTGTTCGAGCACGCGGACATATAACTCGCGATTCACGGTCTGCCCTTGTGGGACGAACTGATGGTGTATGACACCTCTGGCATCAAAAAAAATATCAGCATCGTCTTTGTTTTGGTATTCTGTCGCCGCACCATTCTCGACGCCGGATAGCTTTTGGGCCGCCATTCGGCGCCTTGCCTCTTTGTCTGAGGATCGCATTGAAGACACCATTTTTCTTCTTCAGCGAGGATGCTGTCGACGAATGCAGCATCCTTCTCTGCCTCGGAGAGCAAATCAGCGCTCACTGATGCCCGCGTGTCCTTCTGGTCCTGCGTGAGGGGGTGCGGCACAAGTCTGGCATTCAGCTTTCATTTCCCCAAGTTCTCGCGCAAAATTTGGTGGCATGCAGAGCATATGATAGCATGCGGACTGTAATTGTGCGGTCTTGCTGTACGATTTCCCTGATCCGAGCCACGTTGTATTCAGTCCGGGAGGTTGCACGGCGCCCCTGCCTTGTGTCATCTTCCACCGACGTTCTCCCCGAAACGAACCTCTTGTGCCACTCGAAAGCTTGCCCCGGCGAAAATGTCTAGTTGCCGTAGCGTCACAAAGGAGCTCATACGTCTGTGTGGCTGTCTTGCCAAGCTTAACACAGAATTTTATGTTTACACGTTGTTTGAGGTGCGTCCATCTCTCCACATTCACTCAAAGTAGTATGCACAGACGACCAGTGACAACATATTTTTCTACATGAAAATTGCTCAGGCTAGCCCGAAAAGATGGTGCCTACACGCCAACATTTCCTTTCGGAAATCATTTCTAAAGAAGAACATAAACCAGCCTTGAAACTTTACCGACAAAGGCTTTATTTTGATTGCTGGGTTGAATATGCCATCAAAATGCAGGGCAAGCCTATATTCTAAATACAAAATTGAGAGTTAGATGCTGGTACACGTGTGAAAGATTGCGGTAAAATTTTAATGTATATATGTAAAGCGAGACCTGTAAGGTACTCCATATAGCAGCATGGCCAATGGCCATTTTCAAGTTTGGCGCCATTGGGGTTTGTCTGATCCTAGGCTGCATCAACCCACGATGTTGTATTGCACTGACCCGACCAGGTGGCTTAGAGCGGTCATGCCCATATATGATGGATATCCTGAGGCACGCAATGCTTGACAATATGACTTCACAATGGTTTGGATCAAATAGACTGAAAAATTAAACAAAAGAATTTGTTGCCTATATTAGAAGTTACACTTCAGTTATTTCTGTTCTTGTTCTTGTTTTCTATTTTTCTTAGCCCAAATTTTGTTTTGTATCCCTTCGAGGTCTTGGACTTTAAAGAGTTTACAAAAAATTGTTTTCATAACGCTAAGCAAACTGCTTACCAAATGTAGGCTCCGCTTTCACGGGACAAGCAACGGCTATACACTTCCTTGCTTTTGGGTTCTTTATTTTCCATCGGGACAGTCCTTCAGCTGTGGTGGCCGGTCCTTTGCTCGCATTCTCATTGAAATGGAGTATTGCCAGTTGTATTCTGGAAAACCAGACAAATAATTCGAGCGGGTCATCAGGCGTAAATTTTCCCATATAATTCACTACTTAACTTGAACGTATGCCCTCAGGTGAGAAGCATACAGACATTGGTCCAAAGCCTATCAGTACACCGTGGAAAGCCTCCAACCTGAAGGTGCGTGGACAAGGAGCCAGTTGCCTAATGTCTTTCAGGAGACGAAGTGAGTTCACAAGCTCTACAAACTTGTGTGCGGTTGCCGCTGCATTGACAAATCAATTTCCCAGAAAAGCTGTCTCCGAAAAACCCTTCTCTATCTATTTAGGCGGGCATAACTTCCAAAACTATGAATAAACAACTTTTAGATTCACTGACAACAACAAATAGTTCTTTGGGAAAGGTTCAAAACTAGCTGGATGCCAGCAACTTGGCTGTTTCACAAAGCATGTCGCAAGCCATGCTACATAACAAAACGTGATTCTAATGTGGAAAGCAAATAAACATTTAGAAAACCAATTCAGGGCTCTGCAAAATGCATATCTTGCTTTTAAATAGTTACATTACTCACCAGGAACTAGCCATTCCCTCTCTCCAAGGTCATCGTGTCCACAATGCGTGTAGAGCCCTGGATGTCCCGTGTGCATATTTGCAACGTGCCGCTCCATGCTTTTCCACATGTCTGTCAGCAGCTCTGCGTTGCCATCGCTGAGGGCTGCGCACCAATATAGGTGATTACTGGCTGGCTGAATATGTATCTCCAGTACACTGCATCCAGCTCGTTTTGCATGGACAGCCAGCTTCTTCTTGATGCCTGGAATGGAGGTGTAATAATTAATGAAGATTAATCTTTCATTCATTATATGTTAATCTGGCTCTTGAGCTTCCACCCCAAAACATCCGCCTTCCCTCCTCTCGCCTCCAGAACTCAAGGTATCTGCTTTCACACCACAGTGCTTATCCGCAACCTGTGCATGCATGGCTGGCCTTTCCCTCATAGTCATTCACATAGAAAACAACCAAAAGGACGGCAAACAGATACAACTTTCCCCCATCTTTTTGCCTCTTCAAATTCAGGAACCTCTCTCACTGCTTCAATGTATTTACTACAATTTTGCTGTCTGTCCCACATTTCTTGTAGTAAAGTCTGCTTGGAACAATGAAATTTTGTCTAAAATTTCGCCGCATTCTACAAGACATCACGCAGGAAGCACTCTTTTCTACGAAGTGTGGCAATGAGTGTCAGATATGTTCATTCGGTGCTACCTTTCAAGATATGCCAACAATCAAAGTAGTGCCGGATGGGTGGGCTCCTGCGTCCGCATGTACTTAGTGACTTGGCCGTGCCGGTCAACTGCCACTGACATCACCTTGAGCCGCCGCTCCTTCACCATGTTGAGGCTCTTCACAAATGCGAACTTCTCCATGGAGGTGCTCCATTTTACACCTGCATCTTTTGCCGAGAAAAAAGCTAAGTTACATCACAAAGCCACTTTGTTAAAAAGCTGCGACCTACCTCCCCGACTTGCACTTGCTCGAAGTGAAGAATTTTGTTGAACTGGGCAACGTGCAGAAAGTAGGTTAAAAATTTTGCACTGAATCCTGGAGAATCGCAGCGTCCATCGCCAGCCAAGTCCACTGTACAACCTTCCAACTGGCGAAACAACTCCTCCTGTTGTTGTTGCCAGATCTGGTACGACAAAGGTGCAATTTTTAACATCACATCAAACGCAGAACACTATTACGCTGCTTCTTTGTTTCTGTCCTTGACAAGTGCCATGAAATGATTTCGAGAACCTTTTTTTAGAACTCTTCCTTTTCTAAGATATGAGGGTGAAGAAACATTGTAATTAGTAATCAGAAGCAATTGATGTGTTTTACAGAGTTGAATAAAATGGGACATATAGAAATGTCTGGACAGTACTGTACGCATGCGTGAACAACTTTCATTGCTTCACTTGCTTTGCTGCCGATGTTGTTAACAGCGTTGCTCTTTTATTTTGATTATTGTGCTCATCTGGTGCTACCTACGTTACCCATGTGCACTGTCAACTTCAAGACTTGTCACTGTAATGACGGCTTGGGACGCATCATTCACTGGAAAATTGAGGAGAAAAGGCGTTTGGGATGTTCTACCCTTTTTTCTTCAAAAGTGAGTGCAGTGGATCGGAAATGAATAGCTGTTCTTGCGTCTTTTCGAAAATCAAGCTGCCTTGAGGTCTCTCTGTCAGAAAATCATTTCATGGACCTTTCATGTAAATTCACGATCAAAATATTATGGGACACGTGTTCTTGAAAAAAGTTTATTGCAGCTCTGTCTCTAGATGCAGCCGCGTGGTATTGCTGCCAGGGTATAGAGCATACTTGCCCCCATATACCGTGACACATTGCAGGCGACCGAATTACGCGACAGAGCCACATTTTTTTCCACATACTCGTGTCCCTTACACTTATGAACGCGGTAGTATGTGGACCCTCCAGAACACATGCCTCACAGACCAGATGTTACATCACCACATACAGATAGAACCTTGTGTCCTTTAAAACGAGAGGGGTTTTGATACAGACAGACTCATGGGCAGACCCAGGGTCTTCACCCGAGAGGGGGATCAGCTCATGAGAGGTTATTCGATGTTATTGAAAGAAAGGTAGAATGATCTAGTTTCTCAGTGTTTTCACTCAAAATGATGACTTACTGGATGATTTACTGCTTGAACTGAAGTAACTAATTGTGACATATTGGTTCAGCAAATTTTCATTCTGCAATGCACAACCTTTCTCCTACCTTGTCGATCGCAGGAAGCAGGTAGCCTCATTGGTAGTTGTAAAATGTCCGTGACGTGAACACCTGAACGTTCACATAGTTGAACACCTGGAGCACTGAGGTGGGACTGGTGCCAGCGAACAACATAGCTGCTGACATCAGCACGTTGCCTGCCGCCTTGCCGTTGATCATGGGTTGGATTGACCATGTGAGGGTGTGGTTGTTTGCACACAGTGTCATTATTTGCAGCCAAGTCCCAGACAAACGACTTACACTTTTTCAAGCGGCAAAACATTTTCGGCACACTTGAAATAGTTCCTTCAGGCAACTTTCAAATACAAAAAATTTTCTATCGTCCTGTGGAAGGACTTCCTCAGTGCTGGAGTCAACTCTGAAACAATGTAAAGTGAGTTGCAATGGTTAAATTGTCATGTGATGCTGCTGAGATAATTGGAAGCTAGAAGTTACCTGCAATAAAGAGCAGTAAATGTAATAGTTGCCCACACCGACACTGCGTCTTCTTTGTTATAGTGCACATTTTTACATGCTGTGCATTTTTTTTGCTTGTAAGTATTGTTATGACAGGTTTGCAAAGCTCGCAAGATTTTTTGTCTCATTGATGCGGCATGAGCAGCTAGCTACTTGTGCCATTGAATATTGCGAAAGCATTTCTGTGGATCAAGAGCTGCTTTATGAATATTCATAAGGTGCGAAGTTGACCAGCTGGAGAGAGGACATGTGCACCACTACAATGCAATTATGCGGGCGCAGACAGTACAATACTCATACCTGCCAATGCCAAAGAAAGGGGAGGACATCCTTATGTGCTCTTCTATCCACTAAATGACTGATCTGATTTTTAGTCACGCCATCATAATGAAACGGCATTCAGTGCACATGCAAAGGGGTACGTATTATGTCGTAATTATTACCCCAGGAAGGTCTCGTTAAGTGATGAAAAAAACTCCGAGGTCTGCAGAGTATTATTCTCCTGTTCTTCCCAGTCTGAGGCCTCGGATTCTATGGAACTGGATGACGGTCGTGGACCGAATGAGATGAGAGACGATGCTCGACCATCAATTGATATTGAAGGGACTGTTTGGGAGGAAGAGGGTCATAGAAGAGAAGAAACAGATGGTGCTGTGGAGGTTGGAGCAGCGCTTGTATTGGTGCAAGCTTCACAGTGCGTGCTGGTGGTTTGACAGGCATCTGTCTGCACGTGCATATCCTTTCTCAGGGAAATGTGGAGGTTCACCTGTGTATCTGAAAATTAATGAAGAAAATGAAACTCATGCAATGCCAAGAGCTCTTTGTTTATACAACGTTAATATCACATGGTTATGGACGCCTCATTATCAGCTAATAGGCATGTGACTGCCAGACTTGATATCGGCTATGCTATCACTCTACCTGCATGTGAAATACACGATGGCCTCCTTCGGAGGCCGAAAAATGATTTTATACATTATCCCAGCACTGCCCCAGATTGGAACAGACACAGCACGAATGCCTCCTCCAGAATTTGTCAAGCACTCACTGCATCTACACTGCATCTACCAGTGCTCCTTCCCTCTTCCTAAACCACGACAAAATTATTGCGACACAATTTATTCTTGTGGAATGTGGGTATAACACGAACGCACCACTGCTGCAAGGAAAATCTTACATCGTGTTCGCACATCACGGCCGTCAGTCTGGCAGGCAACAGTGAAGGTATTTCTTGGGGTTTGTGTACAGCTGTCAACCATTTGAGGCGAAGTTTGCGCCTCTTCAGCTGTCAAAAGTACTTCCACATCCTCCGGTTCGGCCGGGTAGTTCCTAAAGAAGGAAAAACTGTTAGCAACCGAAAGAAAGGACAATAAATTGCAATAAAGTTGATCATTTTCATCTCGCGAACTTACCTCGGACATTCTCCGCTTTTTTGGTGGTGCGCCGTGCAAGACGTTTTGCGTCAGTACGGCGTCTCGCTTGAGGCGAGCGTTCTTCAAACCCATACCGAGGCTTCAAAGGACGTCCAGGTTTGTTTCGTAGTCGCCCGGTAGTAAGTGCTCGGAGCACATGAATCCGGGCTGACTGCCCATATCGCTGTTAACTGCTCGAAACCACACTGCTCTTCGCTGCGGTTCTCCGGGCAACTTGTGAAATCTAACATTGCTTGCATTCTGGTAAAAACTGCGGCACTGTCTCACAAGACACACAGTTGTCATGGCGTGCACTGAAACGCTGATAACACGCTGAAAACCACAGCCTAGAGCTGCCACGTACGACTCAAATAGCAGCGAGCTACTGTAGCGAGCAGCCGGAGGTCTGGGTTGGATTAAGTTGTCTGGTGACAAACCGATTATCGATTATTGAGTTCGTGCAAACGCCGCGAGTCTTGTCGCACTGGACTCAACCGTTCCACTCAGCACAAAGGGTACGTTGACAAGCAGCCCCTACCGCAAAATGCACATAATTATTCACGCTTAGGTTTCCGAAAACATTTTTTTACAGGTGAGGACAGAAGTGGGAGCCGGTTGACAACTCCTGTAGTCGCACCTCGCAGGGCGCGCCACGAGAGTTAACCAACTCGCATCGCGCACATGTAAACGGACAGTCGTAAGTTTGGCCGGCATTGCTCAACTCGATGCCCTGAATGAACCCCCGCTATCGAGTTCATCTAACCGAAAGGCCCCACGGAGGCCGGAGAAGTGTAACCAAAACCGAAACTGATCCCAGGTCAATGACCGATCTAGGATCACGTGCTGTTCTTTGCCGAGAAAAATTTCGTGTGCAAATAATTGCCACACTTTTTTTTTCGCTTTCTTACTTTCATATAGATCTATTATTTTGGGGTAAACGAAACTGAAGGATATATCTAAAGTTTCTAAGCGTCTTAAGGTTACGTAGTTGGGTAGTGCTTATGTCAGCCGACGGCGTCGCATTGTCGTTTTACGAGCGCAAAAAGACAACGATTTCCAACTGGCTTTATTAAATGCAGACTCAATATTGAGCTGAAATATTTCGGAATCGGCATGTCCAATATTTATCGAATCAGTGAAAATTACAACCGGGCGGCTTCCTTTTCTTTTCACAACCCCTTTAAAAGTGTAAACCGGATTGAAATCGGAGTCTTGGTCAGCGTTGGGTCCCGTGGGAAATGCCCGGAGAGAGAGCGCGCGGGAGGCGGCGTCAGCAGCTTCGTTTCCACGGAGGCCTTGGTGACCAGGTGCCCAAAGGAGAGATTGGTGCGCAGGATCCGAGTCTCGGCTACAATTTTGGTAGATGCGATAAGGCTGGCGAGTAGCCCACCTTTTCCCTTTGCTCGACGTTTCGACAAGCCCCTCGCGAGTCGGTGATTATGTATTTGGAGGAGGAATCGGAGGCAGCCAGGGCAATGTCGACCTCTTCTGTGTGAATTGCTGACTGGGTCTTAAAAGTAAGGCCGTCTACTGTTTTGGCCGCGTGGACGACCGCAGACGTGTACCATCCCCTGGGGTCAGGACGCCATCAAAAGGTAATGCGGGCCAAAATAGAGAAGGTGCAACGCCGGGCGGCGCGCCTTATTTGTTCGAAATATGAAAGGACAGACTCGGTTTCAGCGATGTTAAAGTCTTGCGGTCTTGAATTATTGGAAGATCGGTGCAAGAAGCAGACAGTAAAAACGATATTTCTAGTAATTCACGGCGAACTAAAAATTAATAAAAATTTGTACTTAAAACCTCGAGGAAGAATGAGGTCCCGCTTAAACCATAGTGAAGCTATTCGGCCATACTTGTCCAGAACCAATGTCTGTCGTTGTTCGTTCTTCCCAGAGGCAATAGAGCTGTGGAACAAGCTGCCTGCAGACATTGTTCGCAGTTCTGATACCGCATTGTTTACAAATGCGATCAAGGTCTCTTACTAAAATCTGTACCATGTGGATATTGCAAAGTGTTTTTAATTGGTTTTTTTTCTTTTTGTGTGCGTGCAGAAGATGGCTGAACATTTGAATATGTGTCCCATAGTCTGTATATCGTATCCTGTGTTGTATCCGAAGGGCACTGTAGTGCATGTGCATATTTCTTTTTGTATCTGGCTCTTTATTCTTGTATGAACGTTATGTGTAACATCCCTCTCTGTAATGACCCTCAACTGAGGGTTGACAGTATTTCTAAATAAATAAATAAATAAAAGCAGCACAAAATACTGCCCTCTGTTTGGCAGCAGTGCACGGTAATGAACTGCTGGCGCTAACAAAATATACGTGACCGGTGCGTTAATTTTGTCGTTGTATAAAACCGACTATTCTTCCGTAGGAGATATTCGCCGAAAAAAAAACGATTTTTTTCAACAAACCCAGAAAATCCACGCTGAATATTCAAAAAATTGAAACCGAAAAGTCCAACTACAAATTAGAAAGAATAAATTTGTTTAGAACGTATCAATCCATAATAACCGGTCATGTGGCCCGGTCGCTCTAACAGGATCTTGTTTTCATCGGTTCGGTCAGGCATCTAATGAAACCACTTGTAGCGTCTCCAGCTTTTTTGTTTATTTCAAGCGTTCGTGACGTGAACTAATGCTCCATTTAGTTTGTTGCCTTAGGAAGATCATTATCCAGATTTTGCCAGCCGCTTGCATCGTGTTTCTCATCTTTAACTAAGTATTTTGTTTTAATGCGTCAGTTCGGTAGCCCTTCCAGAATTAATCGGCAGTGTGTTTTATTCTAGGGATCGACTTTTAATACGTAATGTTTAAAGATGTCTGTACGATAAATGTTAATACGAAAAGCGAGATGGCGCGCAGCAACCTGGCGTCGCCAAGGGCAGCAAAAACCTGCGAAACCACCCCGCCCTGGCTACTATGATTAATCAAGCCCTAGGAGTCCGTTGAAGCAAAAGTAACTCGTTGATGTTAAAAAGAATCCCTAGCAAGCTTGAAAAAAAAAAAAAGACAGGGCCCGTCCGGGATTTGAACCCGGGACCTCTCGCACCCAAAGCGAGAATCATACCCCTAGACCAACGGGCCACGTGACGTGGATGCAAAAAAGCACTTACTCAAGAGAGATTTCAAGAAATTCGGTTTCACGGTTGTGGTCGGTTTTATTCCTGAGCCGCGAGTCCCTACAGCTGGCTATTATGCTATCAGCGTTCCGTCCCTACACCTCTCACGTAAGCTCTATTCTTTCAGTACCCTTACATCGTACGAGGAATGCCATAAAGATGTAGTCACAGCAAGGCGTAGAAGAGCACAGATAAGGAAATATTCCTATTGTCATGAGTCGGGACTTTGCCAGGAAGGACAATGAAGGCGGTACTAAGAGAGAAAAAAAGAAGCTTGTCGAAGAATTTTGCAGGGCGTAACCTAGTGGTGGTAGCTGCGGGCCTGATTGATGTGTACAGAGAGGTGAACAAGGTGCAGGTTTTTCCAGAGGAAATAGACCAATGATGATGATCTTATTGACAGAAGAATCTGAAGGTACAGATTCTCGTCCAGGGTAAAATAATCTAGCCCACTGATCGCTGTTTCGGATGAAGTTTAATCTTTCCACTTGACGCAATTGCTCTGTGTGCTCTATTCGCGTCTGTTGGTGTGCGTGTTGCGCCTCTTATAGCCACTTTAATTTCTGTATCTCAGTTTAGGTTTTCTCGAAAAACATTTGCTTCGAAGACAATATTATTATTATTTCTTGCTAGTAAATACGTGTGCTTGCGACGTGGCGCAAAAAATAAAAGCGGTGATTTTCGTAGCGTATACGGCAGTCTCTTTCCCGTTTGCCCCAGAGGTCTGGTGTGGTAGCCTTAACGGCGTTATACAATCGTCTGTCTAGGGATTATAGGGGATGTTAGTCATTGAGCCATTAAGGCGTTCGTTCTTCCTTCGCGAGGGCGCGCAACTCTAACGCGATTCCGAGATCTAATGCCACTTGAGGAGCGAGTCTATGAAAAGGTGCCTTTTAGAGCGCGCTTGAACTTGTCGCCGGCCAAATTGTGATATACTACATTAAATGATGTTTTCAAAATAACGTCAGATTCTTTAACTCCGTAGTTTATAAGATAGTACGAATCGTTTCCGTGGGGTTCACTCCGTCACAGAATGACATCATTTCTGATCGCGCTTTGCACGGGCATCTGAAGCACTGCCTAAATGCATTGGAGGAATTAGCGTAGATGAGTCACCAAGAGAATATCATCTTTCCGCTACTTAACTAAATACTCTGTTGGCACCAGCAATCACTCAAACATTTTAAGCCAAACCCCTGGTGAGGCTCACTTCAGAAGTGGTCAATAAAATTAACGAAAGAACTAGAAAATAAAGTTCTATTTGAAGCAGCCGTGAAATTTGTAGCGAGCGGGCAATAAAGCCGCGGCGTGTGCATCACTCCGTGAAGCCAAGCTGAAACCTTTCGGTCTGAAATTTGGTAAAAAATGCATAACACGCATTAAAGAAAATTTCCCAAGATTTCCGCAGCCACTATCGTGCTTCTGAAACGTCACTCGTGAAACGACATCTTTACTTAAATTACCGCAATCTTTACCTCGCTCGACTGCAAAAGAACGCCATAAACAGTATTTCCGTGAAAATGCAGCGCTAGGTCAAATCTACATTCAGCTGGTCATCAGTGTGCCGAAAATGATTGAATATACAGCAGTAACGTAAATCCTAGGCCGTATTGAGGAGGACGGAGTGCCCTTTGACTGTTCATGCCGCAAGCGCTCACGTTTAGTGCTTCCATTGCTCGAACGAGAGAGAGTGAGAGAGAGAAACTTTATTTGGGAGCTTTCATGTGCTTGGCGTCTCGAGGCCTCCGTCGTCTTCACTGCGCTGGCGACTTGAGGCCTCTTCTTAAGCAAGGTTGGGCCCCTATTCCAGGGCTCCACTGAGCCTAGCTACCTCACTTGCGTGCTGCTCTAAAGCCCTTTGGGCCGTGAGCTCGCAGCTGGTGAGCCGACTCTCCCATTGCTCCGCACTCGGGTTATTGTGTTGGTGGAATGTTTGGTTGCGTTTACATTCCCATGTGATGTGGTAGAGTGTGGGTGTGACCCCGCACCAGGGCCAGGTATCTCTGTACTGCGTCGGGTACATTTTGTTTAGGATGTATAAATTTAGGAAGGAGTTTGTTTGCAGTCTGCGTCAAAACACTGCTTCCTCTTTCGTCAGGGCTTTATGCGGTGGGGGGTATTTAGCTCTCGTCCCCCCGTGTAGGTTTAGGATGTCTGTATATCCTCCCTCACACGCGTGTGGGCGATACTCCAGGGCATGCGACTGCACAGCTCGGAACGTGGTTTCTCGTGCTAAGCTGTCTGCCCTTTCGTTGCCCTGTATGCCTGCATGGGCCGGAATCCAGATTAACTTGTGTGTAATGTCTCTCCTGGCGAGCTTGACCCCGCCGAGGATTTTTAGGGCGGTTCTGCTTATCCTGCCCCTTGTGTAATTCCTGCACGCCTTCTTTGAGTCTGTTAGGATGTTTAGAGGCCTGCCTGTTCTGTAACCTTCTGCTACCGCCAGCGCCACGGCAATTTCCTCGGCCTCTGTGGTACTGGCGATTTTCGCCGTCGCGCATGTGATTAGGTTTCCTGTGCAATCTACCACCTCCACTGTGGCCGCGCGGTCCTCTCCTCGCGGGTATTTGGCGGCATCCGTGTATACCGTATTGCTTAGTCGCGCTAGTGTGTTTTCCAGATGTTCAGCCCGCGCCTGTCTCCTGCGCTCGTGGAGGTTAGGGTCCATGTTCTTGGGTAGCGGCCTAACGGTTATTTTTTTTCTTACGTTGTCGGGTACGTCTGCGTATCTGTCTGCGTATCTGTCTGCGTATCCGCTCGTATCCCTTCCCAACCTAGTCAGGGGCGCTCTCCCTGCAGCAGTGCTTCTGAGTCTGATCTTCTGCGTTTCGAGCAAGGCTTCCACCAGTTCGCTGAAGGTGTTGCTGATGCCCAGTTGGAGCAACTTCTCGTTCGACGTGTTTTTTTGGCAGGTGAAGGGCCATCTTGTAGGCTTTCCTGATTATCGTATTCGCCTGTTCCCTCTCTCTCTTGGTCATCCGGTGGTATGGTAGGGAGTAGATGGCTCGGCTGACGACCAGGCTGCCGACGAGATTCAGTGTATCTTCTTCTTTCATGCCGTATCTTTTTTGGGAAACCCTGTTGATCATCCGGCTCACTTGCTCCGTCGCTTTGCTCAGCAGGCTGATGGTGTGGCTCCACTTCCTGCTGCCTTGTAGCCACATGTCCAGGATTCTGATCGTGTTCTTTTCGGGAATGTTTTGACCTTCCAGTTTAACCTCCAGTGTTGCTTGGGTGGGGTGTCTTCCGACTCTCAGGAGTTCGGATTTCTCCGTAGAACAAACTAGTCCCCTTTCTCTGGTGTATATTTCGATGCAGCTCGCCGCCTCTTGGAGCCTCTCTTGCTTTTCTCCTAGCGATCCTCGGGTGACCCATACCGTGACGTCATCTGCGCACATCGCGTGTTGGATACCCTGGATCTCACCGAGTCTTTTTGCCAGGCCGATCATCGCCACGTTAAACAGCACGGGGGATATTACGGAGCCTTGAGGTGTGCCTTTGCACGGGGTGGTGAAGGTGTCGCTTCTCAGCTCCCTCAGTCTTACCGTAGCCGTTCTATTGGTTAGGAAGTCCTTGACGTAGTCGTGTACTTTCCTTCCACGGTTGGTGTTGTTGAGGCCTTCCATTATGGCCGCGTGTCTGACGTTGTCGAAGGCGCCTTTGATGTCGAGCGCCATCACAACGTTTTTGCCCGCCTTAGGCATTGTGTCGAGTACCTCTTCTTTTAATTGTAGGAGGACGTCCTGCGTCGAGAGGTTCGCCCTGAAGCCGTACATGCTGTCGGGGTACCATCTTCCGTTCTCCAGGTGTTGCTGGATTCTTTTGGTGACTACTCTCTCGTACAGATTTCCCAGGCATGACGTGAGCGAAATTGGACTGAGGTTCTCGATTTGTAGTTTCTTGCCCGGCTTGGGTATCATGACCACAACGGCATGTTTCCGATCCACCGGGACCTTCCCCTCTTGCCAAAGCGTGTTGAGGTACGATGTCAGCTTATCGATTGCCTCGTCGCTTAAATTTCTTATGAGCGAGTTTCGAAACTTGTCCGCTCCCGCCGCCGTGTTCTTCTTGGCCGCTCTCACGGCCTCGGTAACTTCCTCTCTCGTGATAGGTTTGTCCATGTCCGGATTTTCCTCGCCGAGGTATTCCCCTTCGTAGCCTTCGATTTGATCTTTCCCGTAGCACTTTTCTCGGACGTCTTTTGAGGAACTGCTCGTCAGAGGCCTCGTACTGGTGGACCAGCCTTTGGATCGATTTGCCGCTCTACGATTTGTTCTTGCTGGGGTCCATTAGGGCCTTGAGGATACGCCACGTTTTGGCCGTACTGAGGGTACCGTTTAGCGAGTTGCTAAACTGTTTTCACCCTTGTCTGGCCAGCTGCGTCGCGTATTCCTCCGTTTGTTTAGTGATGTCCGCTTTTTTCTTTTGGATTTTCTTGTTTAGCTTTTGTCTCTTCCATCTTTTGGTGAGCCCGTGTCTAGCCTTATAGCTTGAGGAGTCGCTTGTCCACCTCCGGTGTTTGTTCGGTTCTGTCCACTTCTTCCGTGTACATTTCCTGGATCTGTCTGAGTTGTTGGCTCCACTCTTCTATCGAAGTGATGTCGCCCTTCATTTGCCGGCAGTGCGCTCTAAAGGCATCCCAATCCGTTAGCCGAGCTGTGCCAATCTTCCTCTTGACGTTGTCTGCCACCGTGCTGACTCTTATAATGTGGTGGTCGCTGCCTAGGTTCTCGAACAGGTTTTCCCACTCTGCCTGCTTGGTGCCCCTGATAAAGGTTAGGTCGGGACACGTGTCTGGACTGACGCTGTTCCCCTGTCTGGTCGGTTGGTTTTCGTCGGTTAGTAGCTCGCACCCGGTATTCTCTGCCGCCGTGCAGATGCCCCTACTCTTCTTATCTTCCTTTTTATAGCCCCAGCGCGGGCTTTCCGCGTTAAATCTCCCGCGATAATTAGAGTGGTTTGCCCGGCTAGTCTCTTGGCTTCGGCAAAGAGTTTTACAAGTTACCCTTCGTCTGCTTCGGCGGGCTGTATAGGTTTATTATGTAGGTGCTTCTAGCCTTCCTCTTCTTTTTGGGAATTACTTCCGTTATTACATGTTCTATCTGGGTGTCTTCAATTTCTGCATGCGCTATGGCTACGACTTTGTTGCTAACAAGGGTCGCAGTGCGGCCGCTCTCCTGACACGTGTCGTGTAGCCCCTGAGTGGGGGGTGGGGGGTGCTATTTGTTTCCTGTAGCATTATTATGTCCGGTGGTCTGTCTCGCGTGTATATGAACTGTTGCAGGAGCCCCTGCTTGCGCGTGTAGCCCCTACAGTTCCACGGCCATACTTCTAGTTGGTTTTGTCCTGCCATGTTGCGTTGCTGTTTGAGTTTGCATTCTGTGTTCCTGATCCGAATCTTCGTTTGTTATATAGACTGTCTCTGGCATCCTTGGTGGTCTTTTGCGTGTTTTGATTTTTAACATAGTTGCGAAAGATTTGATCCTGCAAAGCTATGTTTGTTTTTTGTTTCATCTGGTTTTGCATCTGCTGGATCTGATTTTGCATGCTAGTCATAAAGCTTCTGATCTCGTCGTTGAAGCTTTTCTTTTCTGTATTTTCTTGTACTGGTGCCGCGAGCTGCGGTGGTGATGTTGGCGTCCTGACTGGCGAGTACCCCGCCCGCCTTTGTTCCTGCATTTCTCTCATTAGGTCGTCTATCCTCTTTTTGAGTTGGCGCGTTTCCTCTCGGTATAACTCGAGTTCGCGTTTAAGACTCCTGTTTTTCCCAATGAGTTGCCTGTCGGCCGCTGTTTGTGTGTTGTTGTTGTTGTTGTTTGGTCCCGAGCGCAGAGCAAAAAGCGTTTTGGGAGGGCCAGCCCCCCAGCTCACCTTAAAGCCGCCGCCGCTCTTCTTTTGCTGTTTCTGCTGCTGCTGCTGCTGCTGGCCCGGGCCGCCCAGGGGTGGATAGGACCCGTCGCGGTTGGACCCTCGGCTCTAGCTCCTGCCCCGGTTGCGGCTCCAGCTCCGCGACCCGCTCCAGTTGCCATTGCAGCTTTTTTGACCTTGGTCCTGGCCCTTGTCCCGGTACCACCGTGGTCTTCTCGCGCCGCCTCTGCTTCGGCTGCGGCTGCGCCTTTGCTGCTGCTGTCCTTGGGGACGTTCTCGCAGTTGGCTGGCCGTCATGAGTTGTTGCTTGCAGTCCCGCGTGCCCGCCACGTGGTTGCCCCGCAGATCAGGCATTTAGGAGTGCATTGGTGTTGCTCAGCTGGGTTTTGGCAGCCGCATTGCTTGCAGGCCTTCGCCCCGGGGTCGGGCAGATGTCCGACCGGTGGCCCTGCTGGCAGCATACGTAGCATGCTTGTCTCGTCGGCGGTACGGGTAGCACCCCATCTCTCCACCGTAGTAGAGTACTTGTTTCGGAATTATGGGGCCGTCAAAGGTGATGACCGCCGTGCTTGATCTTCCCATCATCCTGGCTGCCAAGATCTTGACTCTTTATGTTCGGACCCTAAGGTTCGCTTTGAGTTCTTCCGGCGAGGTCCCCGGGTCCACCCCGTGAATGACCCCCCGCAGCGTGCCCTCCGGCGAAGCCACGTGTGCGTTGATGGCGTAGCTGTTGTTCCCAAACGATAGCTGCGTGATGCGCCGTATACGTTGTGCCGCTTCTTCGTTGTCGGTGCTTACTATTATGATGTTGGAGCCGTTCCGCAGCCGAATGATAAAATCTTCCGTCTTGCATCCGGGCCCGGCGGCTGCTACCACCGCTGGCGCTACTTGGTGAGTTTGCAGGTTCTTGACTGCAAGTCCCCTCGGTCTGAGAACTATCTTTATATCGTCCTTGGGGAACGGAGGCAGTCTCCTCCGCGGCACTCCCTCTCCTACTCTTTTAGGCGCAGCTGGCGCGCCATCTGTAACCTTTACGTCGCCTAGGGAATTTCCGTTCCCTAGCGCCGTTCCCGCCAATTCTTGGCCGCTCGGTCCGTTGCCGTGTCGATGGCGTCTCCTCTGTCTCTTGGACATGGCGACTTCCCAATCCTGGTCGTCGCTATTCTCTGCATGTGGTTTTCTTTCCACTGGGTTGCTGCCTCTCGGGTCTTGGGTGCCTGCCGCGTGCTCGCTTCGGTCTTGCACGAAGTCGGGCTTGGTGGCATCGTGAAAATCCTCCTCCATGGTTTCTTGGGTTTCCGCTGTAAAATCAGTCGGTCCTCTCATCGATGATTGCTCGAGGTTAACGTTAGTCAATCGAGACATCGCTCCGGGTCGTCTCTACCTCGGGCCAAGGCCGGGGAGCCCGCGGAGCCCCGCTCTCGTGCTAGGCCTTGTTAGGCCTACCGTTTGTCCGACCATGTGGGAAATTAAATGTGCGATAAAATCCAAAATATGTGACCCACCCACTTGAATTTGGAATCCTCGTGATCCTCTTCCTTTCCGGCATCGATCCCAGCCAAAATTTTGGTGGTCCAGTAGGGTTTGATGGGTCAAAAAGCCCAAAAACTGCGGAGCGCATGTGACACGCGTGCGCTCGCCTCGGCTGCTCGCAGCGATCCTCTGCTCGAACGGGAAGATGATAAACGTGGCTCGCGGCAGAGTCGCGCATGTCGCATCAATTTCTAGTGGTTGTGTTTAATAATAGAGCGTGTAAAAAACGCGAACTTAGGCGCGCTCACATTTCCCAGCGAACACATCGGGCCGGCGAGCGTGCGATGGCCTCCGAAGCGTGCCGTGCGCAGCGCGCACTGCGGGCAAGCGAGGATAGTATCGGAGGAAAGGGCGGCAGAGGAGGAGAGTGTTGCTACTCTCAATATCAAGGGGCTTTAGTTCCATCACAGTTCTTGTGGTCTGTTCACTTTTGTTTACCCCTATAGGAGGTAACTCAAAGACCAAATGAAGTATAACGCAAAATAGTGTGCCCTATTAGGCAGTAGTAGAGAGCAATTAACTACTAGTGCTAACAAAAAATACGTGACCGGAACGTGAGTACTGAGCGCACAATGATGCGCCATATCTCTGAAAAAAAGGCAACAATCTTTCTGTAGGAAAAAATATTCGCCAAAAGAAGCAGACTATTTAAAGAATAGACCCTGAAAAAGTTTGCGCTGAATTTTCAAAAAAAAATCAAAACAGAGGAGTCCAATCCCATATTAGACAGAATACTTTCAGTTTTACAACGTCTCAAGGCGAATTAGCCGGCCCTGTGACACTGCCCGTCTAACTGAATCTTTCTTTATCGGTTTGCTCGATCATGTGTTTTGTTGATATATAATGATAGCGCTATTAGCGTTTACAGCACTTTTATTGATTGCTAGAGTTCATCACGTGAGTTTATGCTATATTTAGTTTGTTGGTTCTGGAGGATCATTTTCCAATTTTTGCCAACTGAATGCATCATGTTCCTCGTCGTTAAGTTTTTATTTTTTAATGCTGCAATTCTGTGGCCCTTGCCGTATTATTCATCCGCATGGTGTTTTGTTCCGCGAACAGACATTTAATAGGCAGCGTTTGATGTTGACAGTACGATAAATAATAATAACAAAAGCTAGATGGCGCGCAGTAACCGTATTTCGCCAAGGGCGCAAAAATCTCTGAAACCACCCTAGGAATTCGTCAAGGTAACAGTAGCTCTTAGATGTGAAGGGCCCGACCTGGATTTGCACCAGGGATGTCTCGCACCCAAAGCGAGAATCATACCCCTAGACCAACGGGCCTCGTTTTGTTGTAATCCAAAAACACGTACTTGTGTAAGATATCAAGAAATCCGGTTTCATGGTTTCGGTCGGTTTTATTGCTGAACCGCGAGTCCCTATAGCTGACTAAAATTCTATAGGCGTCGCGCCTGTTTCATCGCCCTTTACTACTCACGTAACCTGTATTCTTTCAGAACCTCTGCATTGTACAATGAATGCCATACAGATGTGGTCAAAGCAAGGCGTAGAGGGGCACAGATACGAAGCTATTCCTACTAGTATGAAAACTCATCCTGTGGCTCTGCCTTTTAGCAAGTCAAGAAGGCTTGAACAAAAACAGCTATTCACGTGTGGTACCTGAGAAGTATGGAAACAATGGAGATGAAGGAAACAACCTTAATTCCATGAAGGCTTGTTGGGGTAGTTGGTTATGCATTTATCCAAATCAGAGCTTCAAGACACGGATAGAAAGGCGGTCACCAGAAAGGTGGTCACAGTCGGAGCGACCAGGATGACAGGGCAATTGCACGTGACTGAAAACAGGCAGCAGACATCGGAAGGTAGGAGACAGGGAGAGAGTGCTCAGGTGCTTAGCGCTGGTGACTAAGACATGAGAGGGAGCATCGGAACCATAATGATTCGAGTAAAGGCACGTAGGGGAATATGAGTCGGGAATTTGCGACGGAGGACATTGAAGGCGCTGCTAAGAGAGACAAAAAGCCGTTTGTGAAGAATGTTGCAGGGCGTGAACTGGTAATGGTAGCTGCGGGCCTGTTTGATCTATACAGAGAGGTGAACAACGTGCAGGTTTTTTTAGAGGAAATGGACGAATAATGTTAAGCTTACTGTCAAAAGAAGCTGAAGGTACAGATTCTCATCCAGGGTAAAATAATCTAGTCCACTGATCGCTGGATCGATGATGTTCGCGATGCAACTAACTGAGGGCCCAGAAAGTTCTAGATACATATAAGCTGGCTGTGCAAAAGTAATGATAAAAATGTGGGAATGAATTCGACATGATGAGGGAAGACGGCTCTGTTAAATACATTTCATGCGTTATAGATGCGTCATTTAGGGGCGATGGTAGGGTAGTCTCCCCGAATAGAAAAACAGCTGACGACAGCATAACGTAAAACACCTTAGAACTGACCAACATATGCTGCAAAAAGGCGAAGGCAAATATTCCTGAATGCACAAAGGCAGGAAGAGATGAAATTCGAATCAATCTCATCATGCATCGAACATTTTTACCCTTGAGAAGTAAACTACAGTTATACTGCTTATAGTTCACTAGCCCCTATCTGCACTGCGGTTTGCTTGTGTGGGGCACAACAACACTGATGAATGTAGCAGGTTATATTCGCTATGAAAAGAAAAGCTATGCGTGCAATATCACACCTAACACTCAGTGAAGACACAGAAGTAGTTTTTAGAAAGTTACTTGGAACTAAAAAAAAAATGTGTCATAAAAAGCTTGCTATATAATAAAAATGCATATAAAACGAAGCAGTCCAACTTCCTGGAACATCTATCTTCACACCTCAAGAAGTTATAACTTTCGATCTACTTCATTCCGCCCTTCTGAGTTACGTGCAAATTATGACCACCAAAAGCTGACGCCCATAATACCCCGAGTTTCAATGCCTACCCTGAGCTACTCACCATGCTGTTGTAGAGTCAGTGTGACTGTATGTTTAAAGCAGTCGTGCAGAGCATGGCATTTTATGACACTGCCTGGTTTTTTGTATGTTGTTGAGATCGCAATGCACCATCATGCACGTAAATGGTTTCATTTTATGATAATCATTTATGTTCATTGTTCTTTGCCATTCCTGTGTGTGTTTTTTTTTTGCGGAAAGCTGTGGCTGTCAGACGCTCGGACTTTTTTTTTTCAGGAGGGCAAGCCGTAGTCAGGTGTTGTGTAATGCATTTTGAGTGCACCTTATTGGCCTATGCTTTTGCACTGAAACCCAAATTCCGCAAAACAAAAAGAAAATAAATAAATAATGCACTTGTTTCAATCAGCAAGGAAACGTTGTTAAGAGCACTGAAAACAGTCAAAACAAATAAGCAAATTACGGACAGCTGCCTGGAGAGCAGAAAGAGTTTGACCTATAAAGTGAAAGGAAATAGGACGAACATAAAATCTTGTAGGACCGATTACGAAAACCTATGTTATACACAGGCTGGCAATGTAGGCCATGAAATTAAATATGCAGACATTGCTAGACAGTAATGAGATACTCGGAGAAATGCAGAACAGGTTCAGAAGCGGTCGGCTCTTAGATGATGCTTCTTTGTGCTTACCCCATGCATAGAAATAGCTGAGGCGGAAAACAGACCTCTGTACTTACCCTCCGTGGACATTGGCGGTGCGTGCCACAAAGTAAATAGGGAATTCCTGTTCTTAAAGATGAAGGTATGGGTCACGGGAGTGGTTATTTGCTAGCGAAAATATATTGAGATCATAAAGTTGAAATTCATTGACAAGGGAGAAGTACGGCAACTGTCAATGTACTCAAAGAACTGAGGCAAGGTTGTCTTTTATCACCGTTATTGCTCGTGATATATATCCGAAATTAAGGATAAAAGAAAGTACACTAGGTAATAATCTATTATGCAGTTTATGCTGAATTAAAGTCGTAGAGCAGAGGACTGCCGATTTAAGGTATGCGGACGATATTTTACTATTAGCTGATAGCCAGGAATAATTACAGACTCTGGTAAATTTTTATGGAGAAGAAGGAGGCGCTCTAGACTTCACATTTAGCGCAGTTATGTCAGGTCTGATAATTTTCCACGATTATGATGATTGGGTGCTTACAATATAAGTCCATGAATTAACCAGATTTCGCGGTACAAATATCCCTGGGTTTGCGTAAACGCCGAACAGATATTCACGGAAAAGCAGAAACATTCTGCTAGGGGAAAAGGAAGAAGAGGTGTCGGGATAATGAAACATATAGGGCTTTATGAGTGTACACCTAATATGGAGCACTGAGAGGATTTGGAAAGGAACAATGGTGTCGGGGCTTACTTTCGGGAATGCGGTTCTGAGCCTAAGGGCAGAAGTTCAGTCGAGATTAGAAAAAAAATCAGAGCTGTTGGAACATTAGTACCAGGTGTCCACGATAAACCCACAAACGAGACTGTGCAGGGGGATATAGCTGAGTATTGTTAGAAGCACGAGAAGCTCAGACTAAAATTGTTTATGAAGGACGCCTGAGGAAATTGTATGATAACAGGTGGGCCGCTAACGTATTTAGACACCTATTCAGAAAGAGCGGTGACTAAGAGTGGCACAAAAAGGAGTAGCGAACTAACGAGTACTTATGTGGTCACAAAGACGAAGAAGTAAAGAGCTTTAAACGACAGGTAAAAATGCACAATGTAAAAACAAGATTAGTTCAATGGGAAAGAACCAGAGTGTTAAACTATACTGAAACTGAAAAAAGCAAATCAAGAAGGAATCGTTCTATGATAACTCAAGGGGCAGGGCCCTAATCTTTGAGGCTACGGATCAGGGTGTCTTAGGACGCGCACAATAACTGAGCGAAAACGTTCTCCATGGTTTAATGTTACATTAAAGCGCTTAAATAATAAGAAAAACGTTTTTTCCCTTCTGCCAAGTTATCTAATACCAAATGTGCCTGGAACAAATACCACACCACTGCCAAGCAATATTCCGATCTCGCTACTCAAACTAAACTACGTTTTTTTTCCACTACCCTCATTGAAATGTTACAAAGCAACCCTAAGCGCTTCTGGAAAATAATAATCCCTGATGTTGATAATACTATTTCTCTCATTGACAGCACTGTCTCACCAGTCGGCGTATCCGACGTACACAATGTCTTGAAATATGAATTCTCTTCTGTTTTTACGAATGAAACAACTCGTGATGTCCGTGATCCAGCGCCTTTGCCGCATCCACCAATGGATGGCATCACCTTCAAAGCGCATGGTATTGTTAATATTATCGACTCGCTAAAATTTTCATCTTCTTGCGGTATCGATGGAATTAATTCCAAAGTCTTAAAGAATACTAAACATGTTTGCAGTCTTATTCTTTCCCTCATTTTTCAACAGTCGCTTGATACATGCTCCGTTACACATGACTGGCGAATTGGGAAGGTGATTTCAGTTTTTAGAAAAATGACAGTTCATCCCCAGGTAATTACCGACCCATTTCGCTTACCACTGTATGCTCTAAGATCATGGAACACGTCATTTACTCTAATGGTGCCACATTTCTAATATCGGTTAACTTTTTTCATCCAAACCAAAACGGATTCCGCAAAAGACCAGTCATATGAAGCCCAATTAGCTTTGTTCCTGCATGACATTCATTCCTATCTTGACCGCAATATCCCGACTGATGCGGTATATCTCTATTTCGAGAAAGCTTTCGATAAAGTGCCCCATTCCCGCAATTTACTTAAAATGCCTCTGTTAAACATTCATCATAGCGTCTTGACCTGGATTCGAAGCTATTTAACTGACCATAATCAAATTGGATCCGCTAATGGCTTCTCATCATCTTACTCACACGTTCTTTCAGGAGTACCCCAAGGTACAGTTCTTGGCCCCTTACTCTTGCTAATATACATTAACGATTTGCCTTCCACAGTAACATCTAGCATCCGACTTTTCGCGTGTGATTGCTTACTCTACCGCCCCGTAACTAACGCCGAGGATGCTTACATCCTCCAAAATGACCTGGGTAACATACAGCAGTGGTGCACTACGTGGCTAATGTCCCTAAATGCTACAAAGACTGTACAAATTTCTTTTCACCGCCGTCGAAATTATACTCCGCCTACTTATAAAATTAACGATACTGCCATTATTTCCACTAATTCTTTTAAGTATCTTGGTATTAACCTCGCTCATGACTTATCGTGGTCTTGCCACATTAACCACATAATAAACTCATCTAATCGAGCAGTTGGGTATCTTCGTCGTAACCTTCGCATGACACCTTCTTCCTTAAAATTACCAGCTTATAAAACATTTGTGCGACCTAAACTTGAACACGCTTGCGCAATATTTGACCCCCATCAGTCTAACCTTACCTCAGCCCTTGAATCTGTTCAGAATCGGGCCACTCGCTCTATTCTTTCAAACTACTCGCGATAATCTAGCATATCCGCTTTGAAGCACCAACTAAAACTTCCTTCTCTCGCTTCCCGTCGCCGAATTTCACGTCTCTGCCTTTATCACATGTTTTTCCATTGTTCATCCCATGACAGCAAACTCATTCTACCAGTACGTCGAACACCCCGCACAGGCCATCCAAACAGCGTCATCCCGCATCGTGCCCGCCCTACTACATTTCAGAAATCATTTTTTGTACACACAGCTCGCGACTGGAATGACCTTCCCTACGACTTAGCACTAATCCCTGATCCAGCCCATTTCAAGACTGCCATCGAGGAAGCCATGTCATCGTCATGATTCCCATGTAACATTCATTGTTAACCGCTGTTCTTGCGCCCACCCCTCATGTAATGTCCCGCCAAGGGCCCTTGAGGTTCAAATAAATAAATAAATAAGGAAGATCATACATGTGCAGTGTGTGGTAAATCTGTAGAAATAATTGAAGATCTTATGCTCGAATGTGATGGTATCCAACCGGATGCCGGTGCAGGCATAGTCACTCTCTCTGATGCCCTAGAATTTAGAGAAAACAATGGTCATGTGATTGAATCTGCGATTATAGTTGGCAGAAGTGATTGGAAGATTGGTGGCTCAAGAGCAGAGGGATGACATAAGGTTAGAAGTGTACGGTAATAATAAAAATATACTTGAAGAAAATCGTGAATTTTTTACTTATTTATAACACGTTTAGATAAACATAATTAAAGAAATAAAAAAGAAAACAAAGCCGAGCATGGTGGAAACTACCACCACCCCGTTTCAAGGGGGACCCTACTATCTTCCATTCATCCATCCATAGTTAGATTCACTGACCAGGGACTCTCAGGCCCCGTAAAAAGGAGACTAGTGCCGCGTGATATGCGCGGAAGTGCCTGGAATGAAAACAAGCTTCTCGCTCTCTCTGATTGGTGGGCTTTTCACACTTGATAAATTTTTGGTGTGGCGTTCGGCTACTCTTCTGCTGACGGTCGCGAAGAAGAGGGGCGCGAATTGCGAAGTGTCGACTCATGGCACTGTTGCACAATGACAGCATGTCATCGCCAGTGCGGCGTCAAATCGCGGAGGTCTAGACTGGTAAAAGCCGATATTGACTATACCTATGTTTAGTATTTTCTCCACACAGAACAAAGAGTAGTTTGTATTTACACTTTGGCTGTCTGACGCATCTAATATTGTATTCCAGTCGGCGATCTAGAAAGAGCTTTCTTGATCCATGAACCGGAAAGCGTGTTTCAAAGCGCGATTTAGGATCAAAGCCTGAATTCTGCTTGGCAACCGCGACTCCGCGACGGATTTAATGCTCCCTCATTTGATCACTGTGTTCCTCGAGATGGCAGGTAAGCAAAAGTGGAAAGAGCACAAAAAAATTTCGCCGAATTTCTGTTTTTCACCTCGGTGTATTCGTCTATACCTAATAATTAAGAGGCAGAGTGGACGCCGCACGTTGGTTCCGACAGCACATGCGAACCTTTCGCGTGTATTTTCACTCAACAATAGTTAAAGAACTGTGTGCTCTTTTGTTGCAGACACGTGTAACAGCTTCGCCGCGATAACGGTTCACAATAGAGATGAAATGAAAAACGGCTCCCACGAGCCAATTCAATCTTCTAATCCCAAAGAAAACAAAGAGCGGAGTTTTGCGGCTTTTGTGTAAAAAAAAAAAAAACGCATGCCGGAGGGTAATCCGTGGTTGAGCAGGGCTGCAAGAATAGGAAGGACGCACTGCTCGCGCCGTCAGGTGTTTCTGGTGTCCACTTTTGTTACCTGCTCTCTGAGGTAACTCAGAGAACAAGCGATGTAGGACAAAATATTGCCCTTAGTGAAAAAAATATAGTGAATTATAATTGCAAAAAAAAACGAAGGGCGAGAATCATAGCGATAATCATACGCCTAGACCAACGGGCAACATGCGTTGCGAATACAAAAGCACTTACTTGTGTAAGATATCAAAAATCCGGTTCTACGGTTTCGGTCGGTTTTATTGCTGTGCCGTGAGTCCGTACAGCTGGTTAACATCCTATTCTCTATTTGGCAGCAGTGGACGGCAATGAACAACTGGCGCTAACGAAATAGACGTGACTGGCGGGTTAGTTTTGAGCGCACAATGATACCCCATATATCCTTGGATAACACTGAGTATCGTTCCACAGGAAATAATATTCGTCGTAAGAAGCCCATTTTTTAATAAACGCGGGAAATGTCTGCTGAATTTTCAAAAAAATCGAAACGGATAAGTCCAACCCCTAATTAGTAACGACAATTTTAGTTTTACGGCGTCTCAATGCAAAAAGACCCGCCCTGTTGCCCCGTCACTCTAGCATGATCTTGTTTTCATTGGTTTCGTGAATCATCTAATTTGATAATATAATGATCCCACTAGTAGCGTCTGCAGCTTTTTTATTTATTTCTAGCCTTCGTCACGTGAACTTATGCTCTGTTTAGTTTGTTCCCCCAGGAAGATAATTATTCAATTTTTTCCAGTTGCCTGCATCATGTTTCTCATCTTTAACCAAGATTTTTCTTTTCGTGCTTCAGTTTGGTTGCCCTTCCATAATTATTCATAAGCATTGTGTTTTGTTCTCCGAATCAATTTTTAATAAGTAGCGTTTGAAGTTTTCAGTAGGTAAGTAATAATACAAAAAGCGAGATGGCACGCAGTAACCTGACCTCGGCTGTTTCAGCAAAATCATCTGAAACCATCCCACCCTGGCTACTATGATTCATCAATCCCTTAGGAATACGTCGAAGCAAGACTGGCTCTGGTGTGAAACGGTATCCATAGCACGCGTTGGCAAATTATATGTGGCCGCGCTTCTTGTAGTAGCACGCTCTGCAATCCACACGACGGCGAGGCGCCGGCACAGGGCTCACTGTAGAAAAAAAATAACGAAGGGCCCGTCCGGGATTTGAACCCGGGACCTCTCGCACCCAAAGCGAGAATCATACCCCTAGACCAACGGGCCACATGCGGTGCAAATACAAAAGCGCGTACTTACGTAAGATATCAAAAATCCGGTTCTACGGTTTCAGTCGGCTTTATTGCTTTGCCGTGAGTCCGTACAGCTGGTTAACATTCTATAGGCGTCGCGACTGCTTCGTCTCCCTATACTTCTGACGTAAGCTCTCTTCTTTCAGAATTTCACAACCCTCAGATCATGCAAGGAAGCCACAAAGATGTGGTCAAAGCAAGACGCAGGAGGGCACAGATACGAAGCTATTCCAATTGGCATGAAAACTTAACCACTGACTCTAGCTTTTAGTAGGTCAAGGAAGTTTGACCAGGAACAGGTATTTACATGTTGCAGCTAAGAAGTAAAAAGCGATAGAGATGAAGGCAACAATATAAATCCCAGAAAGGAGGTCACGGTCGGAGCCAGGGAGAGTACGTGACTGATAACAGGAAGCAGACACCGGAAGTTAGGAGACAGGGAGGGAGTACACAAGTGTTTAGGGCTGGTGACTCAAACAGGAGGAGCACCGAAACTATAATGGAGCGAGTAATGACAGATAGGCGAGCATCTGTCGGGGCTTTGCCAGAGAGGGCAATGAACGCAGTGCTAAGAAAGACGAAAAGCAAATTGTCGCAGAGTGTTGCAGGGCGTGACCTGGTTATCGAGCCACGGGACAGATTGAATTACACAGAGAGGCGATGAAGGTGCAGGTTTCTATAGAGAAAATAGACCAAAAATTGGAATCTTATGGAGAAGAGAAACTGGAAGTAAAATTCTCGTCCAGTGCAAAATAAACTAGTCCACTGATCTCTCGGTGGCGGAAGTTCGCGATGGAACTGAATGTGGGCCCAGAAAATTATAGAACCATATAAGCTGTCTGGGCAAAAAGAATGAAAAAAAAGCAGGAACAGGATTCAAGATGCAGAGGATAAATATTTAGACGAAGACGACTCTCCTAAAAGCATTACATCAGTTATAGCTGAATCATTTGGAGCGATTATAAGGTAATCTCCTCGGAGAGGGAAGCAGCACACAATAGCACAACGTAAAAGAGCTTAGAACTGACCTATATTAACTCGAAAGAGGCAGAGGCAAATATTCTTAAATTGACAACCGCAGGGGTAAAAGAAATTCCAGCCAAGCTGAATGGTGCACTTGTGCCAAGCAGCAAGAAAAAGTTGATAAAGGCATTGAAAAATGTCAACAATAAAAAGGAAATTCCGGACACCTGTCAACAGAGTAGAATGAATTTTTTTTTATAAAAGGAAAGGTAACATGACGAATATCAAAACATATAGACAGATTACGAAAACATCTGTTATATACAGGCTGGCAATGCAGGAAATGAAATTAAATATGAAGACATTGGTAGAAAGTAGTAACATTTTGGAGAAGTTCAGAACGACAAATCGAGACAAAGGTATAGCTAAGTGCACGCGTTTTCTTCCGGTCTCCAGAAGATTACATGACTGTGATATTCAAGTCATACTCCACGCCTATACGTGGTACGGGTGAGGAAGTAAGCTATGCACACACAGGAGTTCGGCGAGCGGGGTTCGCGTTAAGAACAAGACGCGCCGGTCATAAACAGTACTTTTCTTTTAAACACACCTTCATTTTCTGTAGCAATAAGCGACCCACTTCTAAGACGGCTGAATATCAGAAAGTAATGTAAACGAGTGAAATTTTTAAGCTTTTACTAAGTGCCGCTGAATATACCCCTTAAATTTCTACAGCGCTACGCAGCGTGAAAAGCTAGTGCATATTTTTCCCTGTAATGCCTGCAGCTGAAGCAGGCCTGTCCAGTACTTATCCACTCCGCCATTAATTTTATATATTGCTCTTTTGTCAAATACTTGCGTTTCTAAAGGACAAAATGTCAAAAATTCTGACACTCAATCTCAAGTCAATTTGTAGTCCTCGTAAGCTCAGAAGAAGGCGGGTTTTAATCCGGCGATGTTTTTAACGGCTGCATTTTCAGATCTTCTTGATCGAAAGTTTGCATAAATAATTGCATTCTGCCTAACTGTAAAAATTTGTACCTGTAAAATTTTGTACAGCTCGAAACATGGGCTGTATACCCTTGTTCTCCTGTTTAGAACATGAAACATGTCGCAAGTATCTGAATCTATCTACCAGAGCCTGTACATGTTGTTGCGAGCAGTCATAAAGAAAGCAGATCCCAAGTCAAATAAGGTGTGTATCAAGGTGAAATATTAGGTACTTGTAGTCAAGCAACTGAAATAAAGAGAGAAAAAAACAACAACTTCTGAGATGTCAAAAACGAATCAGTTCTTTAAGTGGCATGACTCAGAAGAAAGAGCATTTTCACGCGAATCTTTACTCTAGAATAGAATGTAACGTAAAGCAGCATCTCGGGTATGAAGTCTTTAGAACACAAGCATTATACAAGCGGGTCAACTGGGATAAGGTGTCGAAGCAAATTTCAGATTCGTTCGAGTACAGATTGAGGCCTTCGAGGTTTGTTTCGGTTGAGCTAAGACATAACTTTCTTTTTCGTCTCTGACTTGCTCATCTAATTGGTTTGGGATAAGAGTACCCATCAGACGTCTTCACCAAACTTCTTAATATCACTTGAGCATCGGTCACCGGCAGCTTCATAAAACAACTGCAACGTCTTATTGCTGAGTGGCATCAATTAGAGTGCCGTTATGAAATCTGCACCTCATTGACCTTTCATGCAAACACTAATTAAATTCATAAGACAAAGCCTAATGCACAATTAAAAGTTTAAGCTTCTTGGAAAGTTTTATTATTCAAGCTATTTGTTGAGGAGGAGGCTACCTGTGGCTCGCCATTGTACTTGTTAACATTACTCATTCAAGTATTTGTAACTGCAAGATATAAAGTAAGCAGTATACGGTAAGCTGAAACAAAATTTGCGCAAGTTGGAAGATATTAAAGGCTGCAATATATTTTCTCGTTTCAGGACCAACGAAGACAGAGCGGTAGAGAAACATTTGTGGGCTATAAAATAAGAAATAAAAATAATATTGCCCAGCCCACACAGAGCTCTAAACAAGACGAGCTTGTTCTGCTGTTGGTGCAGTTCTTCAGCGAATAAAAAAAGGAGGAGAGGCCTCAGCAACGCTATATTTTGGCATCTCCAAGCGCCGTATGTTTGTGCAAGAGCTCTAATATGACAATGTTGTCACGTGGTGGTTACAACGCCTTGGACGATGGATGAGCAGATTGAAATGGCTATTAAAAGAACTCGTTCCTGGGCTGACCCAGCGGCTGCGATAGTAAAAAAAAAATGTGCTCGGTGGTTGTCGGACAAAGAATCCTTGCAGCTCCTGGCCGCTCTGTATTTAAAGCTGGCAAAGAGCCTTCGACAGAAGACAAAAAGTTACTATGGTGACCTTGAACAATGTAAAAGACCTAGCGCAGCCACCTGGTGGCTTCTCGCATCGCAAACAAAGTTATAAAGCTGCGTCCCAGCGGCAAGAACAAACATTAAAAACATTCGCGGCAATACGTTCGAAAAGATGCGTACAAAGCAGTCAGAACAAAGATTCCAAAAATAAAAAAAATTAGCTACAGCTCTCGGAACTGCAGTAAACATAAACTGCCCGACCTCTCACGACACCATTTATTTCACCTTCCCGAACTTCCCGAAACGTGCAAGCTTTTCTGTAAAAAGAAAAAAAAATGGGAAGGCACTCACTCCGTGATGCAGCGAGTATCAGCGTAAGCTAGCCGTGCAAAACGCTTAGTAGATTTTGTTGAGTTAGCTTCGTCAGACGGCATCTTCAGGGCCTTGGGCAACTCACTCTACGCTCTGCTTCGCCTGCGCAAACTGTGAAGGCTTGAAGAGCCTCCCGTTTCCGAGTAGCACCGAGTTATTGCATTCTGCACTGTTAGGAATGAGCGCGATAACGGACGTGCTGGTAACCAATGTTACTAGAAGAAATTCAGTTTCACAGCTCCGCGCGGAGAGGTGTCCACAGTGGCGGTCACATGAACTAGTGGCGCTGCAGTCGAGCTTTGCTCCCTCGCCGCCGGTCACTGGCCGCTACTTATGCCGTACCCAACGCGCGCGCTCGCCGCCCGTCTCCGAAGACAGTCCGCCAGTTGCGTTTGGACCTTCGAGGGGAACGGACGTCCCCAGCTTCTCTTCCCGCGAAGTGTTCGCACCTCTTGACAACACCGTGACGCCCCAACCCTTGCGCCCCCGGCACACTCTTCTGACCGCCCGTTGGAAGAGCTCGAGGAGCTCCGCGCGCGCTTAGCACCGTCCGGCGCCCTTCCGCCCCTACTAGGGCTCCACCAGCACCCGTCTGCCGCATAAGCGGCCGCGCCGCTACTCAAGTCTTTCTACCCGTCGGGCACTTCGGCTGCCGTGTAGCCGACGCCCATCGGGACAGCTTCTCCGGGCCGTCGTCGTCAGCTGCAGCGGCGACGGCCCATGTTCCGACACCCCCAGCAGCCGGCACAGCGGACGAACGATGGCGGCGGCCTGCCCAATACCTCAACGCCTGCAGTGCTGAACACGGCTGCGAGAGTAGCCTTCCTGCTGCCCTCCGCCTTTCCCACGCGCACTGGTGCGTGCGGGGCCTTTTCGCGCCGCCCCCCACGGCGGTTCCCAGAAAGCTCGTCTTGCTGCCATCATGCTGCAGCCCCGGCGGTACGCCCAGGCCAGCATCCCGCGCTCCTGGACTCGACCGCCGGTCCTCTTGGCGCCAGCTGCCTGACGCCCCTGCTGTGGAAACAGCCCCTACGCGCCGCCGGAAACGGTGGTATCCAGCGTTACCCGCCGCGCTGCTGCCCAGTAGCAGTCTCCAGCGGTCCCCGTCTGCTGCCACGTGGTCCTAACTACGTGGTGGTCGCCTGCGGACAGCCCCGGCTGCCCTGCAGTCCTTGCGGCGCCTCTGGCTAGCCTTGCGGCTGGTCAGAGGCCGTACTGCTTGCTTCCTGCAAGCCCCCGACGCGCGCCGTTCATCCTCCCCTTCCCTGTTGCGGCTGACGCTGCTGCTGTGGCGGACCTGCTGACTGCGACTGCCGAGGACGAACCACCGCCGCACCCCAGGATTACGTGCTATGGCGACGGTGACCGCGTGGACGGAGACAGTGCCCCTCCACCTTCCCTACATCCTCTTCCCCCTCCCCTCCTCCCCAAAAGTGATTCCCAAAGGGCCAACATACGTCGCGACCAGTACACCCCCCTGAATAATCCATAGCATCAAAGAAGAACGCGCGCTCGCGACCGCCGCTGGGCGTTGTCTGCTTCTCGGTTTCATGTTGTTGTTCTTTTGTATTTCGTGACATCAGGCCTCTCTCAATGCCGATCTGCTTTGCACCGGGGTGCAAAAACTGAGGTCGCATCGATGAATGGGAGGGTCCTCATTTTTTCGGGCCGCCAGAAGACCACATGGAGTTTAAAAGAGCATGCGCTTTGCAGAAAAGACCGAAAATTGATATGGAAATGCAATGTTTACTATCTGAATTTTGAAGAAAAAAGACCTGCTAAGGCACTAACGTCACGCAGTTTAAGCTCGGCGGTGGCATTTCGATGGAGGCGAAATGCAACAGGCCTATGTGCTTTACAATGTCAGTGCCCGTTAAACAACCGAACCCCAGGTGATCCAAAATTGCCAGGGCCCTTCATTACGGTGTTCCTCATAGAATGAGTCGCCTTGGAGAATTATCAAATACTTTACTTTATACTTTAATACTTTACTGCGGCAAATATATAAAAAAATGTACAAAAATCCGGCCTCATAGGGCTTGAGTGGCAGAGCCCTACAGGCAGCGGAACCGCGAAAACATATACACAGGCATAAACCCGCATTAAAAATTACAGAACATCAAATTAGTACAGTGGCAAAATAAAAATAGACAGAAAACCCATGTTACATGTAAAAAAAACCTCATCAGAATAAATTGCGAGGAAATAAAACCAAAATGCCATGACAATACCTCGGATCAGTGCGAAAAATGCAGCAGTAACCAATGAAATCTTAGTATTTACTTGACAGGTGGTAAAGCATATGTGTACAACGTCGCAAACCCACTAATTAGTGTATCGCACCATTTTTAAATTTTATATTCAGTTTGTGCCCCACGAACACTTGGAGGTAACCAGTTAAAGTAAAAAAGACCGTAGTAATCTCTTACTCGCTTTCAATATATTTGTACCGTCGTTGAATACAAAAAAGTTCCTTCGATTGAAGAGACCATGCGGGAAAATACGGAATCTTATAGTCACCAGACCAAAAATGTTTCAGGACAACCGTCAGATCAAATCATACGTAGTTAAAGTTAAGGAGGTACTTTGTGAGAGAAGGAAATGGATTTTGGTACCAGGCGCTATACCAAGGCTGTTTCCTTCATTGCCGGCAGATGTTTCAAAACCGAAACGCACTACACCGAAGATAAATCTTCCAATGGATCACGCATTGCCCTGTGTGTGGCGACAGAACTGCCGAAAGGGAACTTGCAGGATTCCGAGACTGCATCTACGCAGGCCTAATTAACGGGACAGCTGAGCTGCACAAATGAATTTTAATCTTGATTATCCGAAGTCCGCAGCTTTACCGACAAAGTAGTGGAAATTTGAGTATTTTCGCGATGAGGAAAGAGATGATCGAATGATGCGGCATGGTTTACATTCGCCGTCTAATGCGGGGGACTTGCTTATTGAGAAGACAATTGTGATTGATGAGCGGCTATCATGTACAAAGGACGCGTAAAGCAAGCTGCACAAAAATTTGATTATCCCGTTGAGTGCGCTCGTGACGCAGAAGCTCATCTGAAGCAGGTCAATGAAGTGAATTGTGCAAGCGATCGAGCCACTGCTCAAAGCTTATGTTGAGAGAGGAGACATCACAAGAACTGCTCTTTGTTAACATCACGACTAGTTTGTCCTCATTGCTTAAGGCTGCGCAGATAAATTCGACAAGCAAGAGAATCATTAAAAAAGATCTTCAACTAAAGATTCGACATGTTAGAAAAGTCGTGCTGCGAGCAGCGACAGCTAACACGAAAGCTCAGAAGAGCATCTTGAACGGCGCCCAGAGGACCTTCTGTGCATAAATTGTCTTGCTTATAAAAATCAAAATATTTCTTAAATCATAGTATATCATACAACATATGCTATGACATGTTCAAACAAGGTATAAACATGCCCTACGTATTTGCGCTTTAACACGTTTATATGTAAATAAGCATGTAATATATTGGATTTTGCTGCGCGCGTAATCAAATATTTACCAAAGAGGAAGCAGCATTGCCATTCGCGTTGCTGTCAGTCTTGCAATTCTCGGCCCACGTTAATGAACTTCTCGAAGTTGGTTGCTGCGTATCATTTTATTTGCCTATATGCCGCTAGTGTTGTAGACCATACTGCCCTTCTGCTCGTTTTTCGTTGTTGCGTTGATGAATTGTTTCTGTTCATGCAATTAACTCTTCTTAAAGTAATTCTCTTACATCAATTAGAACGTTGCGGTCCAGTGTGCTAGTTTAGAATTACATTAATGTCTTCTACAAGCAGCAAAAGCGCCGTTTCTTTCTTTTTAAGTAGAGGGGAGGGGCAGGCGGCATTTTCAAGGGCAAAGCGCAAATGGAACTAACAACTTGTGAGTACACGCAATATATATATATATATATATATATATATATATATATATATATATATATATATATATATATATATATATATATATATATATATATATATATATATATATATATATATATAAACCGACTCGTCCTTTCTCTGCCATTGATCATTTCGCTGTGCGTACGTCCTTTCCCGCTGATTTCTTTTTCAGTGAATTCCATAAATAGCTCCACCCTCGCGACGTACAGAGAGCAGAGTAGTAAAACTTCTCTACCACGGTACATGGGAGAGTGCCGATGAAGCTATGTTTTACTCTAGACATCAAAAGTATTACACTATAAGAAAAGCGCTTCTGATTACACGACGACGGAGATGGTTTGCTTGTGCTATGTGTTCAATTTTCCGTTTCATGCGAGCAGCCAGACTTCAGGCACTCAGTGAATAGACTGCTCATGCAAACCAGGTTAAATTTCTTCCTGCAATGCAGGCAGTCTGCGCAGCACCGCAGCAAACATGACATTCACTACGCTCCCTTCTCAATTTAGAGGGCACCGATGAACTGAAACTTTATTTGATCTGTTTACATTATAAGAACTATGCAGTAGAGTATGAGCTACAAAACACAAGCCATTCAGCAAAACAACAACCCTTTTCTGCTGAGAAAGTGGACGGCGTTGTCACATTTCTATCACGATATGCACGATATGCACAGACGCGTTCTCCAAGATAATGCGTAGCTTCGAAGCAAAAGCTGATGCCGTAATGTGATTATTATTTTACTGGAGCCATGTAGGGTGCAACGGCAGCTCGCAAAAACCGCATGGGTACCGGCCGCTCTCCACGGTTTCGGGCCGCGTGTAGCAGACGACGTGCCCGGCTAGGAGCAAGACTCGACTGCAGCGCCGTTAGTTATCGCTACCGCCACTGGGGGCAATCTCCCCCGGTGGCCGATATGGGGAGCTGTGAAACTGGGTTTGTTGTAGTAACGTTGCTGGTAACGACGCTCTTCCCCAGGCCTTTAGGCGCAGCGCGTTCCTAAACTGGTGTTTACCGCTGACGCGCCGCGTCCCTTGCACAGGTTCCTACATGAAGCTGATCCCAATACTCTATTGTAACGCTTTCGCCGCAGCTGATCTCCCACTTCGGCTCATTGGGTCTTTCCCTGTGTTTGAGTGACCCGCCATAGCTACGCGCCGTGCAACAGCCATCTCTACGCGCCCTCATGCTTCTCTCTGCGCCGGTGCCGCACGTCTGTTATTTCCCGTCGACACCTTGGACGCGCGTATGATGCGCCGTGACGTCTCACCTTGTTGCACCGCCTCTCATGCGCGTTATATATCTCTGTCTCTTCCTCTCCTTGTCGTCCTGTCCAGCGTCGCCCAACTGCGAGGGTGGCCACGTGATCGCGGACGTGTACATCTCGAAACGGGGGAGCTTGCTATTTAGAGCTAGCGCTTATTTGCCAGTATTGGTCCTCCTAACATTGGCCACCGAGTATGTTTAGCAACTGACCTTATCTTTCTTTGTACTGAAAGTTGTCTCTGCTTTCCAGTGTTACGATCAAACAGCTTTACCTCTCTCTGCATGGTCACCTTTCTTCACTTGTGCCAAAACACAGAGTAGATATGATACCATCACTCCATCTTTTTTCCCCCATTTTGACGTTAAGCGGGGTAACACCATCTATCTAGTGACTATTATGAAAGTGCTCTAGCGAGTCTTTACGTTGTCTATGAGAAGATTAAAGTAAACTGACGCAACCAAGCGGTATACTAGCAGCCGACTCCATCTTCTAAATCAACCCAAAGCATTAGCAATGCCTTGATGTTACAATACACAATAGACTATATGTAGACTATATATAAGACTGCCCTCAAAAAGAAGTATGTTATTGCGCATAGAGCAATTGCCCTTAAGTTTTACGTTTTCTCTAAATAGGCCCACGAAATATGTTGCCCCCCGTTAAATTCCACGCCGTTACTGGCTACTAAAACCGCGCTAGGCGATATGAAAAGCAAAGTACACCGTAACACGCACTTTTTTTTGTAGTTCTGAAGCACAGGAAAGGGCAAAAGTGGTTGCAAAATTGAACAACACGGCACTTACTTTCAACTTCTGTTTTTCAACTCTCCTTAGCGCTGTTAAGAAGAACGTGAAAAAGAAGAAACTAGGGCGTAGTTCTGCACTTGTAAGCTATTTTTATAGTGGATTGAGCCGCGGGCTTAAGAAGTACATTGCCCTCAAAGCGCTTTTAAAATATAGACATTTTATTTATTTCATGTTCGTGGTTTCTTTTAATATCTCAAATGGATGTTCGGACTTCCGAGATATACCATTTGTTTGTTTTAGGCAGTTTCTTTGTAGCGCACTCGTCAGAAAGCTTGTAATTTGTTATCATGATAAGACAGTTTACCTGCTTATTTCGCTATTACCCGCAGCGGCGCTAATAACCTGTATCAAAGGACACGAAGGCAATTAGATTGGGTAAGAATTGAGTTAAATTGTGGATTCTTCGCTCGACTTGCGAATGAATGTCGTGGCGACCCTTATCATTGTGTTGACTGTTTGCCCGTGTGCCGCGTGATGCTCAGTGAGAGCACAGTTTTGACGGCTGGATGAGGCTACAGCATACAGAGTAGTTGGAAACAGTTCGAAAAGCAGTCCGAAAAAGCAAAGTCGAAACTTCATTTCCCTTGGTGCTGGTTCCGCTCAGTTATATGATACTCCAGGAAGACTGCCGTTTTACTTGCCCTCGGATGCATGACGTCATAGAAATGTGTTAGCAATCTCTCCAAAATAGTAAAGTTCTTGAAACTGAACTCGAGGTTGCAGTACTGGCCCCGTGACGGCTCATTCCGCACGGCACCGCGAACTTCCGTTTCGATGCACTCGTCGAAAGCTCCGAGGTCTACGCGCGTTATTTGGAACAGGCCCGTTGGGCACTTTCCCGTCGCATCAAACACTGCATAGAGACGAAGAAGTCGCTGAAATGTTACAGGAAGCATATGCCTTGCGCTTGAGTTCAGTATCAGCCCGCGCTTATATCGTACAAAAAAATTCACTGGCGATCAACGCGATTGATGCGTAGGGAGTGCGATAGCATGTGGGCTAAGATTTCGTGGGCGTTTTTGTGCTTCCGAAGTGAATTCATTTGCACCAATCTTATCCTTATTTCTTTGTTGCCCTGCTGCGGCGGTTAAAATCTCCCCCCTCTCCGTGTGCCTTGCTCTATGCTCGCCAGACGGCGCTGGTGATTGAAATCTCCTACCGTGCCCTGTGGCTTGCTTCGGGCTCGTCAGATAGTACATTCGTGCTCCTATCTCTTTGGGTCTAATTGCCCGCGTGCGTTTGCGTTTTGAAGCGGGTGCACGTTGATGAAGACGGCAATTGTCACACAATAGCGCGATGGGCATGAATGCGAGTCGATGAAGACGACGATGCCTAAAGCCCAGCGCATTAGGCTGGTATTCAAATGGAGGCACAGGCAAAGAAGCTGATGTGTAAGTTATAGGCTGATCACCCACATAAATCCGCCTCAGGGTTTTCTAATTCATTCATGAAATCGGTTATACCGTAACGACAGAGACAGCAAGAGCGAGTGGAGCTGGGATAGCATTAAGCTTCGTTGTGGTGCGAGTTGGTGACTGAAGGAGCACGGCACAAAAGAACGCGACAGAAGAGAACAGACAGACACCAGCGCTGAAAGGAATATTGCGCAAACGAACGGGACCCAAGACAACAGACCCGCACGAGCTGGGACAACAAAACAGAAATAATAGCGACGCTCTTCCGTTGCTAGAGGAATGCAGCGGCACTAGTATCGACTCACGTATTTTCCATATCCCAGAGCTCCGCAATGAGCCATGTATGCTTCCCTGATTGTAGGCTGCAGATTGCTTCCAACATTCACGTGTGCTTTAACTTGCGAAAAAATCTCAGAATTTCTTTTTTGCAGCTCCAGCGCCGTGGGAGGAATCAGCTTTAGCACCCCAATTGAAACTGCTATTTCTCAAATCCGACAATAAAGCTAAAACATCGCGTCAGGTATCACTTCAAAAATAGTGACAAGCGCAGTAATCCAGAGTTGATCTGTTTTGAGGAATGCAATTTGTTTCTGCTGTTCGAACCACTGTTTCGAAGTAGTAATGGAGGAGAGCGCTGTAGGTGTCATTGCTGTTGTGAAGCGCAAGATAGTCAAGGTGGAAGCTGGTGACCGGGTCTGGTCACTGCTTTAGAAATTATTCGCGCCTTGGCTCATCAGAGGTGAAAAAGCTTTGATGAACCAAGGTGTTATTTTTCAGGTAGCATTGTACATTCAGAACGATTTGTTTCGTACTGCCTAGTCAATTATTCAATAAAATTTATAACAATTGGTTATTTCTGACAAGTTTGAACAGAAAGCCTCAGCTGCGCACAACATTAATATCATTAAAATTTCATTTTCAAAACACGATCGCGGGAGAAACATAAATACCATCTACCAGATGTTCCACCTAATGTAAGAAAGTTTTTAAAAAGACAGAATGTGCTAGGCGAGGATAAAGAAATCAGTGTTGTTTGGAGTCGTGTAACATAGCCTGCAGTATTTTATTGCGAAATCACTATTGACGGCGTCAACCCCAAGCAAGAATCTTGTGGCGTACCTTGCCTGGAGGGTGCAAAAATAAAATAAAATACTGCCGCGACGGGGTATCGAACCCGCGGCGGCGCGAACAGATCAGCTTCCACTGCACGAGGGCACTATGCCATCGCTGCTTTCTTTTTTTCTTTATTACCGACTTGGAAAATACACACAATCTAACAAAAGGCAACACTGCTATATACAAGGAGATAAAAGCAATAGTTTAGTTCTGTGTAGTGCATTGCAGTTAAAAATGCCTCATAGAGGACAGCTCGTCCAAGACCGGTAACCAATCGGGAGGTTGATTCTGTGCCCTGAAAGCATCCCTGATGTACATCACATTCTCAGCGAAATACTGCCGAGCGGGACGTATAACATGTTCATGTCTTACATTCATTCTTGCTTTCCACACGCAGTGCATGCACAGCAGCATCATCATATCACACGGCACTCCTTCAGGTGAAGCGCACGGGAGAAAACGTATCCCAAAAGGCGTTATCAGCAAATCTTTTTTTAAAGCTCGCTGAAGAATATCCCACAGGAAAATTGTGTCGTGGGAGTCGAGAAACTATGCCATCGCTGCAGCCGTTTTTTTTCTTCAGCATGGTAGTTAACATACAGGGTTATGTATGTACAGAAGGGAGCATATACAGTTTATTTACAAATACCTCAGCTAGTGGCTGTAGTTCGCCGCCGCTTCAGAGAAGAAAACGCAACTAAAAGGGCGGCAAGGATAGACACCGTATCAAAAGTGGAAATCAGTCCGGTAGAAAGTTTCTTTCATCTTAAATGTCTCTGAGGTGGAGCATCATTGGGCTAAAATGGCTTCTTGGTGAAACAAGAGCTTCAGAGTTGCGGCCTAACATGCGTGTTTTCCACAGGCTATGAAGTCCAGTGAGAAAGAAGCATGTCATAGGGTTCGTGATCAGGTTGAGTCGCCGCAGGGTAACGGACAATGTATGAACTTAAAACAGTTCTTCTTTAGTGTCCTTTGCAGCACATCCCAGAACAAAATTGCATCCTTGCATTTGATAAAACATTGTTCAATGGTTTCAGGTGCACTCCACAGACGACAGTTAACAGAACGTACGCAAAAATGTTCTATCTATGGCGCCACGTTTTAACAGGCAGAGCTTCGGTGTGGTAATGTATCTAAAAATGTTCCGGTGCGAGAAGGAAGCGGCATATTGCACACATGCCTTAACACATCATGACCCATGAGACCAAACTACACAGAACGATACAATGACGGCGGAAAGAGCATCGTTATGAAACCTCTGTATAGTCTATTACGCTAAAGAGAACATAAGTACTCGTTAGAAAATCGAACTGTCAAAAACCTCACAGATGCACAAACTTCCTGCATAAAGCCTAGTAATGCTTAATGCAGGAACCAATCATATCTTGGACTTGGTGTTTACACGCCGTCCTGATTACGCTACTGTCAATATGTATTAGGAAATAAGCGAGCATAAGCGCATACATTGTTCGCTTTTGCTGCCGCGCCACAATAAAACCAAATTAAAGAAATTATACTCAACTATGCGCGCGGAGACATAGGCAGACTGAACTAATTAGCAGTCACGTTTTCAATTCACTTCCTAACTTATGTTTCCCATCGCACGACTGTTAGAACTGGAGTTTATTCTGTCCCATACAAAAAAGACCTATGGGCGTCTATGGAAAAAACTATGTCCGTCTATGGCCTCTTATGAACGTCTATAGGCACCTATAGAGGTGCTTATTGCCAGCTATTGAAAAATCTGTGCCACTAAAGCTATAGCTTTGGAACCATAAAATTGTCTTAAGCTGTCTTAAGAAAAATATATCAGCCTGCATAGACAGCTATAGACAGAAATAGGAAAGGTCTATAGCTATTTGGGCCAAAATTCTATAGCCGGTCATAGGACATTTTTGTATGGGGTGGTAAAATCAGAGAAATTGAGCATGTTTGCATTCCAGAATTAATAAGTAAAATCAGGATCAATGACCCAGGGTTCATCCACAAAGTGAAGACATCCTTAAATAATATGAGACACGCTTACAAAAAGGCTACACGAATTAATGCGCCTGTGGACAGGAAAAAATGCAGGAAACATTATACTTTGACTACAACTAAAGTCAAATTTGAAAAACACAAGTATTTTAACGTCACTCTTCCTAATATGATAAAAGTCACCAAAAGAAGTTTAAGCGTATTGTCAACACGAAAAGTAATCCCGCGTTATCAGTACTAAAAGGGATGAGTGCGCCGAACTTTTCGACGACACTTTTAATTTGCATTCACGGATAAAACTGTCCTTGACTTAATTATAAGAGTTCCTTCAGCAGTCATACGGCACCATTTCGCTCCTTCTAGTACAATTGCACAAAACAGAGTGGCGCGAGCATTCGACAGATTTCTCATGAGACCAAGCCTACGTTCTGATAGTATCAGCGCAAAACTCGCAAATTTAAGATATAATCAGTCATCTATTTTTATGGCGTTGGTATTACGGCAATCGCTAGAAAAAGGAATAATTCTAGACCAGTGGAGAAATGCGACTATAATGCCTTCACGTAAATGAGACATCAATAAAAATCCCAGAAATTACAGGCCAATATCTGTGACGTCCATTCTCTGCAAATTATTTGAACACATATTGCTAACCCACATCATGATTTATCTAAATAGAAATAACCTGCTCTTTCAAAATCAGCATGGCTTGAGACATAAACGGTCATGCCAAACTCAGGCTTTCGAACGTGTAACAAACCTTCACCGTCCTTTACATATGTCAAATGACACGGATGCAATTTTCATACAGGCCGCCGCGCTCGCTCAGAGATTCCACTTCCGGCCGCCGCAGTGTACGGACGTGTGATGACGGGCTCCGTAGGAGCGGCTACAGCGGCCATGTCTGGCCGCGGAAACAGGTTTTTTGAAACTGACAACGAGTACGAGGTCATCCTACCAAGTCTGCCTACAGGTCGTATAGTTTTTAATACAGTTTTCCTTCACGCTGACGTCCGTGCACGACCGTATGGCGTCGAAGATTTCCGTGACACGTTGGCTCACCTCAAGTTGCTCCCTGACGTAACCGCCTTGGGGGCGTATCGGATGAGTCACGTCTTGGCAGTGGCTTTCGACAGTGCTCACGCTGTCAAGAAGATGCTCGCCGCTGGTGAAATGCAAGTGAAGGAACGTCGGTGTTTGATAATTGACCCAGCAAACCAAGATGTTCGAATGAAGATTCACTGGCTGCTGCCCGGAGTTCCAGATGAAGAATTGCGAGCGGCCTTTGTGCCGTACGGAAAAGTAACTGAGGTCAAGGCTGAGCGTTGGCGGGTACAAGGCATCACCGATAAAGGGTCGACAACGCGCCTGGGGTCTCTTTCGCTGAAAGCGGGAGTCAAGCTGGACGATTTGCCGCATCAGGTGAGCATCGCTGGTGAATTGGCCCTGGTTGTGGTACCGGGCAGGGCCCCCCTCTGCTTGCGCTGCCGAGGCAAGGGCCATGTTCGGCGTGAGTGCAAAATTCCGCGGTGTGGTGCGTGCCGTCGGTCCGGGCATGCGGAGAGTGAGTGTGCGCGAACGTATGCCAGCGTGACCGGGCGTTCTTCTAACGAAGCAGCGTCCGAGCTTATGATGGATGAGCTTGACGCCGAAGAAGCAGCGACGGGAAAGACGGGAAAGGGAGGCAACGTTTTGGAGACACTGGTACCCCATTCAACCAGTGTCGCAGAGGGGAGCGGGAGGCTTGAGCCTGCACCCAGTGTCCCGCAAGACGATTTGCCTGATGAGAAGGCTGCTGTGTTGGAAGACGCCGCCGCCCGTCCTAACTAAGCTTCGGAGAACGCTGAAAGTCAGCAGGAGGAAATGGTGGTCTTCTTGGCTGCAAGCAGCAGTCAGGCTGGAAAGCGACCACGAGAAAAGAATTCCGATGCACCGCATACTCCTGAAGAAGGCGCTGAAGAACCCCCGGCGAAAGCTCCTGGAGTGAGGCGTCCGTCTTTCAAGCCGAGGCCTAACGTTCCGCCCGACCCGCGGCAGGCGGCCAAGCCGCCTCCGTAGTTAGGTCGACCGCGTGCACCTGGGTGCCTTCGCGTGCAGCGGCAGCATCGACGGACAACAGGCAGCGTCGCCTTTCAAGTTTCCTAGTCAGCGCAACCATGGACTATTGTGAGTTCAGCGAAGTTGCTGCACGTAGCCTCCTTGTTCACAAAGTCAACAATAGGCGGTACAATTTGCTTTAAAAAGAAAAAATGGAGGGGAAAAAAGATGCAGCATTACGTATAGCAACGCTTAACGTAAGAGGGCTAGCCGCACAGCGGCGGCAGTATCAATTAAACTGCCTTCTACTAGAAAATGGCATCGACATTGCGGCTATACAATAGACAAAAGTAGAATCTGAAGAGCAAACTGACCGCATGTTGTTACCTTTTCGATCCCGCTATGACATCTGTGTGAGTCATGCCGTCGGCACTTCTGGGGGTGTATTGCTTTTGATGCGAAACTCAATTGGTATTGTTGTAGAGTGTGTAAAAGTAGACGCAAGTGGTCGTCTTATTGTTTGCGATTTTTTCTTTGCTCAGATGAAATGGCGAGTGATCTGTATATATGCCCCGAACAAGCAACAAGAGCGGAGAGTTTTCTTTGAGGAACTTGTGCCCCATGTCAGTGCAGAGCGAAATTTTGTTTTACTCGGTGACTTTAATTGTGTTTGTATGCCTGAAGATAGGGCAAGGAGGCACCCTTTGCGCGATCGCAGCGCTCTTTACTTGAACACGTTGATCACAGAGCAAAAGTTCGAAGATGTAGGTTTGCTGCTATCGAATTCTAGTCTGCCGCAGTACACTCATTTCCAGCGCGATTCTCACGCTAGACTTGATAGAGCTTACATATCCGTCGCCCTCGTGCCACTGTGTACCCATTACATGGTGAAACATGTATCATTCAGTGACCATAGCCTCGTTACGTTTACATTAGGTACAAAACAAAGGAATTCGCGCTTTAACTGGCGTCTTTGGAAGATGAATAACAAACTTCTCGAAGACGAGACCTTCGTTAGTAAGACACAAGATAGTATACGAGAAGTACTGACAAGTGGGGCTAATAGTTTTGTTTGCGCGTGGGAGTGTTTCAAAGAAAACGTTAAGATGAGCGCAATCGAACACAGTACAGCAAAACAACACAAAAGAAAACAGGCTGAGAAGCAATTACAATGCCAGCTGGATTTGTTACTCAGTCAAGAATGTGCTCAGCCGGGACTGCGCAGTACAGAAATCAGAGATGTTCGTAGGCAGCTGGAAGTGCTAGACAATGATAAGTACAAGGGAGCAGTTATACGGGCACGGGCAGAAAAGCTTTGGGTTAGTGAAATGCCAACGAAGCAGGCACTTGAGGATGAAAAGAGCTACGCAGCGAAAAATGATACCCAAGAGATAAGGCTCGAAAATGCAGTCACCCGAGACAAGGAAATGATTAAAAGAGCCTTTGTCGAACACTACAGCGAATTATTTGGGTGGAGAAACAAACTTGCAGAGGGTTTTGAAAGCACGTTTTTGTCGCTCATGCCAAAACTCAACGAAGAAAGGAAATCATTTCTAGAAGTTCCAGTTACAATCCAAGAAATTGAAAAAGCCATAGATGATCTTAGTCCGGGCAAGACGCCTTGTCCAGACGGTTTGAGCGCAGCTTTCTATAAGCGGTTTCGAGAAGAAGTGGCAGAGGAATTACACGCTGTTTTAATGGAGGCGTACGAAAAGAAAGAGCTGCCACCGTCTTTCCGGCGAGCGCATATAGTACTAATTCCCAAGAGTAATGATCGCGAGAAGCAGCAATTGGTTTCGTCTTTCAGACCTATAACGTTAACGAATGTGGATTATAAAATCTATATGAAGGTGCTAGCAAGGAGATTGCAAACTGTCATCAAAGATGTTGTGGGACCACACCAGACTTGTGGCATCAAAGGAAGGTCAATAACCACTAACATTCACATTATAAGGAGCATTTTAGAGTGTTGTGACGTTTTCTGAATGCGCGCAGCTTTGTTACAGCTGTGTTACGAGCGTTGCAAACAATATTCTTTGAAAGATAAAGCCTCGTTAAATCAGCTGTTCTGATATTTTTTCCCGCTCAGTTAGCCGAAATTGTTTAAGCGCTTCAGTTGAAGCAGACGAAATGGCCGGAACGGCATATTCAAATGGCCCGCGCTCCTTGCAACGCTCTCCTCGACGGTCTCGTTGTGATGGTTTCCGCTGCCGAAAACAGATGGCGCCACTGCCACCTTTCAGCGAAAAAGCGTCGTCTGCGGGTTTTGGTTGCCGATCTCTACGTAGACGATTACGTTTTCGCATCATGCACGGCTCAACTAAGTAATTACCGTTGACAAACTTGCTACGATACAAAAGTTACCATAATACGCAAGCTCTGTGTGCAGTTTCACGGCAAATGAGCCAGCGGTTGAGGCGGGGAAATTTATTTAAGTGTTCACGATAAAAACGCACAACACTGTGTGTGTATATATATATATATATATATATATATATATATATATATATATATATATATATATATATATATATATATATATATATATATTCACACGAAAGCACCAGATTGGACAGCCGTCGCTGTAGCTCAGTTGCTAGAGCACCGGACGCCATATTCGGAGGAGGTCGTGAGTTCGGGTCCCACCGACGGCATGGTTGCTTTTCTGCTGCTTTATAAGTAAATTTCTTTAAACTAATTCATTGGCACCGCGCATTAAAAAAAAAATAGAAACATTCCCCTGTACACCTTAGTTTAATGACTGTTGGCTTGCTTCATAAGTTTGTCAAACAAGCCCCTCATTTCATTTGCCTTGTCTCCTAATAACTTAACGAGGGTCTCGGTTCTGGCAGTCTTGATGCCATAGGTAGCATCAGAGGGTTCTCGCACAGTTTCCACCCTCGCCGTTAGATGACGTTCTACGTCACACTCGCGCTATTACAGGACGTGCTACGTCCACCGCTGTGGACGATGGTGGCGCTGGTGAACACTTTTAAGGTTCGCTTACACGCAAAAACATAAATGCCCACGAAAGTAGTAGATTGGACAGCCGTCACCGTAGCTCAGTTGGTAGAGCATCGGACGCGATGTTCAGAGGTTGTGGGTTCGGATCCCACCGGCGGCATGGTTGTCTTTTTTTCTGCTGCTTTATAAGTAATTTTCTTTAAACTACTTGATGGTAGTAGTGATTAAAAAAACATTCCCCTGTGCACCTTGGTTTCTATGACTGTTGGCTTCCTTCATATGTTTGTCAAACGAGCCCCGCATTTCACGATGATGAATTTTTATGGCGTAAGGGCAGCTTTGACCATAGACCGCCATGGCATAAGGTCGACTTTCATTTCACAAGGTGTGGTAAGAGACCCATTTTCCAAGCATTTCACCATAAAGAAGCTGTGCACCATGCAGGCAGGGGAAGCTTGTACCCATTGTACCACCGGTGGGTACCCGGCTGCACTGGGGATCGAACCCCGCACCTCCCGCATGAGAGGCGGATGCTCAGACCACTAGGCTACCGCTGCGGTCAAGAGTCCCTCATTTGACTTGTCTTATCTGCTAGTAGGTTATCGAGGGTCTCGGTTCTGGCAGTCTTGATGGCATAGGTAGCATAAGATGGTTCTCGCACAGTTTCCGCCCTGTCTGTTAGATGGCGTTCTGCGTCACACTCGCGGTGCATGAGACTAGATGTTGAAGCAAGGTTAGTATTTAAACAACGTGGCGTAGTGAGGCTAGCTTTGGGAGCACATGGCAATACACCAAATCAGGGGATACAGGGTGATATGGGATGGGCGTCGTTCGAGAGCAGAGAAGCTAACAGTAAGATAGCATTTGAGGAGCGATTGAGAAAAATGGGGGAAAAGCAGTGGGCTAGGAAATATTTCAGATGCTTGTATAGAAGGAACATTGATACTAAAGGGAGAAAGCGAACTAGAAAATTGACAAGCAAATAAATGGACAGCAGTAGGGGGGAAAATCAGCAATTATCAGTTAAGAAAAAGGTTAAAGAAACAGAGAGATCTCTGTGGAAAATAGGGGATTGCTTACCAGATCAGCACAGGAAACATGAAGGGTTTTTAAGCAGGAAATTGCCAAAGAAAATATCTATGGTAATTGTAGTGGAAGCTCTTTGTTGTTTTAGGCCAGGACGGGAGTTTTGCGGACTAAGACAGAGAATCAGGCACCTCAAGATAGACACGTTGTGCGTTGCGTGCGGAGAGGAGGAGGAAACGGCTGAACACTTGATACTTTTCTTTAAAACGCTTCAGCGGGGCTCATTTATCCAAGGCATTGGGGTTTAAGGACAGTGAAGGGAAAAGAGATTTTAAGCGGGTAGAAGTAACCAAGTGAAGGTTATCTGATTGGTGGCTAAAATAAAGAGAAGAGTAAAATTTCATAAGTCATGGCAAGGTGGCTTGAGCAACCGCCCAATTTAAAGGGTTCAGCCGTATCCATCCATCCATCCATCCATCCATCCATCCATCCATCCATCCATCCATCCATCCATCCATCCAGCCGTGGCCTAGTTGGTTGGGCGCCCGTCTCGGCTGCGGGAGGTGGTTGGTTCGAAACCCACCGCCGGACACCCACCGGTAAAAATGGGTACAAGCGGCCCTCGGCCTGGCGCCCGGCTTTCTTTAGGGGTGTCCGCTTGGGAGAAGCTCCGCAAACCCCGCTGCGCTCGCGGGCTAAGCCGCAGTTTAGAACGACCTCGCAGCCTGCTAAAGGTGGTAGGGCCATCGGTGGGACTCGAACTCACGACCTCCTCCGAATATGGCGTCCGGTGCTGTACCAACTGAGCTACAGCGACGGCTCTCCAATCTGTTACTTTCGTGTGAATATATATATATATATATATATATATATATATATACGGCCAAGCATCCTGGCCGTCCGATTGTGTCCAGCAATGGGGCTGTGACGGAGAACATATCTAATTTTATCAACTTTCTCATCAAGGACATCCCTTCCAGTTTTCCTTCTTACATCTAGGACACAAGTCATTTCCTTCGGGAGATTTCCAACTTGACCATCCCCACAGGCGGCCTTCTAGCGACTATGGATGTTTGCTCTCTGTATACAAACATTCCGCACGCGACGGCATAGCAGCAACGCTGGCAGCCTTCGAAAACTCAAATTCTTCGGTAGATTTGGACAATGGAACTCTTTCCGTCCTTCTCGAACTGGTCCTGAATTCGAACAATTTTGAGTTTCATGGTGAGCACTACCTCCAGATGAGCTGTACTGCGATGGGCACAAAAATGACACCAAACTACGCCGGAATCGTCATGGCGTCACTATAAATTCCGTACCTTGAGAAACAGCAAAAAAAAAAACTCTTTTCTACAAGCGTTTCCTGGAAGACATATTTCTTGTATGGGAACATGATGAAGCAAGCCTGTTGGAATTCACAGCTAAGTTTAATGCCCTGCACCCCTCAATCAGGTTCACACACAGTATTTCCGACTCGAGAATTAATTTTCTCGACGTGGAGATATCGGTAGACGGTAACAGCCTTTCGACTACACTATACACTGATTGAAAAACAATTTTCCCTTGCCGTGATTCCACGAGCAGTCGAAACAGCATAAACATTTTATATTTTATTTTTAGGCTATTTTCTTGGTTAATTATACTCACAATACGCGAACAATTTTTTTTTTGGTGGAAACTTAAACATTTCGGGACAAAAATAATATGAACGAAGTCGTGGCAGCGGCAGCACTTTCGCGGGCTGTGCGCCGTGTCGCAACCTAATTCTAGAAAAATAAACAACCCTGACCAATGCGCCCACAAAATGACACACGCAACACAGACACAGCGCTTGTGTCTAGAGTTTCGTCTCTCGTTCTGTGGTTGCATGTGTTAGCGCTGTGATCTTTTCTATAATCAGGATGTACCAACTCGCCCAGAAATAATTTTTAATGAAGTATCGCAGCTTACCCGTGACTTTTCAAATTATTATATATAAGCCATTGTGTATAATCTTGGCGTGCTAAAAGCTGAGATGACAAACGCTGTGCAAAGATTATTTCCGCAGTTGTGAGGAAGCTACAGCTTTCTAGATGAAATGTCTAAAATATAGCAAGTCTTAAGGGAAGGCGTCTTTAAGGATATTTTTCTCCGCGACTATGATGAAGACAATATTAAGAATTGCTGAGTTGTGGCTATTTATAGGAAAGAAAAGATATGCCGATTTCCTTCCTATTCTTCACCATCGACGTTGAATGTTCCTTAATTTAAATTATTTATTTATTTCAGAGTACCCTAAGGGCCCAGCAGGGCATGGGCGGGGGGGGGGGGGGGGGGGCTTATGAAACTCTAGGTTCATAGAAAACAACAGAGCAGAACAAATGTGCAACAGCATTTTTTTTACTCACTGGTAAACTGTACTACACACCTACACAGATCAAAATTATAACATATTTTTTATGAGAAATCTATTATATTAGGCACTCAGCAACAAAAAGAAAATACAAAACAATGAAGATTCACAAAATATGACGATGTGTCTTGGGTGCGAAGAAAAGTCAGTAATGTAGACTGAAAATGCCGCAAATTCGGCGATGACACGATGCTGGAATGCAAAGAATTCCACTCGTTTATGGCCGGAACGAGAGGTGGGTTCGGTACTTTTTTGTCCGCACAAACAGTGGACACGCTTTATGAGCATATTCTAGGGACGTGAAAAAGCATGGGAAGGGGGGGGGGGGGAGCGGTCTATTGTTGTCTTGAGGAAAGCGAAAGTTACTATGGTACAAGGTATAAAAAATCATGAGAGCATGTAACCTCGTGGCTAATGTTTGAACGTCTAGAGAATGCTTCAATGTAGGTATGCTTTGATGACGTGAGTAGGGTGAGGTGATAAACCTTGCTGCTTTCTTCTGGGTTCACTCGAAAAGATTAGTAAGACTATCCCTCTGAGAGCACCATATCAGTGAAGCGTATTGAAGTGAAGTTCTGTTCAGGGTTATGTGCTCGTGATGTTTAGTATCGATGTTAGCGAGAACCAAGCGCTTTCTCAGGAGACCAAATTGCATAAGTGCTTTGTTATGTGCTCTGTGCGCGTGTTCAAGGTCAGATATGAATGCAGATAAACACCCACGTATTTGAAACTTGAAGCAGCTCCAATTGAATGGTTATTAATAATGAACAGCCTTAGGGGTTGTTCGATTCGGGTTGAAAATCCTATATATTTAGTTTTACAGATATTAATATGAATCTTCCATATGTAATCTGAATCTGCCATATGTTGCATCATCAGTTAATTTATTCAAATCGGGTGGAAGAATACGCACGTCGTTTGGTTTAACTACTTCCCTGTAACTTACGCAGTTATCAGTAAAAACATTTATTGGTGAAACTAAGTTAGAGGCTTTATCATTGATATAAATAAAGAAAAATAAAAAACCGAGCATGCCGCTTCCCCTGATTATCACCTGAGGCTGATGTAATGCAGTTTCAAATGCACTGAGCTAATTTCACTGCCTGAGAGCGATTAGTTAAAAATTGTTCAATCCAATTAGTGCTTTATGGTCAAGCAGGAGGTTACGAGTCTTTACTGGCAAACGTTTATGTGAAACACGGCCAAAAGGTTTGGAAATGTCTATGAAAATTGGTGGGTTGGTTTATGGGGTCTAACGTCCCAAAGTGACTCAGGCTATCAGGGAAGCCGTGGTGAAGGGCTGCTTAAATTTCGACCACCTGGGGTTCTTTAGCGTGCACTGACATCGCAAAGTACACGGGCCTCTAGAATTTCGCCTCCATCAAAATTCGACCGCTGCGGCCAGGATCGAACCCGTGTCCTTCGGGCCAGCAGCCGCGAGCTATAACCCCTGAGCCACCGCGGCGGCCTGTATGAAAATTGCAACCGTGTCATTTGAGATATGTAAGGGACGGTGAAGGTTTGTTACACGTTCGAAAGGCTGAGTTTGGCATGACCGTTTATGTCTCAAGCCATGCTGATTTTAAAAGAGCAGGTTATTTCTATTTAGATAAATCATGATGTGGGTTAGCAATATGTGTTCAAATAATTTGCAGGGAATGAAGGTCACAGATATTGGCCTGTAATTTCTGGGAATTTTATTGATGTCTCATTTACGTGAAGGCATTATAGTCGCATTTCTCCACTGGTCTAGAATTATTCCTTTTTCTAGCGATTGCCGTAATACCAACGCCATAAAAATAGATGACTGATTATATCTTAAATTTGCGAGTTTTGCGCTGATACAATCAGAACCTAGGCTTGGTCTCATGAGAAATCTGTCGAATGCTCGCGCCACTCTGTTTTCTGCAATTGTACTAGAAGGAGCAAAATGGTGCCGTATGACTGCTGAAGGAACTCTTAGAATTAAGTCAAGGACAGTTTTATCCGTGAATGCAAATTAAAAGTGTCGTCGAAAAGTTCGGCGCACTCATCCCTTTTAGTACTGATAACGCGGGATTACTTTTCGTGTTGACAATACGCTTAAACTTCTTTTGGTGACTTTTAGCATATTAGGAAGAGTGACGTTAAAATACTTGTGTTTTTCAAATTCGATTTTAGTTGTACTCAAAGTATAATGTTTCCTGCATTTTTTCCTACCCACAGGCGCATTAATTCGTGTGGCCTTTTTGTAAGCGTGTCTCGTATTATTTAAGGATGTCTTCACTTTGTGGATGAACCCCGGGCCATTGATCCTGATTTTACTTATTAATTCTGGAATGCATACATGCGCAATTTCTCTGATTTTACTACAGAATAAACTCCAGTTCTGACAGTCGTGCGATGGGAAACATAAGTTAGGAAGTGAATTGAAAACGTGTCTGATAATTAGTTCACTCTGCCTATGTCTGCGCGCGCATAGTTGAGTACTAATTTCTTTATTTTGGTTTTATTGTGGCGCGGCAGCAAAAGCGAACAATGTATGCGCTTATGCTCGCTTATTTCCTAATACATATTGACAGTAGCGTAATCAGGACGGCTTGTAAACACCAAGTCCAAGATATGATTGGTTCCTGCATCAAGCATTACTAGGCTTTATGCAGAAAGTTTGTGCATCTGTGAGGTTTTTGACAGCTCGATTCTCTAACGAGTACTTATGTTCTCTTTAGCGTAATAGACTATAAAGAGGTTTCATAACGATGCTCTTTCTGTCGTCATTGTATCGTTCTGTGTAGTTTGGTCTCGTGGGTCATGATGTGTTAAGGCATGTGTGCAATCTGCCGCTTCCTTCTCTCACCGGAACGTTTTTAGATACATTACCACACCGAAGCTCTCCCTGTTAAAACGTGGCGCCATAGGGAACACAATTTTGCGTACCTTCTGTTAACTGTCGTCTGTGCAGTGCACCTGAAACCATTGAACACTGTTTTATCAAATGCAAGGATGCAATTTTGTTCTGGGATGTGCTGCAAAGGACCCTAAAGAAGAACTGTTTTAAGTTCATACATTGTCCGTTACCCTGCGGCGACTCAACCTGATCACGAACCCTTTGACATGCTTCTTTCTCACTGGACTTCATAGCCTGTGGAAAACGCGCATGTTAGGCCGCAACTCTGAAGCTCTTGTTTCACCAAGAAGCCATTTTAGCCCAATGATGCTCCACCTCAGAGACATTTAAGATGAAAGAAACTTTCTACCGGACTGATTTCCACTTTTGATACGGTGTCTATCCTTGCCGCCCTTTTAGTTGCGTTTTCTTCTCTGAACCGGCGGCGAAGTACAGCCACTAGCGGAGGTATTTGTAAATAAACTGTATATGCTCCCTTCTGTACATACATAACCCTGTATGTTAAATACCATGCTGAAGAAAAAAAACGGCTGCAGCGATGGCATAGTTTCTCGACTCCCACGACACAATTTTCCTGTGGGATATTCTTCAGCGAGCTTTAAAAAAAGATTTGCTGATAACGCCTTTTGGGATACGTTTTCTCCCGTGCGCTTCACCTGAAGGAGTGCCGTGTGATATGATGATGCTGCTGTGCATGAACAGCGTGTGGAAAACAAGAATGGATGTAAGACACGAACATGTTATACGTCCCGCTCGGCAGTATTTCGCTGAGAATGTGATGTACATCAGGGATGCTTTCAGGTCACAGAATCAACCTCCCGATTGGTTACCGGTCTTGGACGAGCTGTCCTCTATGAGGCATTTTAAACTGCAATGCACTATACAGAACTAAACTATTGGTTTTATCTCTTTGTATATAGCAGTGTTGCCTTTTGTTTGATTGTGTGTATTTTCCAAGTCGGTAATAAAGAAAAAAAGAAAGCAGCGATGACATAGTGCCCTCGTGCAGTGGAAGCTGATCTGTTCGCGCCGCCGCGGGTTCGAAACCCCGTCGCGGCAGTATTTTATTCTATTTTTGCACCCTCCAGGCAAGGTACGCCACAAGATTCTTGCTTGGGGTTGTCGCCGTCAAGTAGTGATTTCGCAATAAAATACTGCAGGCTATGTTACACGACTCCAAACAACACTGATTTCTTTATCCTCGCCTAGCACATTCTGTCTTTTTAAAAACTTTCTTACATTAGGTGGAACATCTGGTAGATGGTATTTATGTTTCTCCCGCGATCGTGTTTTGAAAATGAAATTTTAATGAACATAAATGTTGTGCGCAGCTGAGGCTTTCTGTTTAAACTTGTCAGAAATAACCAATTGTTATAAATTTTATTGAATAATTGAATAGGCAGTACGAAACAAATAGTTCTGAATGTACAATGCTATCTGAAAAATAACACTTTGGTTCATCAAAGCTTTTTCACCTCTGATGAGCCAAGGCGCGAATAATTTCTAAAACAGTGACCACACCCGGTCACCAGCTTCCACCTTGACTATCTTGCGCTTCACAACAGCAATGACACCTACAGCGCTCTCCTCCATTACTACTTCGAAACAATGGTTCGAACTGCAGAAACAAATTGCATTCCTCAAAACAGATCAACTCTGGATTACTGCGCTTGTCACTATTTTTGAAGTGATACCTGACGCGATGTTTTAGCTTTATTGTCGGGTTTGCGAAATAGCAGTTTCAATTGGGGTGCTAAAGCTGATTCCTCCCACGGCGCTGGAACTGCAAAAAAGAAATTCTGAGATTTTTTCGCAAGTTAAAGCACTCGTGAATGTTGGATGCAATCTGCAGCCTACAATCAGGGAGGCATACATGGCTCATTGCGGAGCTCTGGGATATGGAAAATACGTGAGTCGATACTAGTGCCGCTGCATTCCTCTAGCAACGGAAGAGCGTCGCTATTGTTTCTGTTTTGTTGTCCTAGCTCGTGCGTGTCTGTTGTCTTGGGTCCCGTTCGTTTGCGCAATATTCATTTCAGCGCTGGTGTCTGTTCTCTTCTGTCGCGTTCTTTTGTGCCGTGCTCCTTCAGTCACCAACTCGCCCCACAACGAAGCTTAATGCTATCCCAGCTCCACTCGCTCTTGCTGTCTCTGTCGTTACGGTATAACCGATTTCATGAATGAATTAGAAAACCCTGAGGCGGATTTATGTGGGTGATCAGCCTATAACTTACACATCAGCTTCTTTGCCGGTGCGACCATCAGCGCAGCCTTTCAGACGCTTGTTAAATACCAGCCTAACTCGCTGGGCTTTAGGCATCGTCGTCTTCATAGACTCGCATTCATGCCCATCGCGCTATTCTCTGACAATTGCCGTCTTCATCAACGTGTATCCGCTTCAAAACGCAAACGCACGCGGGCAATTAGACCCAAAGAGATAGGAGCACGAATGTACTATCTGACGAGCCCGAAGCAAGCCACAGGGCACGGTTAGGAGATTTCAATCACCAGCGCCGTCTGGCGAGCATAGAGCAAGGCACACGGAGAGGCGGGAGATTTTAACCGCCGCAGCAGGGCAACAAAGAACTAAGGATAAGATTGGTGCGAATGAATTCATTTCGGAAACACAAAAACGCCCACAAAATCTTAGCCCACATGCTATGGCATTCTCTACGCATCAATCGCGTTGATCGCCAGTGAATTTTTTCGTATGATATAGCGCGGGCTGATACTGAACTCAAGCGCAAGGCATATGCTTCCTGTAACATTTCAGCGACTTCTTCGTCTCTATGCAGTGTTTGATGCGACGGGAAAGTGCCCAACGGGCCTGTTCCAAATAACGCGCCTAGACCTCGGAGCTTTCGACGAGTGCATCGAAACGGAAGTTCGCGGTGCCGTGCGGAATGAGCCGTCACGGGGCCAGTACTGCAACCTCGAGTTCAGTTTCAAGAACTTTACTATTTTGGAGAGATTTCTAACACATTTCTATGACGTCATGGATACCAGGGCAAGCAAAACGGCTGTCTTCCGGCGCAGAGAGAAGCATGAGGGCGCGTAGAGATGGCTGTTGCACGGCGCGTAGCTATGGCAGGTCACTAAAACACAGGGAAAGACCCAATGAGCCGAAGTGGGAGATCAGCCGCGGCGAAAGCGTTACAATGCAGTATTGGGACCTGCTTCATGTAGGAGCCTGTGCACGGGAGGCGGCGTGTGAGAGGTAAACACCAGTTTAGGAACGCGCTGCGCCTAAAGGGCTGGGGAAGAGCGTCCGTTACCAGCAACGTTACTACAACAAACCCAGTTTCACAGCTCCCCATATCGGCCACCGGGGGATATTGCCCCCAGTGGCTGTAGCGAGAACTAACGGCGCTGCAGTCGAATCTTGCTCCTAGCCGGGCACGTCGTCATCTACACGCGGCGCGAAACCGTGGAGAGCGGCCGGTACCCATGCGGTTTTTGCGAGCTGCCGTTGCACCCTACATGGCTCCATTAAAATAATAATCACATTACGGCATCAGCTTTTGCTTCGAAGCTACGCATTATCTTGGAGAACGCGTCTGTGCATATCGTGCATATCGTGATATAAATGTGACAACGCCGTCCACTTTCTCAGCAGAAAAGGATTGTTGTTTTGCTGAATGGCTTGTGTTTTGTAGCTCATACTCTACTGCATAGTTCTTATAATTTAAACAGATCAAATAAAGTTTCAGTTCATCGGTGCCCTCTAAATTTAGAAGGGAACGTAGTGAATGTCATGTTTGCTGCGGTGCTGCGCAGACTGCCTGCATTGCAGGAAGAAATTTAACCTGGTTTGCATGAGCAGTCTATTCACTGAGTGCCTGAAGTCTGGCTGCTCGCATGAAACGGAACAGTGAACACAGAGCACAAGCAAACCATCTCCGTCGTCGTCTAATCAGAAGCGCTTTTCTTATAGTGTCATACTTTTGATGTCTAGAGTAAAACATAGCTTCATCGGCACTCTCCCACGTACCATGGTAGAGAAGTTTTACTACTCTGCTTTCTGTACGTCGCGAGGGTGGAGCTATTTAAGGAATTCACTGAAAGAGAAATCAGCGGGAAAGGACGTACGCACTGCGAAATGATCAATGGCAGAGAAAGCACGAGTCTGTTTATATATATATATATATATATATATATATATATATATATATATATATAAATATATATATATATATATATATATATATATATATATATATATATATATATATATATATATATATATATATATATATTATTATATATATATATATATATATATATATATTGCGTGTACTCACAGCAAGTTTAGTTCCATTTGCGCTGTGCCCTTGAAAATGCTGTCTGCCCTCTAATTTAAAAGAAAGAAACGGCGCTTTTGCTGCTTGTAGAAGACATTAATGTAATTCAAAACTAGCACACTAGACCGCAACGTTCTAATTGATGAAAGAGAATTTCTTTAAGAAGTTAATTGCATGAACAGAAACAATTCATCAACCCAACAACGAAAAACGAGCAGAAGGGCAGTATGGTCTACAACACTAGCGGCATATAGGCAAATAAAATGATACGCAGCAACCAACTTCGAGAAGTTCATTAACGTGGACCGAGAATTGCAAGACCGACAGCAACGCGAATGGCAATGCTGCTTCCTCTTTGGTAAATAATTGATTACGCGCGCAGCAAAATCCAATATATTACATCCTTATTTACATATAAACTTCGTGAAGCGCAAATATGTAGGGCATGTTTATACCTTGTTTGAACATGTCATAGCATATGTTGTATGATATACTATGATTTATGAAATATTTTGATTTTTATAAGCAAGACAATTTATGCACAGAAGGTCCTCTGGGCGCCGTTCAAGATGCTCTTCTGAGCTTTCGTGTTAGCTGTCGCTGCTCGCAGCACGACTTTTCTAACATGTCGAATCTTTAGTTGAAGATCTTTTTTAATGATTCTCTTGCTTGTCGAATTTATCTGCGCAGCCTTAAGCAATGAGGACAAGCTAGTCGCGACGTTAACACAGAGCAGTTCTTGTGATGTCTCCTGTCTCAACATAAGCTTTGAGTAGTGGCTCGATCGCTTGCACAATTCATTTCATTGACCTGCTTTCAGATGAGCTTCTGCGTCACGAGCGCACTCAACGTGATAATAAAATTTTTGTGCAGCTTGCTTTACGCGTCCTTTGTACATGATAGCGGCTCATCAATCACAATTGTCTTCTCAATAAGCAAGTCCCCCGCATTAGACGGCGAATTTAAACAATGCCGCATCATTGGATCATCTCTTTCCTCATCGCGAAAATACTCAAATTTCCACTACTTTGTCGGTAAAGCTGCAGACTTCGGATAATCAAGATTAAAATTCATTTGTGCAGCTCAGCTGTCCCGTTAATTAGGCCTGCGTAGATGCAGTCTCGGAATCCTGCAAGTTCCCTTTCGGCACTTCTGTCGCCACACACAGGGCAATGCGTGATCCATTGGAAGATTTATCTTCGGTGTAGTGCGTTTCGGTTTTGAAATATCTGCCGGCAATGAAGGAAACAACCTTGGTATAGCGCCTGGTACCAAAATCCATTTCCTTCTCTCACAAAGTACCTGCTTAACTTTAACTACGTATGATTTGATCTGACGGTTGTCCTGAAACATTTTTGGTCTAGTGACTATAAGATTCCGTATGTTCCCGCATGGTCTCTTCAATCGAAGGAACTTTTTTGTATTCCCCGACGGTTCAAATATATTGAAAGCGAGTAAGAGATTACCACGGTCTATTTTACTTCAACAGGTTACCTCCAAGTGTTCGTCGGGCAAAAACTGAATATAAAAATAAAAAATGGTGCGATACACTAATTAGTGGGTTTGCGACGTTGTACACATATGCTTTACCACCTGTCAAGTAAATACTATGATATCATTGGTTACTGCTGCATTTTTCGCACTGACCCGAGGTATTGTCATGCCATTTTGGTTCTGTTTCCTCGCAATTTATTCTGATGAGTTTTTTTTTTACATGTAACATGGGTTTTCTGTATATTTTTATTTTACCACTGTACTAATTTGATGTTCTGTAATTTTGTAATGCCTGTGTATATGTTTTCGCGGTTCCGCTGCCTGTAGGGCTCTGCCACTCAAGCCCCATGAGGCCGGATTTTTGTACATTTTTTTTATATATTTGCCGCAGTAAAGTATTAAAGTATAAAGTAAATTATTGATAATTCTCCAAGGCGACTCATTCTATGAGGAACACCGTAATGAAGGGCCCTGGCAATTTTGGATCACCTGGGGTTCGGTTGTTTAACGGGCACTGACATTGTAAAGCACATAGGCCTGTTGCATTTCGCCTCCATCGAAATGCCACCGCTGAGCTTAAACTGCGTGACGTTAGTGCCTTAGCAGGTCTTTTGTCTTCAAAAATCAGATAGTAAACATTGCATTTCCAGGTCAATTTTCGGTCTTTTATGCAAAGCGCATGCTCTTTTAAACTCCATGTGGTCTTCTGGCGGCCCGAAAAAATGAGGACCCTCCCATTCATCGGTGCGACCTCCGTTTTTGCACCCCGGTGCAAAGCAGATCTTCATTGAGAGAGGCCTGATGTCACGAAATACTAAAGAAGAACAACATGAAACCGAGAAGCAGACAACGCACAGCGGCGGTCGCGAGCGCGCGTTCTTCTTTGATGCTATGGATTATTTAGGGGGGTGTACTGGTCGCGACGTATGTTGGCCCTTTGGGAATCACTTTTGGGGAGCAGGGGAGGGGGAAGAGAATGTAGGGAAGTGGGAGGGGGCACTGTCTCCGTCCACGCGGTCACCGTCGCCACAGCACGTAATCCAGGGGTGCGGCGGTGGTTGGTATTCGGCAGTCGCAGTGAGCAGGTCCGCCACAGCAGCATCGTCAGCCGCAACAGGGAAGGGGAGGATGAACGGCGCGCGTCGGGGGCTTGCAGGAAGCAAGCAGTACGGCCTCTGACCAGCCGCAAGGCTAGCCAGAGGTGCCGCAAGGACTGCAGGGCAGCCGGGGCTGTCCGCAGGAGATCACCACGTAGTAAGGACCACGTGGCGGCAGACGGGGACCGCTGGAGACTGCTACTGGGCAGCAGCGCGGCGTGTAACGCTGGATACCGCCGTTTCCGGCGGCGCGTAGGGGCTGTTTCCACAGCAGGGGCGTCAGGCAGCTGGCGCCAAGAGGACCGGCGTTCGAGTCCAGGAGCGCGGGATGCTGGCCTGGGCGTACCGCCGGGGCTGCAGCATGATGGCAGCAAGACGAGCTTTCTGGGAACCGCTGTGGGGGGCGGCGCGAAAAGGCCCCGCACGCACCAGTGCGCGTGGGAAAGGCGGAGGGCAGCAGGAAGGCCACTCTCGCAGCCGTGTTCAGCACTGCAGGCGTTGAGGTATTGGTCGGGCCGCCGCCATCGTTCGTCCGCTGTGCCGGCTGCTGGGGGTGTCGGAACATGGGCCGTCGTCGCTGCAGCTGACGACGACGGCCCGGAGAAGCTGTCCCGATGGGCGTCGGCTACACGGCCGCCGAAGTGCCCGACGTGTAGAAAGACTTGAGTAGCGGCGCGGCCGCTTATGCGGCAGACGGGTGCTGGTGGAGCCCTAGTAGGGGCGGAAGGGCGCCGGACGGCGCTAAGCGCGCGCGGTGCTCCTCGAGCTCTTCCAACGGGCGGGCAGGAGAGTGTGCCGGGGGCGCAAGGGTTGGGGCGTCACGGTGTTGTCAAGAGGCGCGAACACTTCGCGGGAAGAGAAGCTGGGGACGTCCGTTCCCCTCGAAGGTCCAGACGGAACTGGCGGACTGTCTTCGGAGACGGGCGGCGAGCGCGCGCGTTGGGTACGGCATGAGTAGCGGCTAGTTACCGGCGGCGAGGGAGCAAAGCACTACTGCAGCGCCACTAGTTCATGTGACCGCCACTGTGGACACCTCTCCACATGGAGCTGTGAAACTGAGTTTCTTCTAGTAACATTGGTTGCCAGCACGTCCGTTATCGCGCTCATTCCTAACAGTGCAGAAAGCAAGAACTGGGTGCTTCTCGGAAACGGGAGGCTCTGCAAGCCTTCACAGCTTGCGCAGGCGAAGCAGAGCATAGAGTGTGTTGCCCAAGGCCCTGAAGATGCCGTCTGACGAAGCTAACTCAACAAAATCTACTAAGCGTTTTGCACGGCTAGCTAGCGCTGATACTCGCTGCATCACGGAGTGAGTGCCTTCCCATTTTTTTTTCTTTTTACAGAAGAGCTTGCACGTTTCGGGAAGTTCGGGAAGGTGAAATTAAATGGTGTCGTGAAAGGTCGGGCAGTTTATGTTTACTGCAGTTCCGAGAGCTCTAGCTATTTTTTTTATTCTTGGAATCTCTGTTCTGACTGCTTCGCACGCATCTTTTAGAACGTATTGCCGCGAATGTTTTTAATGTTTGTTCTTGCCGCTGGGACGCAGCTTTATAACTTTGTTTGCGATGCGAGAAGCGACCAGGTGGCTGCGCTAGGTCTTTTTTACATTGTTCAAGGTCACCATTGTAACTTTTTGTGTTCTGTCGAAGGCTCTTTGCCAGCTTTAAATACAGCGCGGCCGAGGGCTGCAAGGATTCTTTGTCCGATAACCACCGAGCACATTTTTTTTTTACTATCGAAACCGCTGGGTCAGCCCAGGAACGAGTTCTTTTAAGAGCCATTTCAATCTGCTCATCCATCGTTCACGGTGTTGTCACCACCACGTGACAACATTGTCATATTAGAGCTCTTGCACAAACATACGGCGCTTGGAGATGCCAAAATATAGCGTTGCTGAGGCCTCTCCTCCTTTATTCGCTGAAGAACGGCACCAACAGCGGAACAAGCTCGTCTTGTTTAGAGCTCTGTGTGGGCTGGGCAATATTATTTTTATTTCTTATTTTACTGCCCACAAATGTTTCTCTACCGCTCTGTCTTCGTTGGTCCTGAAACGAGAAAATATATTGCAGCCTTTAATGTCTTCCAACTTGCGCAAATTTTGTTTCAGCTTACCGTATACTGCTTACAAAACGAAAACCTTTATATCTTGCAGTTACAAATACTTGAATGAGTAATGTTAACAAGTACATTGGCGAGCCACAGGTAGCCTCCTCCTCAACAAATAGCTTGAATAATAAAACTTTCCAAGAAGCTTAAACTTTTCATTGTGCATTAGGCTTTGTCTTATGAATTTAATTAGTGTTTGCATGAAAGGTCAATGAGGTGCGGATTTCATAACGGCACTCTAATTGATGCCCGCAACAACTCAGCAATAAGACGTTGCAGTTGTTTTATGAAGCTGCCGGCGACCGATGCTCAAGTGATATTAAGAAGTTTGGTTAAGACGTCTGATGGGTACTCTTATCCCAAACCAATTAGATGAGCAAGTCGGAGACGAAAAAGAAAGTTATGTCTTAGCTCAACCAAAACAAACCTTGAAGGCCTCAATCTGAACTCGAACGAATCTGAAATTTGCTTCGACACCTTATCCCAGTTGACCCGCTTGTATAATGCTTGTGTTCTAAACACTTCATACCAGAGATGGTGCTTTACGTTACATTCTACTCTAGAGTAAAGATTCGCGTGAAAACGCTCTTTCTTCTGAGTCATGGCACTTAAAGAACTGATTCGTTTTTGACATCTCAGAAGTTGTTTTTTTTTCTCTCTTTATTTCAGTTGCTTGACTACAAGTACCTAATATTTCACCTTGATACACACCTTATTTGACTTGGGATCTGCTTTCTTTATGACTGCTCGCAACAAAATGTATAGGCTCTGGTAGATAGATTCAGGTACTTGCGACAGGTTTCATCTTCTAAACACGAGAACAAGGGTATACAGCCCATGTTTTAGAGCTGTACAAAAAATTACAGGTACAAATTTTTACAGTTAGGCAAAATGCAATAATTTATGCAAACTTTCGATCAAGAAGATCTGAAAATGCAGCCGTTAAAAACATCGCCGCATTAAAACCCGCCTTCTTCAGAGCTTACGAGGACTACAAATAGACTAGAGCCTGAGTTGCAGAATTTTTGACATTTTGTCCTTTAGAAACGGAAGTATTTGACAAAAGAGGAATATAGAAAATTAATGGTGGAGTGGATAAGTACTGGACAGGCCTGCTTCAGCTGCAGGCATTACAGGGAAAAATATGCATTAGCTTTGCACGCTGCGTAACGATGTAGAAATTGAAGGGGTATATTCAGCGGCACTTAGTAAAAGCTTAAAGATGGCACTCGTCTACATTACTTTCTGATATTCAGCCGTCTTAGAAGTGGGTCGCTTATTGCTACAGAAAATGAAAGTTTGTTTAAAAGAAAAGTCCTGTTTATGACCGGCGCTTCTTGTTCTTAACGCGAACCCCGCTCGCCGAACTCCTATGTGCGCATAGCTTAATTCCTCACCCGTACCACGTATAGGCGTGGAGTATGACTTGAATATTACAGTCAGTAATCTTCTGGAGACCGGAAGAAAACGCGTGCACTTAGCTATACTTTTGTCGTGATTTGTCGTTCTGAACTTCTCCAAAATGTTACTACTTTCTACCAATGTCTTCATATTTAATTTCATTTCCTGCATTGCCAGCCTGTATATAACAGATGTTTTCGTAATCGGTCTATGGGGTTTGATATTCGTCATGTTAGCTTTCCTTTTATAAAAAAAAATTCATTCTACTCTGTTGACACGTGTCCGGAATTTCCTTATTAGGGTTGACAATTTTTCAATGCCTTTATCAACTTTTTCTTGCTGCTTGGCACAAGTGCACCATTCAGCTTGGCTGGAATTTCTTTTACCCCTGCGGTTGTCAATTTAAGAATATTTGCCTCCGCCTCTTTCGAGTTAATATAGGTCAGTTCTAAGCTCTTTTACGTTGTGCTATTGTGTGCTGCTTCCCTCTCCGAGGAGATTACCTTATCATCGCTCCAAATGATTCAGCTATAACTGATGTAATGCTTTTAGGAGAGTCGTCTTCGTCTAAATATTTATCCTCTGCATCTTGAATCCTGTTCCTGCTTTTTTTTCATTCTTTTTGCCCAGACAGCTTATATGGTTCTATAATGTTCTGGGCCAACATTCAGTTCCATCGCGAACTTCCGCCACCGAGAGATCAGTGGACTAGTTTATTTTGCACTGGACGAGAATTTGACTTCCAGTTTCTCTTCTCCATAAGATTCCAATTTTTGGTCAATTTTCTCTCTAGAAACCTGCACCTTCATCGCCTCTCTGTGTAATTCAATCTGTCCCGTGGCTCGATAACCAGGTCACGCCCTGCAACACTCTGCGACAATTTGCTTTTCGTCTTCCTTAGCACTGCGTTCATTGCCCTCTCTGGCAAAGCCCCGGCAGATGCTCGCCTATCTGTCATTACTCGCTCCATTATAGTTTCGGTGCTCCTCCTGTTTGAGTCACCAGCCCTAAGCACTTGTGTACTCCCTCCCTGTCTCCTAACTTCCGGTGTCTGCTTCCTGTTATCAGTCACGTACTCTCCCTGGCTCCGACCGTGACCTCCTTTCTGGGATTTATATTGTTGCCTTCATCTCTATCGCTTTTTACTTCTTAGCTACAACATGTAAATACCTGTTCCTGGTCAAACTTCCTTGACCTACTAAAAGCTAGAGTCAGTGGTTAAGTTTTCATGCCAATTGGAATAGCTTCGTATCTGTGCCCTCCTGCGCCTTGCTTTGACCACATCTTTGTGGCTTCCTTGCATGATCTGAGGGTTGTGAAATTCTGAAAGAAGAGAGCTTACGTCAGAAGTATAGGGAGACGAAGCAGTCGCGACGCCTATAGAATGTTAACCAGCTGTACGGACTCACGGCAAAGCAATAAAGCCGACTGAAACCGTAGAACCGGATTTTTGATATCTTACGTAAGTACGCGCTTTTGTATTTGCACCGCATGTGGCCCGTTGGTCTAGGGGTATGATTCTCGCTTTGGGTGCGAGAGGTCCCGGGTTCAAATCCCGGACGGGCCCTTCGTTATTTTTTTTCTACAGTGAGCCCTGTGCCGGCGCCTCGCCGTCGTGTGGATTGCAGAGCGTGCTACTACAAGAAGCGCGGCCACATATAATTTGCCAACGCGTGCTATGGATACCGTTTCACACCAGAGCCAGTCTTGCTTCGACGTATTCCTAAGGGATTGATGAATCATAGTAGCCAGGGTGGGATGGTTTCACATGATTTTGCTGAAACAGCCGAGGTCAGGTTACTGCGTGCCATCTCGCTTTTGGTATTAATACTTATCTACTGAGAACTTCAAACGCTACTTATTAAAAATTGATTCGGAGAACAAAACACAATGCCGATGACTAATTATGCAAGGGCAACCAAACTGAAGCACGAAAAGAAAAATCTTAGTTAAAGATGCGAAACGTACATGATGCAGGCAATTGGAAAAAATTGAATAATTATCTTCCTGAGGGAACAAAACTAAATAGAGCATAAGTTCACGTGACGAAGGCTAGAAATAAATGAAAGAGCTGCAGACGCTACTAGTCGGATCATTATATTATCGAATTAGATAATGCACGAAACCAATGAAAAAAAGATCATGTTAGAGTGACGGGGCAACAGGGCTGGCCATTTTGCATTGAGACGCCGCAAAACTAAAATTGTCGTTACTAATTAGGGGTTGGACTTATCCGTTTCGATTTTTTGAAAATTCAGCAGACATTTTCCGGGTTTATTAAAAAATAGGCTTCTTACGGCGAATATTATTTCCTGTGGAACGATACTCAGTGCTATCCAAGGATATATGGGGTATCAGTGTGCGCTCAAAACTAACCCGCCAGTCACGTCTATTTTGTTAGCGCCAGTTGATCGTTGGCGTCCACTGCTGCCAAAAGGAGAATAGGATGTTAACCAGCTGTACGGACTCACGACACAGCAATAAAACCGACCGCAACCGTAGAACCGGATTTTAGATATCTAACACAAGTAAGTGCTTTTGTATTCCCAAGCATGCGGCCCGTTGGTCTAGGGGTATGATTCTCGCTTTGGGTGCGAGAGGTCCCGGGTTCAAATCCCGGGCGGGCCCTTTTTTCCACTTTTTTCACTAATGGCAGTATTTTGTCCTACGTCGCTTGTTTCTGAGTTACCTCAGAGGGCAGGTAAACAAAAGTGGACACCAGAAGCACCTGACGGCGCGAGCAGTGCGTCCTTCCTATTCTTGCAGCCCTGTTCACTCACAAATTACCCTCCGGCATGCGTTTTTTTTTAACATATAAGCCCCAAGACTCCGCTCTCTGTTTTATTTGGGATTGGAGGATTGAATTGGCGCGTGGGAGCCGTTTTTCATTCCATCTCTATTGCGAACCGTTATCGCGGCGAAGCTGTTACACGTGTCCGCAACAAAAGAGCACACAGTTCTTTAACTATTGTTGAGTGAAAATACACGCAAAAGGTTCGCATGTGCTGTCGGAGCCAACGTGCGGCGTCCACTCTGCCTCTTAATTATTAGGTATAGACGAATACACCGAGGTGAGAAACGGAAATTCGGCAAAGTTTTTGTGCTCTTTCCACTTTTGCTTACCTGCCATCTCAGGAACACGGTGATCAAATTAGGGAGCACTAACTCCGTCGCGGAGTCGCGGTTGCCAAGCAGAATTCAGGTTTTGATCCTAAATCGCGCTTTGAAACACGCTTTCCGGTTCATGGATCAAGAAAGCTCTTTCTAGATCGCCGACTGGAATACGATATTAGATGCGTCAGACAGCCAAAGTGTAAATACAAACTACTCTTTGTTCGGTGTGGAGAAAATACTGAACATAGGTATGGACCTCCTGCATGTTTGTAAACAAACGAGGTGGCGCTGCAGTCGCTAGCGGGCTCGTGGTAGGCAAAAGGCCAGGGAGTGTCGTCGCGGAGTGGTGTTGAGCGCGGGTTTTCAAGGCTTGTAGGCGCGTTTTCAGTTTCTGCGAATCACATGATGGTTGATGTTTACAGCTTAGTAATTTCTTGAAGTACAAGAGCTCGCGTTGGCCACGTGCGGCGTATTCAGAGAAATAGTTCGCCACTGTGTATTGTATATATGGTATAGAAAGCGTTTCTGCCGTCGATTTCTACGCTCGGCATTGAATAAAATAGGAAGTTTTTGACACTCTGCTCTAGCCAGAATGATTTTACTTCGGGACAGTAGTGAGAGGATGTGCTGGCGATCTTTCGGAGGAGCAGACGTGCGCTCACCGTCTGCTGACATACGTAGGTGTCGCGCTGTGCGAAAAGTCGGGACAGCGTCGTGTCCCCATTCTCCTCTAGCTGTCCCGCTTAAGCGCTGTTTTTATCCGCAGGATCACGCACCAGCCAGGCCGACTTCTCCCCTTGTTAAACTGGTCGATTTGGTGAAAATTTATGATTTCTGGAATTATTTTCTTTCTTAGCCCTGGGGTGTTCTGTTTCGTGACGAAAAATTACAGCAAAATATTCAGTAGAAATTTATAAAGTGCGCTTTCGAGATGCGGGGTCGTCGAAAATTGTGAGGTAATTCCTTTGAGGCCTTCTTTGAGTTCAGGGCCGCATTTCTTTGAGCAAAGCGCAAGCGAAGAGGCCAAAAACGAGGAAATAAACGTTAATTATAAGGCTCGTTTTCTGACCTTTCACATTTTCTGCGATTGGCATCACTCACACCTTCATAATTTTGTAACGCATGAAAATAGAATGATTCTATTTGTCGCAGACGATTCCTGAGACGTTGAGGAGTGTAATTTATCTCTCGGTTTTTTTTCCTACACGTGCAGTATTATGTTCGTTACTTTTGTAAGAAACGTTTTCACGTAACTATGCATGCATAAGTACATGATCATCTAAAAAAAGAAGTAATAGCGTCATATACAGAACAGGGTTTTGTGAACATGCTGGCATAAAAAATTTGCGCACTTTCTACTCAATTATTTAAGACCTTGAGGTGACTTGACGAGGGTGTTAATTATAATTACCCAAGAACTGCACCAGGTAGCTAAAAATAAAAGCCATTACTGAAACTAGCGTAGCAATTTCATATTTGCACCAAGTTTAGTTACATATCGCATGCATGAATAACGAAAACACTTTTCATTTCCGCGTCCCCTCTCAATCTCGCCACGTGTCTGTTAGTAGCACGCCTGCGGCTGCTTCTTTCCAAACAAGCTTCGCGATCATGTACTACCTCATGAAACATGACACATGCATGATGCAATGAAAAAGCATATGGCGTTTAGCACACTTAAGGTACGCTATTCTAAGCACACCAACGCGACCGCGCAAGATTGACACAACTTACCAAACTTCTTTCTACTCGAATGAAATAATTACGTCGTCATATCAAGAAACAGTTTCAAGTAAATATTAAATGTCATAAAACGCGCCATTAAAACATGGTGTGCTATTAACAAAAAAACGCATTCCTTGGGGGCGAGTGAACCTAGCTGTCGGCACCCCGTGCACTCCGGCTCAAGGTGATAAGTACGTGTGCAGCTGCATATGTCTTTTTTTTTCCTTGAGCAATTATCAGCCTACTATCCTGAAGTTCAGGTGAATGAACGCAGTAACTTGCATGCTTTTAAGTGCATTGAGTGGCAGTGCCTATCGACTCCCAGACTTAGCGCTTTACTACCGTGGCCCAATGCCTGTTAGCCAGTTTCCGAATGCGGCATTTATGCGCGAGAAACCTATCGAGGCTAATTTAATATTTTTTATGCTACTACGCGGATCCAGCAGTGACGCAGCTGGTCAATACACGCTGCTTCTGCTGTGCACAGGCTTGAAGCAGCCGCCGGTAGCTGCGGCAGCTCCGGTAGGCACGGGCAAGCGGAACCTGTTTTGCCTACCATGCGAAAGTCGCTGCTAACATCAGCGCCACCGCATCTTCGTGACGTCGCAGGGTGAAGGAGGTCCATAGTCAATATCGGCTTTTACCAGTCTAGACCTCCGCGATTTGACGCCGCACTGGCGATGACTTGCTGTCATTGTGCAACAGTGCCATGAGTCGACACTTCGCAATTCGCGCCCCTCTTCTTCGCGACCGTCAGCAGAAGAGTAGCCGAACGCCACACCAAAAATTTATCAAGTGTGAAAAGCCCACCAGTCAGAGAGAGCGAGAAGCTTGTCGTCATTCCGGGCACTTCCGCGCATATCTCGCGGCGCTAGTCTCTTTTTTACGGGGCCTGAGAGTCCCTGGTCGGTGACTATGGATGGATGAATGGAAGAAATTAGGGTCCCCGTTGAAACAGGGTGCTGGTAGTTTCCACCATGCTCGGCCTTGTTTTCTTTTTTATTCCTTTAATTATGTTTATCTAAACGTGTTATAAATAAGTAAGAAATTCGCCATTTTCTTCAAATATATTTTTATTATTACCTTACATTTCTTACCTTATGTCATCTCTCTGCTTTTGAGCCACCAATCTTCCAATCACTTCTGCCAACTTTAATCGCAGATTCAATCACATGACCATTGTTTTCTCTAAATTCTAGGGCATCAGGGAGAGTGACTATGCCTGCACCGGCATCCGGTTGGATGCCATCACATTCGAGCATACTTCAATTATTTCTACAGATTTACCACTCACTGCACATGTATGATCTTCTTCCTTATTTATTTTTATTATTTTTTATTTATTTATTTCTTTATTTGAACCTCAAGGGTCCGTGGCGGGACATTACATGAGGGGTGGGCGCAAGAACAGCAGTTAACAAGGAATGTTACATGGGAATTATGACGATGACATTTCTTCCTCGATGGCAGTATTGAAATGGGCTGGACCAGGTATTAGTGCTAAGTCGCAGGGAAGGTCATTCCAGTCGCGAGCTGTGTGGAGAAAAAATGATTTCTGAAATGTAGTAGGGCGGGCACGATGCGGGATGACGCTGTTTGGATGGCCTTTGCGCGGTGTTCGACGTACTGGTAGAATGAGGTTGCTGTCACGGGGTGAACAATGAAAAAACATGTGATAAAGGCAGAGACGTGAAATTCGGCGACGGGAAGAGAGAGAAGGAGGTTTTAGTGGGAGCTTCAAGGAGGATATGCTAGAGTATCGCGAGTAGTTTGAAAGAATAGAGCGAGTGGCCCGATTCTGAACAGATTCAAGGGCTGAGGTAAGGTTAGACTGATGGGGGCCAAATATTGCTCAAGCGTGTTCAAGTTTAGGTCGCACAAATGTTTTATAAGTTGGTAATTTTAAGGAAGAAGGTGTCATGCGCAGGTTACGACGAAGATACCCACCTGCTCGATTAGATGAGTTTATTATGTGGCTAATGTGGCAAGACCATGAAAAGTCATGAGCGAGGTTAATACCAAGATACTTAAAAGAATTAGTGGAAATAATGGCAGTATCGTTAATTTTATAAGTAGGCGGAGTATAATTTCGACGGCGGTGAAAAGAAATTTGTACAGTCTTTGTAGCATTTAGGGACATTAGCCACGTAGTGCACCACTGCTGTATGTTACCCAGGTCATTTTGGAGGATGTAAGCATCCTCGGCGTTAGTTACGGGGCGGTAGAGTAAGCAATCACACGCGAAAAGTCGGATGCTAGATGTTACTGTGGAAGGCAAATCGTTAATGTATATTAGCAAGAGTAAGGGGCCAAGAACTGTACCTTGGGGTACTCCTGAAAGAACGTGTGAGTAAGATGATGAGAAGCCATTAGCAGATCCAAACTGATTATGGTCAGTTAAATAGCTTCGAATCCAGGTCAAGACGCTATGATGAATGTTTAACAGAGGCATTTTAAGTAAATTGCGGGAATGGGGCACTTTATCGAAAGCTTTCTCGAAATAGAGATATACCGCATCAGTCGGGATATTGCGGTCAAGATAGGAATGAATGTCATGCAGGAACAAAGCTAATTGGGCTTCATATGACTGGTCTTTTGCGAAATCCGTTTTGGTTTGGATGAAAAAAGTTAACCGATATTAGAAATGTGGCACCATTAGAGTAAATGACGTGTTCCATGATCTTAGAGCGTACGCTGGTAAGCGAAATGGGTGAGTAATTAATTACCTGGGGATGAAGTGTCATTTCTCAAAAAACTGGAATCACCTTCCCAATTCGCCAGTCATGTGGAATGGAGCCTGTATCAAGCGACTGCTGAAAGATAAGGGAAAGAATAAGACTGCAAACATGTTTAGTATTCTTTAAGACTTTGAAATTAATTTCATCGATACCGCAGGAAGATGAAAATTTTAGCGAGTCAATAATATTGCTACGCTACCAACTACTCTAGTGGCGCCATACAGCGGCTAAACTGCATTTCCTTGCAGTTGGCAAGCCTTGAGCCATCTCGGGGCTAGATGCTTCGTCTTCTTCAACTCTCGTGCTGCCTGCTGCCTTGCGCGTTCCAACGTCTTGCGCGTCTAATTAAAGCAAGTAAACCAGCCCTGCTTACGCCAACCGTTTCTCAGTGACATATTTGGTGGAGGTGCGGGGTAACGGCCCATGTACGCTGACTTCGAGGACACCTTTGACGTCAGCGCTCAACGCTTGGCTACAACACCAGTCCACAAGGCGAGCCGCCGCCTGAGAGGCCTACAACCCGATTTCGGCCAACTGACAGCGCCGGTAAGGGCCATGACATCCACCGCGGCTAGCCAGACAAGTCAGCACTCCGGGAGTGCCCCGCCATTTGTCCTTCACGCACCTCGATCGCCGCCACCGTTCCACGGGGACAGGTTCGAGGACGTCGAAGACTGGTTGGCCAGCTTTGACCGAGTGGCGGGTTTCAATGAGTGGGACGGCGAGCGAAAGCTGCGCAACGTGTACTTTGCGCTGCAGGACTCGGCCAAAACGTGGTTTGAGAGCCACGAAGCTTCCTTTACCACCTGGGAGGCTTTTCGTCGAGAGATGCTAGCGACATTTACCAGCAGCGAAAGAAAAGAGAAAGCTGAAATCGCCCTGCGCTCGAGATCTCAGCAGCCGAACGAGGGCGTCGCGATGTTCTTCGAGGACATGACCCGACTGTTCAATCGGGCCGACCCTGCTATGCCCGAAGCCCAGAAGGTACGCCACTTAATGCGTGGCGTAAAAGAGCAGCTGTTTGCCGGACTGGTCCGTGACCCGCCATGAACAGTGTCCGACTTCACCAAGGAGGCAATGAGTATCGAGCGCTCTTTACAGGAATGGGGCGCCCACTACGGACGTCAGGCTACTGTAGCAGCCGCTTCCCAGTCCCAGTACACGCCTACGTCGCTGCCCGCCGAGGACCTTCGGGAGCTTGTAAGAAGCCTGGTGCGCGAGTAACTGGCGAAACTTCGCTTTGAAGCTCCACAGGTCAGCGTCGCTGCCGTTACGGACGTGGTCCGCGAAGAAATCCGACGAGTTGTGCAGCCACCCCCCGCTCCACACCCGGCGCCCTCCGTTATGACGTACAGCGAATCGCTACGAAGTCCCGGGCCAGCGATGCGTGCCTTTTCCCCCATCGCTCCTGTGCAATACCTGCAGGAGCCAATCGCAACAGCACCCTCCGTGCCGCAGGAGTTCAGGCCCCCCGTGAGCAAAGCGCACGTTTGGCGTACGCCAAACAATCGGCCGCTCTGTTACCACTGCGGAGAGCCTGGCCACATCCTCCGCCACTGCCCCTACCGCAGGATGGGTTTAAGGGGGTTTTCACCTGACGCACCTCGACCACGCTAAGGTGAAAGACCACGGGATATCGAACAGTACTTGGCTGAAAACGTGCAATCTTCGATCTCGCAGCGACGCCAATCCCGATCGCCATCCCCAAGGCGGTTCTCTTCGCCCGGCCGCCCGTCATCCTCTGTCCAGTTCCGAGGTACGTCCCCACGTCGGGAAAACTGAAGACGGCGTCCTCCGGGGGTAGGGCTGCAGCTGCTGGACCGAGTCAAGAGCCTCCACCCGACGATTCGCCGCGACGCTCCGACCGACGACGACCTGACCCGACGACCTCGACGACGCGCTGCGACCGACTGGCCTCCGCCGAAATTCCGGTATCCGCCGACAACCACGACGTTACCGCACTCGTGGATACCGGCGCCGATTTTTCGGTAATGAGCAGACGGTTAGCCACGGTCTTGAGGAAGGTTGTGACCCCTTGGTCTGGGCCGCAGATCCGGACAGCTGGTGGCCATGTGGTAACTCCGATCGGTGTCTGCACTTCGCGAATCCAGATCCGCGGTGTTACTTTCCCTGGCTGCTTTGCTGTGTTACCGGAGTGCTCCAAAGACCTCATACTCGGTTTGGATTTCCTTCAAGAGTACGGTGCCGTTATCAACCTCCAGGAGCTAATCATGTCGTTTTCCACCCAAGGTCCGGTCGACGACGATACCGAGCCACGCAGGGCTAAGTTATGCGTCTGTGACGACCACGTTTTGATCCCATCAAGATCCAGCATGTTTGTTACCGTAGAGTGCGATAACAGCACCAAAATTCGTGGCATTGCTGAAAACAACATGTCGCTGCTCCTTGGTCGGCAAGTCTGTGTTGCTCGAGGAATTGTTGAACTGTACAAGGGCCGAACCGAACTTTTGGTGACCAATTTTGGTTGTGGACCTCAGTGTTTGCCTGGCAGAACAGCTATTGCGTATTTCGAGGAACTCAGCGAATTCGCGAGACAGCACGCTTTGTCCGGAGCCCCGGCATCAGCGGAGGAACCGACCACTCCCATAAACACTGACGTGAACCCACACCTACCAACTAACCAGAAACGCTGCTTGGAAAGCGTTATCCAGTCTTTCTGCGACTGCTTTGCCTCGACCTCCAAGGTTAGGCAGACACCGCTCACAAAGCACCGAATTATAGTTGACGCCAACCAACGGCCGTTATGTCAGCCGCCCTACCGCATCTCTTCGAAGGAGCGCGATGCCATTCGCCGCCAAGTTCAAGAAATGCTCAAGGACGACGTGATACAGCCGTCGACGAGCCCGTGGGCGTCGCCTGTTGTTCTAGTGGAAAAGAAAGATGGAACCTTACGGTTCTGCGTTGATTACAGACGTTTAAACAAAGTCACTAAAAAGGATGTTTATCCTCTCCCGCGTATTGATGACTCCTTGGACCGGCTGCACCACGCCAAGTACTTCTCATCGCTAGATTTACGAAGCGGCTATTGTCAAATTGAGGTGGACGAACGCGACCGGGAAAAGACCGCCTTTATTACACCGGACGGCCTGTACGAATAGCGGGTGCTCTCTTTCGGCCTGTGCTCGGCTCCTGCGACCTTCCAGAGGATGATGGACACCGTTCTTGCCGATCTCAAATGGCAGTCCTGTCTCGTGTACTTGGATGACGTTGTCATCTTTTCTGACACGTTCGAAGAGCACCTGAGACGCCTGCGCGCTGTGTTCGAAACAATTCGGTCGGCCAGTCTTTCCCTGAAGCCCGAAAAGTGTCACTTCGCTTTCGAAGAGTTGACGTTTCTGGGCCACATCGTGAGCGCTACAGGGATTAGCCCAGACCCCGATAAGACTGCTGGCGTGGCTGCTTTTCCTGTGCCCACCGATAAGCGCAGTGTGCGCCGCTTTCTGGGTCTCTGCGCCTATTATCGGCGTTTTGTGCAGAACTTCTCCCAGATCGCTGAGCCCCTCAGGCGACTCACGAAAGATTCCGAACCATTCTTCTGGGGCCTGGAGCAACAGCAAGCCTTTGAAGACCTCCGCACTCGTCTCCAAAGTACGCCCATCCTTGGACACTTCGACAAGTCAGCCGACACTGAACTACACACAGACGTCAGCAACATCGGCCTCGGTGTGGTCCTTGTGCAGAGGCAGGATGGTCTCGAACGCGTAATCGCATACGCGAGCAGAACCTTGTCACGATCTGAGGCGAACTATTCCACCACCGAAAAAGAATGCCTGGCCATTGTGTGGGCAGTAAAAAAATTTCGCCCGTACCTATATGGCCGCCCTTTCAGGGTCGTCAGCGACCACCACTCGCTGTGTTGGCTGGCGAACCTCAAAGATCCCTCGAGACGGCTTGCACGCTGGAGCCTTCGACTTCAGGAATTTGATGTCACCATCGTCTATAAGTCTGGTAGGAAGCACAGTGATGCCGACTGTTTGTCTCGTGCTCCTATCGAGAATAGCCGAGCTGACCCCGACGACGATTCTGTTTTTCTTGGTGCCATCTCCACGTCCATCCTCATTCAATACCAAAGGGACGACAGCGAACTACGGCCCCTCATTGAGTATCTAGAAGGAAGCGCTCAGTGTTCCCCGCGAATCTTTTCGCGCGGACTATCGTCGTTCTGTTTACGTGACGGCGTCCTGTATAAGAAAAACTACAGTCCAACAGAAGCTTTCTATCTACTCGTCGTGCCTAGTGCCCTTCGCGACGAAGTCCTGCAGGCGAGCCATGATGACCCATCTTCTGGTCACCTGGGTTTTTGTCGAACTTTGGCACGAATACAGCAAAAATACTACTGGCCAAGGGTTGCTGCAGTTGTGAAACGTTACGTAAGAATTTGCCGCGAGTGCCAGGGGCGCAAGACGAAGCCGACTAAGCCAGCCGGCCTACTCCAGCCTATTGATCCGCCTCAGGTTCCCTTCCACCAAGTTGGCATGGACATACTCGGCCCATTTCCGGAGTCCTCGTTGGGCAACCGCTATATTGTGGTCGCCACCGACTACCTCAGCCGATACTGTGAGATTAAAGCTCTTCCCCGTGGTACTGCTGACGGAATTGCGAACTTTTTCATTCAAAACATTGTGCTTCGTCACGGTGCACCCACCATCGTTTTAACTTACAGAGGAACAGCGTTCACCTCGACCCTTACGCAGGAGGTTATGCGCCTAAGCGGCACCAGTCACCGCAAAACAACCGCTTACCACCCTCAAACGAACAGCCTCTCCGAACGGCTCAACAAGACGATCGCCGACATGATATGTATGTCGACGCGGACCACCGGAACTGGGACGCCATACACCCTTACGTCACCTTTGCTTATAATACTGCGGTCCAGGAAACGGCACGCTTCACTCCATTTCGTTTAGTACATGGTCTCGAAGCCACAACCATGCTGGATGCAGTGCTGCTTCCAGCTAGCGCTACCCCCTCTGTTATGGGTGCTGCCCAATTTGTTCGTTACGCTGAGGCCGCACGCCAACTCGCTCGACAGTGCATCCGGCACCAGCAAGTTCACGACGCTCAGCGATACAACCTCCGCCACCGAAATGTGCGTTATCTGCCCGTCGAACAAGTCTGGGTGTGGAGCCCAATCCGCATGAGGGGACGCTCTGAGAAGCTTCTACGCAGATACTTTGGCCCCTACGAGTTGCTCCGCCAGCACAGTCAAGTTACCTACTAAGTTCTCCCCCAAGGAACAGTTCGCTCTTCTAGACGGCCGACCTCCGAAGTTGTCCACGTCGCTCGGATGAAGCCGTACCACGTCCGCTAGCCCCTCACACGTGTCTATACCACACGCCAGACACGTGCGACTACCCTTGTGGTCCTGCCTGCAATTGCTACCACACCGAGTCGGTGTCTTCAAGAGAGGGCGAGCAATGCTACGCTACCAACTACTCTAGTGGCGCCATACAGCGGCTAAACTGCATTTCTTGGCAGTTGGCAAGCCTTGAGACATCTCGGGGCTAGATGCTTCGTCTTCTTCATCTTTCGTGCTGCCTGCTGCTTTGCGCGTTCCAACGTCTTGCGCGTCTAATTAAGCAAGTAAACCAGCCCTGCTTACGCCAACCGTTTCTCACTGACAATATTAACAATACCATGCGCGTTGAAGGTGATGCCATTCATTGTCGGATGCGGCAAAGGCGCGGGATCACGGACATCACGAGTTGTTTCATTCGTAAAAACAGAAGAGAATTCATATTTCAAGACATTCGGTACGTCGGATACGCCGACTGGTGAGCCAGTGCTCTCAATGAGGAAAATAGTATTATCAACATCAGAAATTATTATTTTCCAGAAGCGTTTCGGGTTGCTTTGTAACATTTCAGGGAGGGTAGTGGAAAAAAAAACGGAGTTTAGTTTGAGTAGCGTGATCGGAATATTGCTTGGCAGCGGTGTGGTATTTGTTCCAGGCACATTTGGTGTTAGATAACTTGGCAGAAGAGAAAAAGCGTTTTTCTTATTATTTAAGCGCTTTAATGTAACATTAAACCATGGAGAACGTTTTCGCTCTGTTATTGTGCACGTCCTAAGACACCCTGATTCATAGCCTCAAAGATTAGGGCCCTGCCCCTTGAGTTATCATGGAACGATTCCATCTTGAATTGCTTTTTTCAGTTTCAGTATAGTTTAACACTCTGGTTCTTTCCCATTGAACTAATCCAGTTTTTACATTGTGCATTTTTTTACCTGTCGTTTAAAGCTCTTTACTTCATCGTCTTTGTGACCTGCATACGTACTCGTTAGTTCGCTACTCCTTTTTGTGCCACTGTTAGTCACCGCTCTTTCTGAATAGGTGTCTAAATACGTTAGCGGCCCACCTGTTATCATACAATTTCCTCAGGCGTCCTTCATAAACAATTTTAGTCTGAGCTTCTCGTGCTTCTAACAATACTCAGCTATATCCCCCTGTACTGTCTCGTTTGTGGGTTTATCGTGGACACCTGGTGCTAATGTTCCAACAACTCTGATTTTTTTTTTTCTAATCCCGACTGAACTTCTGCCCCTAGGCTCAGAACCGCATTCCCGAAAGTAAGCCCCGACGTCATTCTTTCTTTCCAAATTCCTCTCAGTGCTCCATATTTGGTGTACACTCATAATGCCCATTATGTTTCATTATCCCGGCATCTCTTCTTCCTTTTCCCCTAGCAGACTGTTTCATCTTTTCCGTGAATATCTGTCCGGCGTTCACGCAAACCCAGAGATATTTGTACCGCGAATCTGGTTAATTCATGGACTTATATTGTAAGCACCCAATCATCATAATCGTGGAAAATTATCAGACCTGACTTAACTGCGCTAAATGTGAAGTCTAGGGCGCCTCCTTCTTCTCCATAAAAATTTACCAGAGTCTGTAATTCTTCCTGGCTGTCAGCTAATAGTAAAATATCGTCCGCATACCTTAAATTGGCAGTCCTCCGCTCTACGACCTTATTTCAGCATAAACTGCATAATAGATTATAACCTAGGGTACTTTCTTTTATCCTTATTTTCGGATATATATCACGAGCAAAAACAGTGATAAAAGACAACCTTGCCTCAGTTCTTTGAGTACATTGACAGTTGCCGTACTTCTTCGGCCTTGTCAATGAATTTCAACTTTATGATCTCAATATATTTTCGCTAGCAAATAACCACTCCCATGACCCATACATTCATCTTTAAGAAAAGGAATTCACTATTTACTTTGTAGCACGTGCCGCTTATGTCCACGGAGGCTAAATACAGAGGTCTGTTTTCCGCCTCAGCTATTTCAATGCATGGGGTAAGCACAAAGAAGCATCATCTAAGAGCCGACCGCTTCTGTACCTGTTCTGCATTTCTCTGAGTATCTCATTACTGTCTATCAGTCTGCATATTTAATTGCATGGGCTACATAGCCAGCCTGCATATAACATATGTTTTCGTTATCGGTCCTACAAGATTTTACGTTCGTCCTCTTTCCTTTCACTTTATAGGTCAAATTCCTTTGCTCTCCCGCCAGCTGTCCGTAATTTGCTTATTTGTTTTGACTGTTTTCAGTGCTCTTAACAACGTTTCCTTGTAGATTGAAACAAGTCCAATATTTTTTTATTTTCTTTTTGTTTTGCGGGATTTGGCTTCCAGTGCAAAAGCATAGGCCAATAGGGTGCACTCAAAATGCATTACACAAGACCTGACTACGGCTTGCCCTCCTGAAAAAAAATAAACCGAGCGTCTGACAGCGACAGCTTGCCGCAAAAAAAAACACACACACAGGAATGACAAAGAACAGTGAACACAAATGATTATCATAAAATGAAGCCATTTACGTACATGATTGTGCATTGCGATCTCAACAACATACAAAAAACCAGGCAGTGTCATAAAATATCATGCTATGCACGACTGCTTTAAACATACAGTCACACTGACTCTACAACAGCATGGTGAGTAGCTCAGAGTAGGCATTGAAACTCGGGGTATTATGGGCGTCAGCTTTTGGTGGTCATAATTTGCACGTAACTCAGAAGGGCGGAATGAAGTAGATCGAAAGTTATAACTTCTTGAGGTGTCAAGATAGATGTTCAAGGAAGTTGGACTGCTTCGTTTTATTTGGATTTTTATTATATAGCAAGCTTTTATGACACATTTTTTTAATTCCAAGTAACTTTTTAAAAATTACTTCTGTGTCTTCACTGAGTGTTAAGTGTGATATTGCACGCATAGCTTTTCTTTTCATAGCGAATATAACCTGCTACATTTATCAGTGTAGTTGTGCCCCACACAAGCAATCCGCAGGGCAGATAGGGGCTAGTGAACTACAAGCAGCATAACTGTAGTTTACTTCTCAAGAGAAAAATATTCGAAGCATGATCAGCTTGATTCGAATTTCCTCTCTTCCTGCCTTTGTGCATTCAGGAATATTTTCCTCCGCCTTTTTGCAGCATATGTTGGTCAGTTCTAAGATGTTTTACTTTATGCTGTCCTCAGCTGTTTTTCTTTTCGGGGAGACTACCCTACCATCGCCCCTAAATGACTCAGCTATAACGGATGAAATGTATTTAACAGAGCCGTCTTCCCTAATCATCTCGAATCCATTTCTACATTTTTATCATTACTTTTGCCCAGCCAGCTTATATGGATTCAGAACTTTCTGGGCCCTCATTTAGTTGCATCGCAAACATCATCGATCCAGCGATCAGTGGACTATATTAACATTATTAGATTAACATTATTCGTCAATTTCCTCTAGAAAAACCTGCACGTTGTTCACCTCTCTGTATAGATCAAACAGGCCCGCAGCTACCATTACCAGTTTACGCCCTGCAACATTCTTCACAAACGGCTTTTTGTCTCTCTTAGCACCGCCTTCAATGTCCTCCTTCGCAAATTCCCGACTCATATTCCCCCATCTGCCTTTACTCGAATCATTATGGTTCCGAAGCTCCTTCTTATGTTTGAGTCACAAGCGCTAAGCACCTGAGCACTCTCTCCCTGTCTCCTACCTTCCGATGTCTGCTGCCTGTTTTCAGTCACGTGCAATTGCCCTGTCATCCTGGTCGCTCCGACTGTGACCACCTTTCTGGTGACCGCCTTTCTATCCGTGTCTTGAAGCTCTGATTTGGATAAATGCATAACCAACTACCCCAACAAGCCTTCATGGAATTAAGGTTGTTTCCTTCATCTCCATTGTTTCCATACTTCTCAGGTACCACACGTGAATAGCTGTTTTTGTTCAAGCCTTCTTGACTTGCTAAAAGGCAGAGCCACAGGATGAGTTTTCATACCAGTAGGAATAGCTTCGTATCTGTGCCCCTCTACGCCTTGCTTTGACCACATCTGTATGGCATTCATTGTACGATGCAGAGGTTCTGAAAGAATAGAGGTTACGTGAGTAGTATAGGGCGATGAAACAGGCGCGACGCCTATAGAATTTTAGCCAGCTATAGGGACTCGCGGTTCAGCAATAAAACGGACCGAAACCATGAAACCGGATTTCTTGATATCTTACACAAGTACGTGTTTTTGGATTACAACAAAACGAGGCCCGTTGGTCTAGGGGTATGATTCTCGCTTTGGGTGCGAGAGATCCCTGGTGCAAATCCCGGTCGGGCCCTTCACATCTAAGAGCTACTGTTACCTTGACGAATTCCTAGGGTGGTTTCAGAGATTTTTGCGCCCTTGGCGAAATACGGTTACTGCGCGCCATCTAGCTTTTGTTATTATTATTTATCGTACTGTCAACATCAAACGCTGCCTATTAAATGTCTGTTCGCGGAACAAAACACCATGCGGATGAATAATACTGCAAGGGCCACAGAATTGAAGCATTAAAAAATAAAAACTTAACGACGAGGAACATGATCCATTCAGTTGGCAAAATTTGGATAATGATCCTCCAGAACCAACAAACTAAATATAGCATAAACTCACGTGATGAACTCTAGCAATCAATAAAAGTGCTCTAAACGCTACTAGCGCTATCATTATATATCAACAAAACACATGATCGAGCAAACCGATAAAGAAAGATTCAGTTAGACGGGCAGTGTCACAGGGCCGGCTAATGCCCCGCCGCGGTGGCTCAGTGGTTAGGGCGCTCGACTACTGATCCGGAGTTCCCGGGTTCGAACTCGACCGCGGCGGCTGCTTCTTTATGGAGAAAAAACGCTAAGGCGCCCGTGTGCTGTGCGATGTCAGTGCACGTTAAAGATCCCCAGGTGGTCGAAATTATTCCGGAGCCCTCCACTACGGCACCTCTTTCTTCCTTTCTTCTTTCACTCCCTCCTTTATCCCTTCCCTTACGGCGCGGTTCAGGTGTCCAACGATATATGAGACAGATACTGCGCCATTTCCTTTCCCCCAAAAACCAATTATTATTATTATTATTATTATTCGCCTTGAGACGTTGTAATACTGAAAGTATTCTGTCTAATATGGGATTGGACTTCTCTGTTTTGATTTTTTTTTGAAAATTCAGTCAACTTTTTCAGAGTTTATTCTTTAAAAAGTCTGCTTCTTTTGGCGAATATTTTTTCCTACAGAAAGATTGTTGCCTTTTTTCAGAGATCTGGCGCATCATTGTGCGCTCAGTACTCACGTTCCGGTCACGTATTTTTTGTTAACACTAGTTGTTAATTGCTCTCCACTACTGCCTAATAGGGCGCACTATTTTGTGTTATACTTCATTTGGTCAATGAGTTACCTCAGATCGGGGGTAAACAAAAGTGAACAGACCGCAAGAACTGTGATGGAACTAAAGCCCCTTGATATTGAGAGTAGCAACACTCTCCTCCTCTGCCGCCCTTTCCTCCGCGACTATCCCCGCTCACCCGCAGTGCGCGCTGCGCACGGCACGCTTCGAAGGCCATCGCACGCTCGCCGGCTCGATGTGTTCGCTGGGACACGTGAGCGCGCCTAAGTTCGCGTTTTTTACACGCTCTATTATTAAACGCAACCACTAGAAATTGATGCGACATGCGCTACTCTGCCGCGAGCCACGTTTATCACCTTCTCGTTCGAGCAGAGGATCGCTGCGAGCAGCCGAGGCGAGCGGACGCGTGTCACATGCGCTCCGCAGTTTTTGGGCTTTTTGACACATCAAATGCCCCGCCGCGGTGGCTCAGTGGTTAGGGCGCTCGACTACTGATCCTGAGTTCCCGGGTTCGAACCCGACCACGGCGGCTGCGTTTTTATGGAGGAAAAACGCTAAGGTGCCCGTGTGCTGTGCGATGTCAGTGCACGTTAAAGATCCCCAGGTGGTCGAAATTATTCCGGAGCCCTCCACTACGGCACCTCTCTCTTCCTTTCTTCTTTCACTCCCTCCTTTACCCTTCCCTTACGGCGCGGTTCAGGTGTCCAACGATATATGAGACAGATACTGCGCCATTTCCTTTCCCCCCAAAACCAATTATTATTATCATTGACTCATCAAACCCTACTGGACCACCAAAATATTGGCTGGGATCGATGCCGGAACGGAAGAGGATCACGAGGATCCCAAATCCAAGCCGGTGGGTCCAACATTTTGGATTTTATCGGACTTTGAATTTCCCACGTGGTCGGCCAAACTGTAGGCCTAACAAGGCCTAGCACGGGAGCGGGGCTCCACGGGCTCCCCGGCCTCGGCCCAAGGTAGAGACGACCCGGAGCGATGTCCCGATCGACTAACGTTAACCTTGAGCAATCATCGATGAGAGGACCGACTGATTTTACGGCGGAAACCCAAGAAACCATGGATGAAGATTTTCACGATGCCATCAAGCCCGACTTCGTGCAGGACCGAAGCGAGCACGCGGCAGGCACCCAAGACCCGAGAGGCAGCACCCCAGTGGCAAGAAGACCACAGGCAGAAAATAGCAACGACCAGGATTGGGAAGTCGCCATCATGTCCAAGAGACAGAGGAGACGCCAGCGACACGGCAACGGACCGAGCGGCCTAGAATTGGCGGGAAGGGCGCTAGGGAACGGAAATTCCCTAGGCGACGTAATGGTCACAGATGGCGCGCCAGCTGCGCCTAAAAGAGGAGGAGAGGGAGTGCCGCGGAGTAGACTGCCTCCGCTCCCCAAGGACGATTTAAAGATAGTGCTCAGACCGAGGGGACTTGCAGTCAAGAACCTGCAAACTCACCAAGTAGCGCCAGCGGTGGTAGCGGCCGCCGGGCCCGGATGCAAGACGGAAGATTTGATCATTCGGCTGCGCAACGGCTCCAACATCATAATAGTAAGCACCGACAACGAAGAAGCGGCACAACGTATACGGCGCATAACGCAGCTAACGTTTGGGAACAACAGCTACGCCATCAACGCACACGTGGCGGCGCCGGAGGGCACGCTGCGGGGGGTCATCCACGGGGTGGACCCGGGGACCTCGCCGGAAGAACTCAAAGCGAACCTTAGGGTCCGAACACAAGGAGTCAAGATATTGGCAGCCAGGATGATGGGAAGATCAAGCACGGCGGTCATCACCTTTGACGGCCCCATAATTCCGAAACATGTACTCTACTACGGTGGAGAGATGGGGTGCTACCCGTACCGCCGACGAGACAAGCATGCTACGTATGCTGCCAGCAGGGCCACCGGTCGGACATCTGCCCGACCCCGGGGGCCAAGGCCTGAAAGCAATGCGGCTGCCAAAACCCAGCTGAGCAACACCAATGCACTCCTAAATGCCTGATCCGCGGGGGCAACCACGTGGCGGGCACGCGGGACTGCAAGCAACGACTCAAGACGGCCAGCGAACTGCGAGGACGTCCCCAAGGACAACAGCAGCAAAGGCGCAGCCGCAGCCGAAGCAGAGGCGGCGCGAGAAGACCACGGTGGTTCCGGGACGACGGCCAGGACCAAGGTCAACCAATCTTAAATGGCAACCGGAGCGGGTCGCGGAGCTGGAGCCGCAACCGGGGCAGGAGCCAGAGCCGAGGGTCCAACCGGGACGGGTCCTATCCACCCCTGGGCGGCCCGGGCCAGCAGCAGCAGAAACAGCAAAAGAAGAGCGGCGGCGGCGTTAAGGTGAGCTGGGGGCTGGCCCTCCCAAAACGCTTTTTGCTCTGCACTCGGGACCAAACAACAACAACACACACAGCGGCCGACAGGCAACTCATTTTGAAAAACAAGAGTCTTAAACGGGAACTCCAGCTATACCGAGAGGAAACGCGCCAACTCAAAAAGAGGATAGACGACCTAATCAGAGAAATGCAGGAACAAAGGCGGGCGGGGTACTCGCCAGTCAGGACGCCAACATCACCACCGCAGCTCGCGGCACCAGTACAAGAAAATACACAGGAGAAAAGCTTCAACGACGAGATCAGAAGCTTTATGACGAGCATGCAAAATCATATGCAGCAGATGCAATACCAGATGCAGCAAACAACAAAGAATAGCTTTGCAGGATCAAAGCTTTTGCAACTATGTTAAAAATCAACACACGCAAAAGAGCACCAACGATGCCAGAGACAGGCTATATAATGAACGAAGATTCGATCAGAAACTCAGAATGCAAACTCAAACAACAACGCAACATGGCAGAACAAAACCAACTAGAAGTATGGCAGTGGAACTGTAGGGGCTACACGCGCAAGCAGGGGCACCTGCAACAGTTCATATACACGCGAGACAGACCACCGGACATAATAATGCTACAGGAAACAAATAGCACCCCCCACTCAGGGGCTACACGACACGTGTCAGGAGAGCGGCCGCACTGCTACCCTTGTTAGCAACAAAGTCGTAGCCATAGCGCATACAGAAATTGAAGACACCCAGAGAGAACATGTAATAACGGAAGTAATTCCCAAAAAGAAGAGGAAGGCTAGAAGCACCTGCATAATAAACCTATACAGCCCGCCTAAGTAGACAAAAGGTAACTTGTAAAACTCTTTGCGGAAGCCAAGAAACTAGTGGGGCAAAACACTCTAATTATCGCGGGAGATTTAACGCGAAAAAACCCGCGCTGGGGCTATGACAAGGATGATAATAATGGTAGGGGCATCTGCACGGCGGCAGAGAATACCGGGTGCGAGCTACCAACCGACGAAAACCAACCGACCAGACAGGGGAACAGCGTCAGTCCAGACACGTGTCCCGACCTAACCTTTATCAGGGGCGCCAAGCAGGCAGAGTGGGAAAACCTGTTCGAGAACCTTGGCAGCGACCACCACATTATAAGAGTCAGCACGGTGGCAGACAACGTCAAAAGGAAGATTGGCAAAGTTCGGCTAACGGATATGGACGCATTTAGAGCGCACTGCCGGCAAATGAAGGGCGACATCACTTCGATAGAAGAGTGGAGCGAACAACTCAGACAGATCCAGGAAATGTGCACGCAAGAAGTGGACAGAACCGAACAAACACCAGAGGTGGACAAGCGACTCCTCAAGCTATGGGAGGCTAGACGCGGGCTCAAAATAGCGGACATCACTAAACAAACGGAGGAATACGTGACGCAGCTGGCCAGACAAGGGTGGCAACAGTTTAGCAACTCGCTAAACGGTACCCTCAGTACGGCCAAAACGTGGCGTATCCTCAAGGCCCTTATGGACCCCAGCAAGAACAAATCGAAGAGCGGCAAATCGATCCAAAGACTGGTCCACCAGTACGAGGGCTCTGACGAGCAGCTCCTGAAAGACGTCCGAGAAAAGTGCTACGGGAAAGATCAAATCGAAGGCTACGAAGGGGAATACCTCGGCGAGGAAAATCCGAACATGGACAAACCAATCACGAGAGAGGAAGTTACCGAGGCCGTGAGAGCGGCCACGAAGAACACGGCGGCGGGAGCGGACAAGATTCGAAACTCGCTCATAAGAAATTTAAGCGACGAGGCAATCGATAAGCTGACATCGTACCTTAACACGCTTTGGCAAGAGGGGAAGGTCCCGGCGGAATGGAAACATGCCATTATAGTCATGATACCCAAGCCGGGCAAGAAACTACAAATCGAGAACCCCAGTCTAATTTCGCTCACGTCGTGCTTGGGAAAACTGTACGAGAGAGTAGTCACCAAAAGAATCCAGCAACACCTGGAGAACAGAAGATCGTACCGCGACAGCATGTACTGCTTCAGGGCGATCCTCTCGACGCAGGACGGCCTCCTACAATTAAAGGAAGAGGTACTCGACACAATGCCTAAGGGGGACGAAAACGTTGTGATGGCGCTTGACATCAAAGGCGCCTTCGACAACGTTAGCCACGCGGCCATAATGGAAGGCCTCAACAACACCAACCGTGGAAGGAAAGTACACGACTACGTCAAGGACTTCCTAACCAATAGAACGGCTACGGTAGGGTTGGGGGAGCTGAGAAGCGACACCTTCACCACCGCGTGCAAAGGAAGACCCCAAGGCTCCGTAATATCCCCCGTGCTGTTTAACGTGGCGATGATCGGCCTGGCAATAAGACTCGGTGAGATCCAGGGAATCCAACATGCGATGTACGCGGACGACGTCACGGTATGGGTCACCCGAGGATCGCGAGGAGAAAAGCAAGAGAGGCTCCAAGAGGCGGCGAGCTGCGTCGAAAAATACGCCAGAGAAAGGGGACTAATTTGTTCTACGGAGAAATCCGAACTCCTGAGAGTCGGAAGACACCCCACCCAAGCAACACTGGAAGTTAAACTCGAAGGTCAAAACATTCCTGAAAAGAACATCATCAGAATCCTGGGCATGTGGCTACAAGGCAGCAGGAAGTGCAGCCACACCATCAGCCTGCTGAGCAAAGCGACGGAGCAAGTGGGCCGGATGATCAACAGGGTTACCCAAAAAAAGATACGGCATGAAAGAAGAAGATACACTCAAACTCGTCGGCAGCCTGGGCGTCAGCCGAGCCATCTACTCGCTACCATACCACCCGATGATCAAGAGAGAGAGGGAACAGGCGGATACGATACTCAGGAAAGATTACAAGACGGCCCTTCACCTGCCAAAAAACACGTCGAACGAGAAGGTGCTCCAACTGGGCGTCAGCAACACCTTCAGCGAACTGGCGGAAGCCTTGCTCGAAACGCAGAAGATCAGACTCAGAAGTACTGCTGCAGGGAGAGCGCTCCTGACTAGGTTGGGAAGGGATACGAGCGGATACGCAGACAGATACGCAGACGTACTCGACATCGTAAGAAAAAAAATAACCGTTAGGCCGCTACCCAAGAACATGGACCCTAACCTCCACGAGCGGAGGAGACAGGCGCGGGCTGAATATCTGGAAAACACACTAGCGCGACTGAGTAATTCGGTATACACGGATGCCGCCAAATACCCGCGAGAAGAGGACCGCGCGGCCACAGCGGTGGTGGTAGATTGCACAGGAAACCTAATCACATGCGCGACGGCGAAAATCGCCAGTACCGCAGAGGCCGAGGAAATTGCCGTGGCGCTGGCGGTAGCAGAAGGTTACAGAACAGGCAGGCCTCTAAACATCCTAACAGACTCAAAGAATGCGTGCAGGAATTACACAAGGGGCAGGATAAGCAGAAACGCCCTAAAAATCCTCGGCGGGGTCCAGCTCGCCAGGAGAGACATTACACACAAGTTAATCTGGATTCCGGCCAATGCAGGCATACAGGGCAACGAAAGGGCAGACAGCCTAGCTAGAGAAACCACGTTCCGAGCCGGGCAGTCGCATGCCCCGGAGTATCGCCCACACGCGTGTGAGGGAGGATATACAGACATCCTAAACCTACACAGGGGGACGAGAGCTAAATCCCCCCACCGCATAAAGCGCTGACGAAAGAGGAAGCAACGTTTTGGCGCAGACTGCAAACTCCTTTCCAAATTTATACATCCTAAACAAAATGTACCCGACGCTGTACAGAGATACCTGCCCCTGGTGCGGGGTCACACCCACACTCTACCACATCACATGGGAATGTAAACGCAACTAAACATTCCACCAACACAATAACCCGAGTGCGGAGCAATGGGAGTGTCGGCTCACCAGCTGCGAGCTCACGGCCCAAAGGGCTTTAGTGCAGCACGCAAGCGAGGTAGCTAGGCTCAGTGGAGCCCTGGAATAGGGGCCCAACCTTGCTTAAGAAGAGGCCTCAAGTCGCCAGCGCAGTGAAGACGACGGAGGCCTCGAGACGCCAAGCCCTTGAAAGCACCCAAATAAAGTTTCTCTCTCTCACTCTCCCTCGTTCGAGCAATGGAAACACTAAACGTGAGCGCTTGCGGCATGAACAGTCAAAGGGCACTCCGTACTCCTCAATACGGCCTAGGATTTACGTTACTGCTGTATATTCAATCATTTTCGACACACTGACTATCAGTTGAATGTAGATTTGACCTAGCGCTGCATTTTCACGGATATACTGTTTATGGCGTTCTTTTGCAGTCGAGCGAGGTTAAGATTGCGGTAATTTAAGTAAAGATGTTTCACGAGTGACGTTTCAGAAGCACGATAGTGGCTGCGGAAATCTTGGGAAATTTTCTTTAATGCGTGTTATGCATTTTTTACCAAATTTCAGACCGAAACGTTTGAGCTTGGCTTCACGGAGTGATGCACACGACGCGGCTGTATTGCCCGCTCGCATCAAGTTTCACGGCTCCTTGAAAGAGAACTTTATTTTCTAGTTCTTTCTTTAATTTTATTGACCACTTCTGAAATGAGCCACACCAGGGGTTTGGCTTAAAATGTTTGAGTTATTGCTGGTGCGAACAGAGCATTTAGTTAAGTAGCGGAAAGTTGATATTCTCTTGGTGACTTGTAAGGGTACTGAAAGAATAGAGCTTACGTGAGAAGTGTAGGGATGGAACGCTGATAGCATATTAGCCAGCTCTAGGGAATCGCGGCTGAGGAATAAAACCGACCACAACCGTTAAACCGGGTTTCTTGAAATCTCTCTTAAGTAAGTGCATTTTTCCTTCCACTCCTCGTGGCCCGTTGGTCTAGGGGTATGATTCTCGCTTTGGGTGCGAGAGGTCCCGGGTTCAAATCCCGGACGGGCCCTGTCTTATTTTTCCCCAAGCGTGCTAGGGATGCTTTTTAACATCAACGAGCTACTTTTGCTTCGACGGACTCCTAGGGTTTGATTAATCATATTAGCCAGGGCGGGGTGGTTTCGCAGGATTTTAGTGCCCTTGGCGACGACAGGCTACTGTGAGCCATCTAGCTTTTCGTATTAACATTTATCGTACAGACAACTTTAAACATTACGTATTAAAAGTCGATTCCTAGAATAAAACACACTGCCGATTAATTCTGGAAGGGCTACCGAACTGACGCATTAAAACAAAAGACAGTTAAAAATGAGAAATACGATGCAAGCGGCTGGCAAAAGCTGGATAATGATCTTCCTAAGGCAACAAACTAAATGGAGCATTAGTTCACGTCACGAACGCTTGAAATAAACAAAAAAGCTGGCGACGCTACAAGTGGTTTCATTAGATGCCGGACCGAACTGATGAAAACAAGATCCTGTTAGAGCGACCGGGCCATATGACCGGTTATTATGGATTGATACGTTCTAAATATAAATTTATTCTTTCTAATTTGTGGTTGGACTTTTCGGTTTCAATTTTTTGAAAATTCAGCGTGGATTTTCTGGGTTTGTTAAAAAAATTATTTTTTTTTCGGCGAATATTTCCTGCGGAAGAATAGTCGGTTTTATCACACGACATATGGAGTATCATTGTGCGCTCAAAATTAACGCACCGGTCACGTATATTTTGTTAGCGCCAGCAGTTCATTACCGTGCACTGCTGCCAAACAGAGGGCAGTATTTTGTGCTGCTTTTATTTATTTATTTATTTAGAAATTCTGTCAACCCTCAGTTGAGGGTCTTTACAGCGACGAATGTTACACATAACGTTCATACAAGAATAAGGAGCCAGATACAAAAAGAAATATGCACATGCACTACAGTGCCCTTCGGATACAACACAGGATACGATATACAGACTATGGGACACATATTCAAATGTTCAGCCATCTTCCGCACGCACAAAAAAATAAAAAAAAAAATAAAAACGCTTTACAATATACACATGGTACAGATTTTAGTAAGGGTCCTTGATCGCATTTGTAAACAATGCGGTATCAGAACTGCGAACAACGTCTGCAGGTAGCTTGTTCCACAGCTCTATTGCCTCTGGGAAGAACAACAACGACAGGCATTGGTTCTCGACAAGTATGGTCGAATGGGTTCACTACGGTTTAAGCGGGAGCTCATTCTTCCTCGAGGTTCTAAGTACAAATCTTTATTAATCTTTAGTTCGCCGTGAATTACTAGAAATATCGTTTTTACTGTCTGCTTCTTGCACTGATCTTCCAATAATTCAAGGCCGCAAGACTTTAACATCGCTGAAACTGCGTCGGCACTTTTATATTTCGAACAAATAAAGCGCGCCGCCCGGCGTTGCACCTTCTCTATTTTGTCCCACATTACCTTTTGATGGCGTCCTCACCCCAGGGGATGGTACACGTTCGCGGTCGTCCACGAAGCCAAAACAGTAGACGGCCTTACTTTTAAGACCCAGTCAGGAATTCACACAGAAGAGGTCGCCATTGTCCTGGCAGCCTCCGACTCCTCCTCCAAATACATAATCACCGACTCGCGAGGGGCTTGTCGAAACGTCGAGCAAAGGGAAAAGTGGGCTACTCGCCAGGCTTATCGCATCTACCAAAATTGTAGCCGAGACTCGGATCTTGCGCACCAATCTCTCCTTTGGGCACCTGGTCACCAAGGCCTCCGTGGAAACGAAGCAGCTGACGCCGCAGCCCGCGCGCTCTCTCTCCGGGCATTTCCCACGGGACCCAACGCTGACCAAGACTCCGATTTCAATCCGGTTTACACTTTTAAAGGGGTTGTGAAAAGAAAACGAAGCCGCCCGGTTGTAATTTTCACTGATTCAATAAATATTGGACATGCCGATTCCGAAATATTTCAGCGCAATATTGAGTCTGCATTTAATAAAGCCCGTTGGAAATCGCTGTCTCTTTACGCTCGTAAAACGACAATGCGACGCCGTCGGCTGACATAAGCACTACCCAACTACGTCACCTTAAGACGCTTAGAAACTTTAGATATATCTTTCAGTTTCGTTTACCCCAAAATAATAGATCTAATGAAAGTAAGAAAGCGAAAAAAAGTGTGGCAATTATTTGCACATGAAATTTTTCTCGGCAAATAATAGCTCATGATCCTAGATCGGTCATTGACCTGGGATCAGTTTCGGTTTTGGTTACACTTCTCTGGCCTCCGTGGGGTCTTTCGTTTAGATGAACTCGATAGCGGGGGGTTCATTCAGGGCATCGAGTTGAGCAAGGCCAGCCAAACTTACGACTGTCCGTTTACATGCGTGCGATACGAGTGGGTTAACTCTCGTGGCGCGCCCTGCGAGGTGCGACTACACTAGTTGTCAACCGGCTCCCGCTTCTGTCTTCACATGTAAAAAAATGTTTTCGGAAACCTAATTGCGAATTATTTTGTGTATTTTGCGGTAGGGGCTGCTTGTCAACGCACCCTTTGGGCTGAGTGGAACGGTCGAGTCCAGTGCGACAAGACTCGCGGCGTTTGCACGAAGTCAGTAATCGATAATCGGTTTGTGACCAGACAACTTAATCCAACCCAGACCTCCGGCTGCTCGCTACAGTAGCTCGCTGCTATTTGTGTCGTGCGTGGCAGCTCAAGGCTGTGGTTTTCAGCGTGTTATCAGCGTTTCAGTGCACGCCATGCCAACTGTGTGTCTTGTGAGACAGTGCCGCAGGTTTTACCAGAATGCAAGCAATGTTAGATTTCACAAGTTGCCCGGAGAACCGCAGCGAAGAGCAGTGTGGTTTCGAGCAGTGAACAGCGATATGGGCAGTCAGACCGGATTCATGTGCTCCGAACACTTTCTACTGGGCGACTACGAAACAAACCTGGACGTCCTTCGAAGCCTCGGTATGGATTTGAAGAACGCTCGCCTCAAGCGAGACGCCGTACTGACGCAAAACGTCTTGCACGGCGCACCACCAAAAAAGCGGAGAATGTCCGAGGTAAGTTCGCGAGATGAAAATGATCAACTTTATTGCAATTTATTGTGCTTTCTTTCGGTTGCTAACAGTTTTTCCTTCTTTAGGAACTACCCGGCCGAACCGCAGGATGTGGAAGTACTTTTGACAGAAGAGGCGCAAACTTCGCCTCAAATGGTTGACAGCTGCACACAAACCCCAAGAAATACCTTCACTGTTGCCTGCCAGACTGACGGCCATGATGTGGAAACACGATGTAAGATTTTCCTTGCAGCAGTGGTGCGTTCGTTTTATACCCACATTCCACAAGAATAAATTGTGTCGCAATAATTTTGTCGTGGTTTAGGAAGAGGGAAGGGGCACTGGTAGATGCAGTGTAGATGCAGTGAATGCTTGACAAATACTGGAGGAGGCATTCGTGCTGTGTCAGTTCCAATCTGGGGAACTGCTGGGATAATGTATAAAATCATTTTCGGACCTCCGAAGGAGGCCATCGTGTATTTCGCATGCAGGTATAGCGATAGAATATCCGATATCAAGTTTGGCAGTCACATGCCTATTAGCTGATAATGAGGCGTCCATAACTATAGGTGAACCTCCACATTTCCCTGAGAAAGGATATGCACGTGCAGACAGATGCCGGGCAGACCACCAGCACGCACTGTGAAGCTTGCACCAATACAAGCGCTGCTCCAACCTCCACAGCACCACCTTTTTCTTCTCCTCTATGACCCTCTTCCTCCCAAACAGTCCCTTCAATACCAATTGATGGTCGAGCAGCGTCTCTCATCTCATTCGGTCCACGACCGTCATCCAGTCCCATAGAATCCGAAGCCTCAGACTGGGAAGAAGAGGAGAATAATACTCTGCAGACCTCTTAGTTTTTCCATCACTTAACGAGACCTTCCTGGGGTAATAATTACGGCATAATACGTACCCCTTTAGCATGTGCACTGAATGCCGTTTCATTATGATGGCGTGACTAAAAATCAGATCAGTCATTTAGTAAATAGAAGAGCACATAAGGATGTCCTCCCCTTTCTTTGGCATTGGCAGGTATGAGTATTGTACTGTCTGCGCCCGCATAATTGCATTGTAGTGGTGCACATGTCCTCTCTCCAGCTGGTCAACTTCGCACCTTACGAATATTCATAAAGCAGCTCTTGATCCACTGAAATGCTTTCGAAATATTCAATGGCACAAGCAGCTGTTCATGCAGCATCAATGAGACAAAAAATCTTGCGAGCTTTGCAAACCTGTCATAACATTACTTACAAGCAAAAAAATGCACAGCGTGCAAAAATGTGCACTATAACACAGAAGACGCAGTGTTGGGGTGGGAAACTATTACATTTACTGCTCTTTATTGCAGTTAACTTCTAGCTTCCAATTATCTCAGCAGCATCACATGACAATTTAACCATTGCAATTCACTTTACATTGTTTCAGAGTTGACTCCAGCACTGAGGAAGTCCTTCCACAGGATGATAGAAAATTTTTCGTATTTGAAAGTTGCCTGAAGGAACTATTTCAAGTGTGCCGCAAATGATTTTCCGCTTGCAAAAGTGTAAGTCGTGTCTCTGGGACTTGGCTGCAAATAAAGACACTGTGTGCAAACAACCACTACCTCACGTGGTCAAGCCAATCCATGATCAACGGCAAGGCGGCCGGCAATGTGCTGATGTCAGCAGCTATGTTGTTCGCTGGCACCAGTCCCACCTCAGTGTTCCGGATGTTCAACAATGTGAACGTGCAGGTGTTCACGTCACGGACATTTTACAACTACCAATGAGGCTACCTGCTTCCTGCGATCGACCAGGTAGGAGAAAGGTTGTGCATTGCAAAATGAAAAATTGCTGAACCAATAATTCAGAATTAGTTACTTCAGTTCAAGCAGTAAGTCATCCAGTAAGTCATCATTTTGAGTGAAAGCACCGAGAAACTTGATCACTCTACCTTTCTTTTAATAATATCGAATAAAATCTCATGAGCTGATCCCCCTCTCGGGTGAAGACCCTGGGTCTGCCCATGTGCCTGTCAGTATCAAAACCCCTCTCGTTTTAAAGGACACAAGGTTCTATCTGTATGTGGTGATGTAATATCTGGTCTGTGAGGCATGTGTTCTGGAGGGTCCACATACTATCGCGATCAAAAGTGTAAGGGACACGAGTATGTGGAAACAAAATGTGGCTCTGTCGCGTAATTCGGTCGGCTGCAATGTGTCACGGTATATGGGTTCACGTATGCTCTATACCCTGGCAGCAATACCACGCGGCTGCATCTAGAGACAGAGCTGGAATAAACTTTTTTCGAGAACACGTGTCCCATAATATTTTGGTCGTGAATTTACATGAAAGGTCCATGAAATGATTTCCGGACAGAGAGACCTCAAAGCAGCTTGATTTTCTAAAAGGCGCAACAACAGCTATTCATTTTCGATCCACTGCACTCACTTTTGAAGAAAAAAAGGGTAGAAAATTCCAAACGCCTTTTCTCCTCAACTCTCCAGTGAATGATGCGTCCCAAGCCGTCATTACAGTGACAAGTCCTGAAGTCGACAGTGCACATGCGGAACGTAGGTAGCACCAGATGAGCACAATAATCAAAATAAAAGAGCAACGCTGTTAGCAACATCCGCTGCAAAGCAAGTGAAGCAATGAAAGTTGTTCACGCATGCGTACAGTACTGTCCAGACATTTCTATATGTCCCATTTTATTCAACTCTGTATAACACATCAATTGCTGCTGATTACTAATTACAATGTTTCTTTACCCTTATATCTTAAATAAGGAAGAGTTCTGAAAAGACGTTCTCGAAATCATTTCATGGTACTTGTCAAGGACAGAAGCAAAGAAGCAGCGTAGTAGTGTTCTGCGTTTGATGTGATGTTTAAAAACTGCACCTTTGTCGTACCAGCTCTGGCAACAACAGGAGGAGTTGTTTCGCCAGTTGGAAGGTTGTACAGTGGACTTGGCTGGCGATGGACGCTGCGATTCTCCAGGATTCAGTGCAAAATTTTTAACCTACTTTCTGCACGTTGCACAGCTCAACAAAATTCTTCACTTCGAGCAAGTGCAAGTCGGGGAGGTATGTCACAGCTTTTTAACAAAGTGGCTTTGTGATGTAACTTAGCTTTTTTCTCGGCAAAAGATGCAGGTGTAAAATCGAGCACCTCCATGGAGAAGTTCGCATTTGTGAAGAGCCTCAACGTGGTGAAGGAGCGGCGGCTCAAGGTGATGTCAGTGGCAGTTGACCGGCACGGCCAAGTCACTAAGTACATGCGGACGCAGGAGCCCACCCATCCGGCACTACTTTGATTGTTGGCATATCTCGAAAGGTAGCACCGAATGAACATATCTGACACTCATTGCCACACTTCGTAGATAAGAGTGCTTCCTGCGTGATGTCTTGTAGAATGCGGCGAAAATTTAGACAAAATTTCATTGTTGTAGCAGACTTTACTACAAGAAATGCGGGGCAGACAGCAAAATTGTAGCAAATACAGTGAAGCAGTGAGAGAGGTTCCAGAATTTGAAGAGGCAAAAAGATGGGGGAAAGTTGTATCTGTTTGCTGTCCTTTTGGCTGTTTTTTATGTGAATGACTATGAGGGAAAGGCCAGCAATGCATGTGCAGGTTTCGGATAAGCACTGTGGTGTGAAAGCAGATTCCTTGAGTTCTGGAGGCGAGAAGAGGGAAGGCGGGTGTTTTGGGGTGGAAGCTCGAGAGCCAGATTAACATATAATGAATGAAGGATTAATCTTCATTAATTATTACACCTCCATTCCAATCATCAAGAAGAAGCTGGCTGTCCATGCAAAACGAGCTGGATGCAGTGTACTGGAGATATGGATTCAGCCAGCCAGTAATCACCTATATTGGTGCGCAGCCCTCAGCGATGGCAACGCAGAGCTGCTGACAGACATGTGGAAAAGCATGGAGCGGCACGTTGCAAATATGCACACGGGACATCCAGGGCTCTACACGCATTGTGCACACGATGACCTTGGGGAGAGGGAATGGCTAATTCCTGGTGAGTAATGTAACTATTTAAAAGCAAGATATGCTTTTTGCAGAGCCCTGAATTGGTTTTCTGGATGTTTATTTGCTTTCCACATTAGAATCACGTTCTTGTGATGAAGCATGGCTTGCGACATGCTTTGTGAAACAGCCAAGTTGCTGGCATCCAGCTAGTTTTGAACCTTTCCCAAAGAACTATTTGTTGTTGTCAGTGAATATGAAAGTTGTTTATTCATAGTTTTGGAAGTTATGCCCGCCTAAAAAGATAGAGAAGGCTTTTTTCGGAGAAAGCTTTTCTGGGAAATATATTTGTCAATGCAGCGACAACCCCACACAACAAGTTTGTAGAGGTTGTGAACTCACTTCGTCTCCTGAAAGACATTAGGCAACTGGCTCCTTGTACACGCACCTTCAGCTTGGAGGCTTTCCATAGTGTACTGATAGGCTTTGGACAAATGTCTGTATGCTTCTCACCTGAGGGCATACGTGCAAGGTAAGTAGTGAATGATATGGGAAAATTTACGCCTGATGACCCGCTCGATATATTTGTCTGGTTTTCCAGAACACAACTGGCAATACTCAATTTCAATGAGAATGCGAGCAAAGGACAGGCCACCACAGCTAAGGACTGTCCCGATGGAAAATAAAGCACCCAAAAGCAAGGAAGGGTATAGCCGTTGCTTGTCCCGTGAAAGCGGAGCCTACATATGGTAAGCAGTTTGCTTAGCGTTACGAACACAATTTTTTGTAAACTCTGTAAAGTCCAAGACCTCAAAGGGAAACAAAACAAAATTTGGGCTAAGAAAACAAGAAAACCAGAACAAGAACAGAAATAACTGAAGTGTAAGTTCTAATATCGGCAACAAATTCTTTTGTTTAATTTTTCAGTCTATTTGATCCAAACCATTGTGAAGCCATATTATCAAGCATAGCGTGCCTCAAGATATCCATCATATATCGGCATGACCGCTCTAAGCCACCTGGTCGGGTCAGTGCAATACAACATTGTGGGTTGATGCAGCCTAGGGTCAGACTACCCCCAATGACTCCAAACTTGAAAATGGCCATTGGCCATGCTGTTATATAGAGTACCTTACAGGTCTCGCTTTACATATATACATTAAAATTTTACCGCAATCTTTCACACGTGTACCAGCATCTAACTCTCAATTTTGTATTTAGAATATAGGCTTGCCCTGCATTTTGATGGCATATTCAACCCAGCAATCAAAATAAAGCCTTAGTCGGTAAAGTTTCAAGGCTGGTTTATTTTCTTCTTTAGAAATGATTTCCGAAAGGAAATGTTGGCGTGTAGGCACCATCTTTTCGGGCTAGCCTGAGCAATTTTCATGTAGAAAAATATGTTGTCACTGGTCGTCTGTGCATACTATTTTGAGTGAATGTGAAGAGATGGACGCACCTCGAACAGCGTGTAAACATGAAATTCTCTGTTAAGCTTGGCAAGACAGCCACACAGACGTATGAGCTCCTTTGTGACGCTACAGCAACTAGACATTTTCGCTGGCGCAAGCTTTCGAGTGGCACAAAAGGTTCGTTTCGGGGAGAGCGTCGGTGGAAGATGACACAAGGCAGGGGCGCCCTGCAACATCAGGGACTGAAAACAACGTGACTCGGATCAGGGACATCGTACAACAAGACCGCACCATTACAGTCCGCATGCTATCAGATGCTCTCGACATTATTAAAACAACATGCCACCAAAGTTTGCGCGAGAACGTGGAGAAATGAAAGCTGAATGCCAGACTTGTGCCGCACCCCCTCACACAGGACCTGAAGGACACGCAGGCATCAGTGAGCGCTGATTTGCTCTCCAAGGCAGAGAGGATGCTGCATTCGTCGACAGCATCATCGCTAAGACGAAACATGGTGTTTTCAATACGATCCTCAGACAAAGAGGCAGGGCGCCGAATGGCGGTCCAAAAGCTCTCCGGTGTCGAGAAAGGTGCGGCGAGAGAATACCAAAACAAAGACGATGCTGATAGTTTTTTTTGATGCCAGAGGTGTCATACACCATCAGTTCGTCCCACAAGGGCAGACGGTGAATCGGGAGATATATGTCCATGTGCTCCAACACAGGCGTGATGCACTGCGATGTCGTCGCCCTGACTTATGGGCATCTGGACAATAGAGCCCTCTTCACGATGACGCAATGCCGCACACTGCTCTCAGCGTGATGAAACTTCTTTCCAAGCACAGCATTACTGTTCTTCCCCATCCACCATTCTCGCCTGACCTCTCCCCATGCGATTTTTTCCTGTTTACTTGTGTGAAGTGAGCCCTTAAAGGTCACTGGATGGAGAGCGTGGAGGCCATTCAAGGCGCCAGGACAAAGGAGCTGACAGCCCTGCCAAAAGAAGTGTTTTCCAACTGTTTCCAAGACCTCAAAAAGCGTTGGAAGCTGTGTATAGACTGCAAGGGAGACTATTTTGAAGGGGTGCTGCACAAATGATTTCAATGGTAAACGCATTCGTTAATGGACTCAGTCTAGGAACGTTACAGACATAGGTAGTGTTCAATTTCAGCCACCAAGTTCTATTATAGGTGTTTCCAAGAAAACCTAAAATATGGGTGTGTACGGGCATGAACAAAGGAGTATTTTCCATACCCACTTTTGTACGCTTTTTTTGTATGACTGGCTAGTGTCAGGAATGCACGCTTGTGGTTTTCCAGATTATGTTGGCCTGCTTCTGAAGGAGACAGTCCATTGCTGTGAACAGTGGTCGTCTTCCAAGGTAGCTTTTGCGGCAACCCTTTCGACTGTCCCACCCCCCATGAGTTACTCTTTCCCGAGGCCCTCTAAGAATGAACCCGTGGCAGCAAGGTTTAGGTTTGCCAGTAGCATGGGGAGCACCACGGTCTGGTGCAGGTGCGTATTCCCTAAAATTGCCAATTCGGTGTTGAAGGATAGGCTCATTACTTTAAAAATAAATCATAGGTTGATCACATGTTCATCGTCTACCATGAATTCATGCAGGGTGTGTTGCTGGGCTAGTTGTTTTTGATCAGACATCGTGGATTCGCAACGCTTGCATAGAGGACACAGAACAGACATGCAGAACTGAGCAGCTGTTTGTGTGTCCTCTCTTTGTCCCCGACTGCAAGTGCTGTGATTCGATGACGTCTACCATTAAGCATCGCAGAGGTGTAAGTGTCAGTCGTCACACACTCAGACAAAAAAAAACTCTCCATCTCTCAAAAGCTTAGGCTGGGATAGAGTGCGAAAATGCAATCAGTCTGTCCCTACCTATGCCTTGTATGCAACATCAGCACATTGAAAATAATAACATGATAACAAAGTGGATACAGATGAAACATTATAAAAATATTCTTCAGAAATGGGCGGATACAAACACAGAATTTTTAAAAGCAACCCTTTCACAAAAATAATAAACAACTAGCGGATGCTACTTCTTTCAAATGCTCTCATCTGCAGCAAAACTTTTCGCACTTTGAAGTCGCTTGTCGAAAAGGTGCATTCCCGTCTTCAGCACTTGTTAAATTGCATAATATAGCGATGTGCGATTAATATGGACACTTTTATTCCCAGAAAAATTATGTATAATGTGAGTGGTCAAAAATAACGAATGAAGGCCAAAACTCTGCTACTGAGCCGGAGTACCCGTGTTCGAACCTGACCGGGGCGGCTGCGTTTCGATGGAGGCGAAACGCAGAAGGTGCCCATGGGCTGTGCTATTTCAGCGCACGTTAAAGATCTCCAGGAGTTCCAAATTACTTTGGAGCCCGCCAGTACGGCACCCCTTTCTGTCTTTCTTCTCTGAGTCCCTTCTTTAACCCTTCCATTACTGCGTGGTTCAGGTATTCACCAAGACGTGAGACAGATACTGCGCCATTTCCTTTCCCCAACAACCAATTTTCAACTGCACATTATAGCCAATGAGCGTGGTCCCAGAGGACCAAAGCAATGTCTACAAAATTGAGAGAAAATGCTTCTTTTTTTTGGTTCCCAAATAAGCTGTCCACTGCCCAGAGAGTGTTTCTATATTACCAGGGCAGAATAGAATGGGAAGAGATCAGCCCTTTGAAAATTGTCCTCATATCAGGGTGTCCATGTTAACAAGGCATGACTTCAACTTCACAAGCATTGCTGAACGAACTTCTACAACCCTTGTGCATACTGGAAACCAGTGTAACTTTCGGTTAGAAACCTCTCTCTTATTTGGTGTACAGCACAAGCAGGGAGGACCTTCCTGTGATGTCTGCCCAGGCGTCCCCAAAGCCAGTGTGCAAGCTGGCTGTAGCTGATGTAGCGGTACCTCCTGTTGACAAGAGAAAAACAAGTCACCATTTTTTTCAGCATTTCAAAATGAATGTTCACTTTCAGGCTTTTACAATGCTGAAAGTTAATCATGTTACCAGTGTCTGTAAAGTTAGTTCCGACGTCATTGTTTGCAAGTTAGATCATCTGATTGTCACTGTGTGTTCTTCCTGGCAGCATTGTGAACTCTGAATTCTATTGCAACATTCTGAAGTTAATGAGAGAGAATGGTAGACAACAAAAATGCAACAGTGGCATAACCACATTTTCGTGGCAGCATTGAAACGTTTTGTTCATGGTGCCACAGTTCTCCACATGCAGCACCGGCAAATGTTGCTGAACTATTATATTCATACGAAGTTGCAATTACAGGAAAGCGTTTATTTACAAAGCCAAAGCGGGGATCGGGAACGTCACTGAACGGTTAGCGGCGAGCCCCATAGCTCATTTTTGCGCCCATCGAGTCCGTCATCATCTTCTCACTGCACTATAGCACGGCTTAGCATTTCGCCCCAGATCAGTTGAAGGTTGTCCTCAAGCAATTTAGACAGCATTCTGATAGCAGCGTTTGAGGGAGGCTATGTGAGTTCATTCGGCCATTCGGCCTGGGACACACAACAAGGCTTCTGTCTGATGTACAAAGCGGTCCCAGTGTTAATTTAGTGTTGCATGCCAAAAATTGGCAGCGGAGAGGAAGTGGCTGGCTGAGCAAAATCAAACACTGACGCATACTGGCTAAGAACAGTATGTAATGCAAGCATTTGGGACGACAAAAGCGACTTGTTAATCATGCGATCGATATTGAGGGCGAAGTCTGTGGCTCGACTGGAATGCTCGCACTTAGAAATGGATCAGATAGTAAGAGTGTCATAAGCATCGAATCAAGTGAGCTGAGCGGAAGAAAGTTAGCTGGGCGGATGAGATCAACAAGTTAGCGGGCATAGGGTAGGCGCAGCTGGCAATGGACAGGGTTAATTGGATAGACATGGCAGAGGCTTTTGCCCTGCAGTGCGTGTAGTCAGGTTGACGACGACACTTATATTGCGTTACCTGTAAAGTGCTGAGTCAGGCTGCATTGCAAAATGAATACGAGTCATGAGTCACAACTATGATTATGAGTCATGAGTAGGCCTTTGTACGTTTCGCTTCATCGTTGATGACTGTACGTGTTAGCTACATGTGTTGTGACATCGCACACCGGTCTGCTTTAGCATCCTGATTTCGTGCCATAGATTGCGGCAAACGGCGAATTTCGTACCTTGGACGGAGACACACCCGCCGCGGTTGCTCAGTGGTTAGGGCGCTCGGCTGCTGATCCGGAGTTCCCGGGTTCGAACCCAACCGCGGCGGCTGCATTTCGATGGAGACGAAACGCAAAGGCGCCCGTGTGCTGTGCGATGTCAGTGCACGTTAAAGACCCCCAGGTGATCGAAATTACTCCGCAGCCTTCCACTACGGCACCTATTTCTTCCTTCATTCCTACCATCCTTCCTTGCCTTACGGTGCAGTTTATGTGTCCACCGAGACGTGAGACTTCTACTGCTCCATTTCATTTACTAAGAAGCCATTCACTAACGGGTGTTTGATATGCGAATGCAGGAACGACCATGATGGAGACGCTTGCAGCGTTTGACTGTAGAATGTTTACTTCCTGGAAAAATTTTAAACACGAATTTATGTACGTGCGCAGAGGTGATCGAAGCACGCGATCCGCAACCGAACTGCTCTTCCGCGTGGCCTAGCAGCTGCTGCGCTGATCAAGCAATCAAAGCGTTTGCGCATCGGACGGTCAGACAAAGATCACCGTTGCCCATCATCCCTCCTTTCTCGATGGCCTGAGCGTGGCCTTTCTGCGGCTAGAATTCTGCTCTAGTGGCTTTAGTAGCACTCCCAGCATCGTTACTGTTTCACTATCTCGTACTCTGTTTGTTTCTCTTGAACAAGGACGACCGTGTGTTAATTGATCTTTATATAGCGTTGTTCGGAAGCGACGGGCCTTCGCACTATGCGTACACCAGTGCGATTTATAGGCGCATGGAATGATGAATCAACATTTATTAAGACCGAAATAAATTGGTGGTGCACGCACGCACCAGACGGGGTGGTTCCCTAGTTACGGGACCCATACGTTTCCAGCAGCTCCCGGCCCCTGTCCGTCAGTGCGAGCTGAATCGGTAGGGCGAGGTTGGATAACAAGGTCTCCCATCGCTCAAGGAGTTAGGGATTGGGGGTTTTGGCAGAAGGGCGGAAGGGGGGGGGGAGTCTTGAGTTTTTTGCACTCTGCCAAGACGTCCTGCAGGGTGCCTTTTTCTCATTTGCAAAAGGAACAGAGCATATCGTGTTCCGCAGGGTACATGCGGTTCATCAGTACGGGATGCGCAAGCGATCCCGCCTGCGCTCGACGCAGGATCGTCTGTTGTTGCCTGGTGAGTTTGGGGTACGGTTCTAGCAGTCTGCACTTTTTCTCGCGGTACATCCGGATAATGTCCCGAAAGCTGGCGACCTGGTGCGGTAGCTCTTCCGGCTCGTACACGGCCCGGGTTGACATTTCTCGGGCATGGTAGTCGGCTATGATATTGTCTGCTACTTGCGAGTGAGCCGGGGCCCACACGAGCTCTATGGCTCTTGGCGCTTCCCGGAGGCTTGCACTTGGACAGAATGGCTCGGGCCGCGGAGGAGATTGCCCCTCTGCGGAAGCTTCCGTAGGCTGTCTTTGAGTCGGTTACCACGGTTTCCACGTTCGGCTGTGCGAGTGCGAGGGCCGCGGCCGCTTCTTCGGTAACTGCGGGGTCTATTGTCTTCAGGGACGCGATGCCGATTAGCCTGTCTTTTGACGTAACCACCACCGCTGCACGGTCACTCTGTTTTCGGAGCGAGGCGTCCGCGTAGAGGATACTGGGGTTCTCTTCCAGCTTCCGGGCTATGGCTTTGACCAGCGCGGTGCGCCTCTCGTCGTCCTTGCCCGGCGTCATGTTCCGCGGAAGAGGTTTGGTCTGAATGGTCGTGTTCCAGTCCTCCAGAAAGGCCGCCTTGATGGGTACTAGCTCGATCTGCCATCCTATCTTGCGTAGGACGGCTCGTCCGTTTTCCGTGTGACTAAGCCGGATTCTCTGATTAGAGAGGTGGGCTTCGATGAGCTCTTCCACCGTGTTGTGGGCGCTCATGTCTAGCAGTCTTTGCGTGGACGAGTATATGGGCATGCCCAGTGCTTGCTTCATTGCTTTACGAAGCATCGTGTTTAGGGTGTCCCTATTCGCCTTCATCAGCTGGAGATACGGGCCGGAGTAGGTAACCCGCGAAACGACGAACGCGCGTACCAGGCGCACGGCATCATCCTCATTAAGGCCTCTGTTTCTGTTAGATACTCACCGGTAAAAATGGGTACAAGCCACCCCGGCCCAGCGCCCGGCGTCTTCAGTGGTGTGTGCTTGGAGGAGGCTCCGTAAACCCCGCTGCGCCCCTTAGGGGGCCAACCCAGTTTCGAACAACAAATTAAAAACTCGGTTCACCTTCATTGTTGACGACCTTCAGAATCGTCATATATTCTTGGGCCCTACAATCAGAAATAAACGGCCAATTAGGTAAATTTAGTTAGTCAAGCGTTGATTAGCGTGCACTACCAGAAACATAATGTCCTTCATGCTGTAGAATCAACTTGCCAAAACCGCACTGTCGTATCGGTCACGGTTTTTTGTAGGAAAATCTGCAGATATTTAATGGAAACACCTGGTATGGTGGCGGGCAGAAAACAGGCCCTAAAGGAAAAACAAAAAACATATGGCTGGGCTATGGGCGGCGTACTGCCTACTGCTACATTCATAATTGCTCTTGAAAACAAGAAAGATCTTATCAATGGAGAAAGAGACCTCTTCCGCTGTCCTTCCACCGTCTGTCGCGGTTTGTCTGAGGTCAAGACGCGAGGTACCAACGTTCTCGTGAGGAAACGCGTGCCTTGCGAGCTTTTATCTCGTGGACTACGCCGCTAGCAATTGTCACCGCAAATTATAATGCAACTCCAGTTTTGCTTGAGCAGTGGAAGAGATCTTTTCGATTTTTGTGCTACAGAGCGGTGCAGTGTTGGTGTAGACACGGAAGACTGTCCTCTCAATAGTTTGTTTCCGCAGATTTGTATGTTCTCTATGTTTTTCAGTGCAATAACACAGCGCGAAAATCGTTGTCGACTTTCTATGGCTCTGCTTATTAACGTGTATGATACGCTGACGCGAGCAGGTGGCAAATTTACTTACGCCTGTTGCCACAGCCTTTATGGTGGGGCTTAGATGCGGGACTAAATCGCTTAGGTCTGGAGTGCAATTTTCACAAATATGCTTTTTGAGCTAGAATGCTCTTGCCCCGCCGCGGTGGCTCAGTGGTTAGGGCGCTCGACTACTGATCCGGAGTTCCCGGGTTCGAACCCGACCACGGCGGCTGCGTTTTTATGGAGGAAAAACGCTAAGGCGCCCGTGTGCTGTGCGATGTCAGTGCACGTTAAAGATCCCCAGGTGGTCGAAATTATTCCGGAGCCCTCCACTACGGCACCTATTCTTCCTTTCTTCTTTCACTCCCTTCTTTATCCCTTCCCTTACGGCGCGGTTGAGGTGTCCAAAGATATATGAGACAGATACTGCGCCATTTCCTTTCCCCCAAAACCAATTATTATTATTAGAATGCTCATTTTTTCGCGATCATCTATAGCGACGGCAATGGCGGGGTCATAATACGTGTGAGAATTTCATCCTGGGGGCATTCAACTAACATATGCTAATTGGCTTTTTAGTTTCATTCCTTAGGCGCTAGGTTGATGTTAGATAATTGTAGCGGACAGTCAGGGCGCAGTTACAGGGACTTTTGGAATACCTTCCAACCGAATGTCATTCGACTCGACTGCCGAACTCACGCTGCCACACGGGGCGGCATTCGGTTCAGATAATATTTTGGTCCATGGGGCTCCGCGGTGACATTCGAGATTTTTGAATGCCTTCGAAACGCGAACACAGCCCGCACCGACCAATAGCCGTCGGCCTTGCGTCGCCTCGCACACACATGCGCCGCACTACTGTTTTCGGCTTTGTGGTTGTTTTTTCTGCTGCTTGTTTAGGAAAAAAGCTCCTCCGCTCGCTCAGTGAGTGCTTGAAGATAATAGTCCAACACTGGGCGCTTACCGCGTGATGGTGGAATTTGCCGCAGGGCGCCGGGGAGGCTGTGCACAGTGCTTGTTCGCGTGGCATAAAAGAGAATCTGCGCTTTAGTTCTATTTAGTAATCTCCTCTTCTATACCGGTGTTACCTGTGCTTGTTTACGCAGTGCGGCAATTTGTGGAGAGCGCCGATACGATCGCACTCCTGAGGGAAACAATTGGCAGCCGGGTTGTTGACAATCGGCAATCAGAAACTACAATCCAGGCAGGCTATCTATCGGAGCCGTCAAAATGCTGGCTGCCGGTCCTTCACCGGCAGAGCCAATTAACTAAATCTGGACTCCCGCCTGCAAGGGCCTCCGAGAAAACGAGACACCGCACGCAATTGGCCCGAGGACTCGCACGCCGGGATGCCGGTGTGGTCTCGTCGAGAAGAGAGCGATTTTAGACCGACGAGGAGCAGAACACGTACCAAGATATTCATAGTCAATACAGATTATGAAGGCAGACACTATCTCGAGCACGCAAAGGGCTCAGCAAAAAGGACGATGTCATACGGGGAAAGTTACAGTGGGGTTTTTTTCCCAATCCACTAGCAATAGGACTGGCGCATTTATCGGTGATAATCACCCTGACATGCGATTGATGCTGAGGTGACTTTCTTAGCATTGCGGTCGCAGTTGTGGGACCGATTAGTGTTAATTCGATCACGGCTCTCGTGACCGGGCCAGCGAAGGGTGCCGGAGTGCAACCTTGAAACGGTTACAACCTAATTGCAGACATGGTCCACATGGTGTGGACATGCCCTAGCTACAACGAACCAGACAGGAATATAGTGCCCTGCTAGGCTTTTATGATCAGCCAGAGAGAAGAAGACCAAAAGAAAGTCATCCATCTGGACACCGCTGACTCGCAAGGGATCCACCACAGTGGATGTGTACGGTGGAGGAAATGCTATTTCATCGAAAGGTGTTTTGGGTACGTAGGCCCTTGGGCACCCGCGCGACCCCATTGCACTCAGAGGTTCATGAATCCATGATGGTCCGGAATAATTTCGACCCCCGGCGATCGTTAACGTCCACTGATATCGCAATAGGCGACCGTCATGAGTAGGTTGGCGCCAACGTTCGCAGCGCCTTCGACATAACGGAGCCCGGCACGTGTCCGTGCTTGAGGAGAGAGGTGGGAAGACATGAAACTTCAATACAACGAAGTAATTCGGCGCACGCACGCCCCTGGCCTCCCGCACGATTCTGGTGTAAAAAAAAGCTTTCTGAGGAAAGGAAAGCATAGCGAGGGGTCGACCTCGCGAGAGAAAATGGTGTGATCTCTTTACACGCATTCGCCGCCAAGCAGTTGGCGCGTGCTCCATACCAATCCAGCAGTTTCCGACATTACCTCTCCCCTATCCTTTTTCTCTGTGCCCTCATCTCTTTCATTTCATTGCTCCATTCTGCCTGCTATTCAGTATTTCCGCTGCCCCAGCTCAGGTGCTTCATTCTCGATGGCAGATGCGGGGGCTAGCAAAAATCTTGGCCTTCCTTTTTATTTTATTTTAATAAAACCACTTGCTACTACTACTACCGAAGTGCGTTCGATAAAACGCTACCGTGCACCCCACGACGCCCTCCCTCAGCGGCGCGAGAGTCATGGATTCACGGCTGCAGCCGCCGCGGTAGTTCGGTGGTTAGAGCGCTCGGCTACTGAGCCAGAGTACCGGAGTTCGATCCCGACCACGGTGGCCGCGTTTCAATAGAGGCGAAATGCAAAGGCGACCGTCTGCTGTGTAATGTCTGTGCACGTTAAGGATCCCCAGGTGGTCGAAATTTTCCGGAGCCCTCCACTACCTCTTTCTCTTTTTCTTCTTCCGCTTCCACCTTCGATCCCATATGACGCGGTTCGGGTGTTCAGGGAGATATGTGAGACAATTACTGCGCCATTTACTTGCCTCAAAAACCAATTTACTATTCACGGCGTGCAGCCAGCGTTTTTAGAAGGCCCGGTAACGAGAGTTAATTGTTAATTCGTTGTTGGGGAAAGGAAATGGCGCAGTATCTGTCTCATATAACGTTGGACACCTGAACCACGCCTTAAGGGAAGGGATAAAGGAGGGAGTGAGAGAAGAAAGGAAGAAAGAGGTGCCCGTAGTGGAGGGCTCCGGAATAATATCGACCACCTGGGGATCTTTAACGTGCACTGACATCACACAGCACAGGGGCCCCTTTGCGTTTTTCCTCCATAAAGACGCAGCCGCTGCGGTCGGGTTCACCCGGTAAAGAAATTTGGCTTTGGGGGAAAGGAAATGACGTATCTGTCACATCTCGCTGGACACCTGAACCGGGCCGTAAGAGAGCGGATAAAAGAGGGAGTGAAAGAATAAAGGAAGAGGTGCGGTAGTGGAGGGCTCCGGAATAATTTCGACCAACTGGGGATCTTTACTGTGCACTAATATCGCACAGCACACGGGCGCCTTTGTGTTTCGCCTCCATCGAATCGCGGCCGCCGCGGTCGGGTTCGAACCCGGGTACTCCGCATCAGTAGCTGAGTGCCCTAAACACTGAGCCACCATGATCATCATCACTATCATCATCATGAGCCTAACTGCACCCACTGCAGGGCAAAGGGCTCTCATATGTCTCTCCATTAACCCTGTCCTTTGACAGCCGCATCCACCATACGCCAGCAAACTTCTTAATCTCGTCCGCCCACCTAACCTTCCGGCGCCCCCTGCTACACTTGCCTTCTCTTGGAATCCACTCCGTTACCATTAAGGACCAGTGGTTATCTTGCGATCGCATCACATGCCCTGCCGAATCCCATTTCTTCCAATTGATTTCGACTAGAATGTCATTAACCCTCGTTTGTTCCCTCAACCACTCTGCCCGCTTCCGGTCTCTTAACGTTACACCTATCATTTTCCTTTTCATGGCTCCCTGTGCTATCCTTAAGCTGAACCTTTTTCATTAGCCTCCACGTTTCTGGACCGTAGGCGAGTGCCGGCGAGATACAGCTGTTGTACACTTTTCTCTTGAGGAATATTGGGAAACTGCCATTCATGATCTTAGAGAGCCTGCCATATGCACTCCAACCCTTTCTTATCTTTATATTTATTTCCCTCTCATGATATGGATCAGTTGTCATTACCTGCCCTGAGTAGGCGTATTCTTTTACCCCTTCCAGCACCTCGCTTCTAATCGTGAACTGCTGTTCCCTTGCTAGACTGATGAACATTACTTTGGTTTTCTGCATGTTAGTATTTAGACCCAGTTTTCTGCTCTGCCTGTCCAACTCATTAATCATGATTTGCAGTTCACCTCCTGATTGACTCGGGAAGGCAATGTCATCAGCGAATCGTAGACTATTTAGCTATTCTTCATTAACTCTTATTCCCAGCTGTTCCCTATTCAGGCCTCGGAATACCTCCTGTAAACAGGCGGTGAATAGCATTGGCTAGATCGGGCCTCCTTGCCTGACGCCCTTCCTTATTGCAATTTTATTTCTGACTTTCTGGAGGACTATGGTAGCTGTGCAGTTGTTATATACATATATATATATATGTATATATATATATATATATATATATATATATATATATATATATATATATATATATATATATATATATATATATATATATATCCTCCAGTATTTTTAAATAAGGTTCTACTACAACCCTGATTACGAAATGCCTGCATGACTGCTTCGGATCCCATTGAGCCGAATGCTTTCTCGCAATCAATGAAGGCTATATATAGGGGTTGGCTATATTCTGTGAATTTCTGTATCACCAGATTGATAGTGTGAATATGATCTATTGGGCAATATCCTTTACGAATGCCTGCCTGATCATTTGGTTGATTAAACTCTAAGGTTGTCCGTGCTGTTTTAGTGATTACGTCAGCAGATACCGTGTAGGCAACGGATAGTAAGCTGATCGGTTTGTAATTCTTCAAGTTCTTGGCGGCTCCTTTTTAATGAAAAAAGGTAATGTTTGCATTCTTCCAAGCTTCTGGTACGGTCGAGTTCATAAGGAATTGCGTATACGTTGTGGCTAATTTATCCAGCCCGATTTTTCTTCCATACTTCAACAGATCTGCTGTTACCTGATCCTCCCCAGCTGCTTTTACCCTTTCCATTGCCCCTAAGGCTTTCTTTGCTTCCTTTTTCGTTACTGGCGGGATGATGCATTGCTGTGCGCTAGTGCCTCTCTCATTAACGTTCTGATTACATTTGCTATTCAACAGATTTGTGTAGAACTCTTCGGCTTCATTAACTATCTTATCCATATTGCTAATAACATTGCCTTCCTTGTCTCGTAACGCATGCATCTGGTTTTTACCTATGCCTAGTTTCCTCTTCACTGCTTTTAGGCTACCTCCTTCTTTAGAGCATACTCGATTCTCAGCATATTAAACTTCCTTATGTCTGCTACCCCCCCCCCCCTTGCGCTTATTAGCTTTGATAGCTCTGCCATTTCTATTTTTTCGGTAGGGCTAGAAGCCCTCGTTTTTTGTCGTTTCTTAATCAGATCTTTCGTCACCTGAGATAGCTTGCCGGTATCCTGCCGAACCGTCCTTCCCCCTACTACTGCGCACTCCGTAATGATAGCTGTCAGATTATCGATCATTGTATGGACATCAAGATCGTCTTCCTCAGTTAAAGCCGAATATCCATTCTGCAGCGCTCTCCTAAATTTCTGCACTTTCCCTCTTACCGCTAACTCGTTAATGGACTTCCTCTTCACTAGCTTCTTCCGTTGCCTCTTCAAGTCTAAGCTAATCCGAGACCTTACCATTCTGTGGTCGCTACAGCGCACCTTTCCGAGGACGTCATCCTGAACGATGCCAGGTTGAGCGCATAATATGAAGTTGAATTCATTTTTAGTCTCACCACTGGGACACTTCCAGGTCCATTTCCTGTCCTCTCGTTTGCGGAAAAAGGTATCCATGATCCATAAGTTATTCCGCCCCCATCTGCGAATTCGACTAATAACTATCCCCTGCTATTCATAGAACCTATCCCAAAGTCGCTTACCGTGTGCTCGCCAGCCTGCTTCTTGCCTACCTTCGCATTGAAGTCGCCCATCAGTACAATGTAGTGTGATTTTACTTTATTCATTGCCGATTCCATGTCTTCATAGAACCTTCATAGAAGATTAGCCACCAGAGCGGGTCATCTATAGAATAATTTCGACCCCCTAGTGATCTTTAAAGTGCATTGAAAAAAAAGTACACCGGAATTACAATGTAAGAAAAGGAAGGAAAGTGTGGGTGAAGGAAGAAAGAGAGAAATAGATGCCGTAGTAGAAGGTGCCGGAATAATTTTGATTCCTTAGGAATGTTTAACGTGCACTGACATCGCACAGCACATGAGCGCCTTTTGCGTTTTGCCTCCATCGAAACGCTGCCGCCGCGCTGGGGTTCGAACCCGGGTACTCCAGCTGAGTAGCGGAGCGCCCTAACCACTGAGTCAGCGCGACGATAATGAAAGTGGCGCAGTAAGTGTTTCACTTCGAGATGGAGACGTGGTGGCGTGGGAAACCTCAACAGCGCCGTGAAGAAAAGGAGGAAGGTGGGATTGGAAGAAGAAAGAAGGAAAGAGTTGAGACGACTGGGAACAGGAAACAAACTGTCGTCGTGTAGGTTTTCCACCTTTGCTGAACGGGCCCCGGTTGCAGACGGGTGATCGTAGGTGTGTCCGGATTGATGCCCGTGATTAGGATTACTGTTTTCTGCCTGAACTTTGCAGTTGTTCACGAAGAATAAAATACTGACAGAAGCACTCAGTTACACTATTGGCTTAAATTTTTGCGTGACCGAATTAGATTGCGACGACACGTTCCTGCTTCGAGCGTACTCATGTTTTTCGCTAGAAGTTACTCAGTGATGCGTTGGGGTTTATTCAGGTTCTGTATCTTAAGAAATGCTTTCTTATTCTTACGCCTGTTTAAAACTGTTTCCTTTAATCTACATACAGCGTGCAATATATAGATGGACAAATTTCGTGAGTGTTCCGAGAAATTCCTTTCAAGCAAACGACGTGGCGTGCACTGTAGCAGACCTTCCAGTGAAGGCCAGCTAGCTAGAAATCAAGGCAGGCAGGCATGGAGCCAAAGGGAGACTACGTGACGGAGAGGACGTCCTCAAGTAGGCCGAAAAAGTGGTGGATGTCTCGACAGATGGCGGTGCCGCCAAGGGCTACGAGCTGTCGCCGATATTTGGGAGCTTGACGTTATACTTGCACCTTCGTCCCGACCTATCCCGACCGGACACCGAAGTGGGCTGAAGAGCGCGCCCTTAAACGCCGCATCCGAGAAGTAACCGTGCGCACACTCTCCGAATCCTGTAGCTCACTGTCGACATGAAGCGTTATTCTGCCTCTGCCTTTCAGCGCTCTGTTTCTATCGACTAACATCAACTTACCGCGGACTAAGAACATTTTGCCTTTGTTATTAGCATCGCACTCACTGTTTCGTTGGAGGCGCGCCCCAAACGTGCCTACTCCAAGAACAGCTGGAGTGCGTTCAGGCGGGCGGTCGACGAGGCGGCGGCCACTGGCGCAGATTTCTTTTCAAGTCAAGTCCGAAGCGCTCTCGCAGCCACCCAACGAGCAGAGGTAAGGGCAGGGCAGCCCACACGTGATATGAAGCTGCTCAATCTGCGCGAGAAGAGAGATGGCGCAGAGCGACGGGGGCGACGGACTGACAGAGCCGCCGACTGGACTGTCTACAACCGCTTGGACGCGGCAGCGCTCCGCCACGCCAACAAGCTATACCGCCGGCAGTGGGCTTCACTATGCCGAAGGATGGAGGAAGGTGTCAGCTCGCGGAGGCTGTTTGACACCGTGCGGAGCATAACCGAAGCACACGCAAACCGTCAACCGCTGGACGCCCTCGCAATCTCCAGCGGGCTCAGCTTTGTAGAATTGGCAGAGCGGTTTGCCGATCGATTCGCGCCGCCCAGCCCCGCAAACGCCGCTAACATAGCTGCTCCTGAGAGCCCCAGAAGCGACGCCAGTTCCTCGCCCGTCGCCTCGGAAGGTCCATGTGATGCGCCGTTCACGGCGGCGGAACTGAACAATGCGCTGCAGCGCTGCCGCCGCCGCTCGGCGCCCGGACCGGACGGGGTGACATACCAGATGCTGCGAAACCTGGATGCGCAGCAACGACAGATCCTCCTGCAGCAGATAAACCTGGTTTGGGAACGCGGGGAACTACCGGAGGATTGGCGAACCGCGGTCGTTTGTCCCATACGAAAGGCAGGGCGCCCACCTACGGAGCTGAGCGGATACCGGCCAGTGGCATTAACATCGGCGGCAGGTAAGCTCATGGAGCATATGGCGTTGCAGCGTCTGAATGAGCGGGCTGCGGAGGCTGATTTGTTTGACGAGCGGCAGACGGGTTTCCGTGGGATGCGGTGCGCGGCTAATTTTATATCGGACGTTGTTACAGCGCTGGAGCATGCCAGGGCGGCAGGCCAGGTTGCGGTGCTGCTACTACTGGACGTATCGGGCGCTTTTGACAACGTTCACCGCGCACGAATTCTCGCGGTGCTTGAGGGGGCTGGTGTGAGCGGGCGCCTTTTGGGATACGTTCATGGCTTCCAGAGCGGGCGCACCATGCGTGCACGAGTAGGGGGTAAGCTCTCCAAGCCTCGCCCGGTGGACATGGGCGTGCCACAGGGCTCTGTCCTATCACCATTTCTGTTTAATGTGGCCATGTCGGTGGTGCCGGCCTCCCTCCCCACGAGCGGCCGACACCATGTGTACATGTCCATATATGCAGACGTCATAGCTCTGTGGTGCCGGGGACCACCGGGCGAGGCGTTCCGCGTGCGGGGGTGCCTTCAGGGAGCCCTAACCGCAATCGATGCCAGCTTGCACGGCCTTGGTCTGTCGCTGAGCGCGGACAACTCGGTGGCCATGGCCCGCGTTTCGCGCTCGCGCGTGCAACTTGCGCCACTGTCACTGCACGGGACTCCGATTCCTTGGCGTAAATCGGTGCGGTACCTTGGCCTGGACATCGACTGGCGCCTTTCCTTCCGCCCCGCGGCGACCAAGGCCTGTCTGCAGATGAAGAGGATCACCGCCGCCGTGCACAAGCTCACCGCTCGAGGCCAGGGCATCTCCCAGCAAGCCGCGCTGCGTCTATACAATGCCGCAGCTTTGGGGGCGGTGCTTTATGCGTTGCCGCTCTTCACGGTGCGCAAGCCGTGCTGGAAGAAACTCGAGCTTCAGCACCGCAAGTCCCTGCGCGTGTGCCTAGGCCTGCCCAAAAACTCGCAGTGCGCCGCAACGTTGGCCGAGGCAGGAGCGTGGCCACTTGAGCTTCAAGCAGCGCGCAGGGCATTGAATCACATCGACCGGCTACACCGCGCACCGGACGGCGGCTCGCTGCTGCAGCGTATGCGCTCGCACCCACGCTCACGAATGGGCGCGGCGCTGCTCGAGTATGAGCGATTGACACAAGGCCCACCCCCCTACGGCTCCTGCGCGCCCTGGCCTGCTGCTTCGGAGGTACAGCGAGAGATCGCCGGCATTGCGGGAAAGCGGAGCACACCCCTCTGTGCTGTGCAGCAGCTGGCCAGAGCCGTCATACACGAAGAGCTCCAGAACCATCTCCTCGTGTACACCGACGGCTCAGTGGCCCGCGACAGCTGCTCCCTTGCTGCGGCGGCCACCATCCCCGCCCTGCGATTGCACAGCCAGCAACACGCAGCATTCCTGGGCTCCTCCACTACGGCGGAGTTGATGGGGATCCGGCTCGCGCTGGACCTGCTGCTCACCCTCGGCCCTCCGCCGCCCAGGAGTGGTCTGCTGTGCGACTCCCGCGCCGCCCTCAGCCGCCTGCAATCTAACGGCCGCGGTACCCCACTAGTGCGGGAAATTCGCTCGCGCATCGAGCGCCTCGCGCAGAGAGGTTGTGCCGTGCGTGCACAGTGGATGCCCGGTCACTGCGGCATCGCAGGCAACGAAGAAGCTGATGACCTCGCGACCGCTGCGCACCAACTACCTGCCAGCGATCTGCCCCTTGCGCTGGAGGACGTGCGTGCGGCCATCCACTCCCATCTCCGAAAGCAGCACCCCAACCCACGCATCGCGGGAGGTGAGCGCATCGACAGTGTCACCGGCTGTCGTGCACTTACACGGTCACAACGTGCAATGATACTCCGCGCGCGCATTGGCTGCGTGTGGCCCGGGGAACGACGGGTGCCTCACGGAATCGCGACGAGTGATGTGTGTGACGGATGCGGTGCAGTGGAAACACTAGAACACCTGCTCCTTCACTGTGCCGCGTTCGCCGATGCTCGTCGAGATATGCTCGCGGCCTATAGGACGCAAGGCATACTACCAGACTCCATCATGACGCTATTGTGGCCGCAGGGAAGTGCGCGCACTCGTGAGCGAACATTGGTGAGCCTTTGTGTATTCCTCGAACACACGGGCTTGACGTCCCGTCGGTTCTCCGTCAGGTAGTTACACGCAGTGACCAAACGCTCCACGAGTTCTACCTTGGACGATTAATAACTGGACGCCCCACTCCAGTTATAACCATCACAGGGCTGTGCGCGTGTGTGTTTTAATTCCTCTAAAATGAACTAATCACGCGCACAACCTGGACACATTTCTTATTGTGTAAATAGTTTGTACATATTACTTCTCCCCCTATCCTCTCTTCTTTTCCCATCACCTCTTTCATTTCATTTCTCCATTCTGCCTGCTATCCTTTATTTCCGCTGCCCCAGCTCAGGTGCTTCAGTATCGATGGCAGATGCCGGGGCAAAAATCTTTTCCTTCCTTTTTACTATTATTTTTAATAAAACCACTACCACCACCTCCACCTTTTTGGCATTTTTAATAAAACCACTACCACCGCCACTGTTTCCTTCTCTATCGGCAATATCCTTCACTTTAATAATAATAATAATAATAATAATAATAATAATAATAATAATAATAATAATAATAATAATAATAATAATAATAATTGTTTTTTGGGGGGAAAGGAAACGGCACAGTATCTGTCTCGTATATTGTCGTATTTCTTGACATGCACAAAACATAGGGATGTGTATGCAGTCATTTATCACATTTTGCTTAGGGCGCAGTTTGATTTTGTAGGCAACTGTTCGTCCGATAGGAGGTCCCTAATGTGTCATCTGTGTGTGCTCACAGAGCAAAGCAAGCTTTGTCTCCTGACATTTCTTTGCCTCAGTGCCTGTTTTCTAGTGTTGCTTTTAAATGCTATGTGTAGTGATACAGCAGTGCACTAGTTTTCCTCTGAGCAAAAAGTGAGGCAACTCTTTCATGTTTGCCATCTGCCAAGCTTGTATGAATGAAAGACAGCTGTCTGTTAGTTCGACCAGTTTCGCTGTGTAAAGACCTGCTTTTACCAACCTTGTTGCTGGCACTTTGCTTCTTGGCTGCTGCTAATGCTGTTAGGCGAATTTTACAAAAATTCCAGACAAACTGTTCAACCTATATTTCTTTGGTAAAACTGGGGCATCAATGGACGCATTGCTATTTTTTGATTCAACACAGGAATCTACTGGATTTGGCACTTCGTGAAATGGGCATTATCAATGCGCACATATACCGCATCACACTTCTTTCACACATCGCAACTTGTCTTGTTACCGGAGAAATCTGCCTCTGTGACCCTGATGTGTGAGGGATTTTACCACTTTTGCTGTGTGGCAGCAGCAATCGGCTCATTACTGTCATTGCCATCACATGTCCTGCAGCAGTCATGAAATTTTCTTTTGTATCAAAAACAAATGTGTTTGTTGTGATACTTTGCAGAAGGGAAGTTTTTTCTACAGCTGACTTGCTCCGAAATTTTGCTTGAGCTTCAAAAGAAAATTGGAAGCAAAGCAATTATTATTTTTTTTAAAACAAGCTAATATTTCAGGGGCTCAAATTTTGTGCAATATATCTTCCAGTGCACTCAATTTCTACTAACATATTGCAGTTTTCTCTGCCTTTGTATTAAAGCTGATTTGTTTAGTCAATAAAATGCACCAGTTTCACTTACATCTATCCTGATCACCAGTTTATCGTCTACTTTACCCAGCACTCAGGCCTTCCCTTGCGATTAACTGTGCCAGTGCCACCAATGTCTAATCCCACCTCTGTGTGAAATTATCTGTGCATGCGTGGCTGTGCTGATGTTTGGCAAAAAAAAGATGCAAATGACTAAATGCGTGAGAAAATTGCATTCAACCCTTTAGGGCACTTTGTACACAACTGCGTACATTGCGAACTCATTTTTTGGGGGTTTGCTTCAGTTGTCACTGATTTATTTATTTCAATACCATTTAGCATCCATCGTCCTCTAAACAGGGTGCTTTTTATGGTTGCAGCACATATTTTTCTGGCAGAATACAATGGCATAGCAACGTCTCCAGTATGTATGTTTGTAAACAATACCTAGATAAAAATTGGAATGCTTGTTCTGCTTCGTATTTGGAATTTCTGTTTTCGTATTTAATGGTGCGCCAGCTGTCTTCAATTGTAATGAATTGCAGGGTTGTAGTCAAGTCTTCAGGCCACATGGTCTGCTTTTGATCCCCGAAGTACAACATTCAGTGTTCTTCAAGCTTAAAGGGCTTTGAAAGGCTATAACAAGGGTTTTCCTCACGCTGCAGAAGTTTACAGCATGATGGGTGCCTTGAATACTCCACTACACTGCTAAAAGGTGAACCCTGTGGCGTGAAGTCTTCACGTAGGGGTGTACATGCACCGTATCGTTGCAATTCCTACTGCTGACTTCTCCTTTTAGCTGTGTATTGTATGGTGCTGTGAGGATAATTTATTTCGTGTTGAACAATCTCCTGTGGTTTATTAATTATCATGAATACATCCTACGTGGTGCACACATTAAAAACCTACCGAAAGCCAGTGGCTACCGTCGCTTTCTAGATTGCTTTTTGTGCATCCTGGAGACATTTATCTTAATAGTACCCTAACCAGAACACTACCGCTGTCTGTATTGGTGCCTCCCATATGTTGTCCTGTGAGCGACATCAACATTGAATGTCTTGCCTATTTTGTGTCTAATATTATGCTTTTGTTTTTCCTGCCATGTTCCTGCCTCTATTGCTGCAATATCTGGCTGTATTAAATTCAAAAAAGCAGTTACCAATTTTATGTGTTCCCCCACTCTTCCTTGTATGCCTCCGGGCCTTCAGGGTATGGAAATAAATTAATTTCCTCCTTGTCTGTAGTGCTCCTAAGTTTACTGCCATGTTTTTGTTCTCCTTCAGCTCTTCGGCTCATGGTGCCACTTAGTTGTCTCTTCAAATACTGCGTGCAAGATCAACTGGAATGCTTGGCTCCAAAACACATGTTCGGGCTTTGTGTGACGTGTACTAGGCAATGAGTGTGCATACATGAACATTAAATTAATTTTCTTGCATCATACAAATAAAGCTGCCGCGGTGGCTCAGTGGTTATGGTGGTTGGCAGCTGACCCGAAAGAAGCAGGTTCAATCCCGGCCGCAGCGGTAGAGGCCCGTGTACTGTGCGATGCCAGTTCACGGCAAAGAGGCCGAAGGGGTCAAAATTATCGAGAGCTCTCTACTACAGCATCTCTCATAGCTTGAGTCGCTTTGGGATCATAAACCTCATAAAACAAAGCAAATAAAGCAAGTATCTTGCACATTGCATGTGTCTTACTGTAATATGGTCCGGAGTTCCCGGGTTCGAACCCGACCGCGGCGGCTGCGTTTTTATGGAGGAAAAACGCTAAGGCGCCCGTGTGCTGTGCGATGTCAGTGCACGTTAAAGATCCCCAGGTGGTCGAAATTATTCCGGAGCCCTCCACTACGGCACCTCTTCTTCCTTTCTTCTTTCACTCCCTCCTTTATCCCTTCCCTTACGGCGCGGTTCAGGTGTCCAATGATATATGAGACAGATACTGCGCCATTTCCTTTCCCCCCAAAAAACCAATTATTATTATTATTATTGTTACCACCTCACAGAATGTTGTGCTTACTTGCATCGCACATATAGTGTAGCTGCTTCTGTGTGGTGGTCGTGAGTGTTAGGCATTCACTTGAACAAGTAGAAAAAATTTGCCTTTCTAGGAAGAGAAAAACAAGCAAAATTGCTGACAGCATTTGTAATTTTTATGAAGTAATATATGTGCCACATACATCACAAAAGTGCATGCGTGCAGGCTTACGACGAAAAATATGAGTACATCACTGAATTTTGTGAGGGTACGCGCTATTCAAATTATGTTGTGTGTGTGTGGGGGGGGAGTTTTCGCTTTGTTTTATGTTGTTTGTTATTAATGCCAGAAAAGAACCTTTTTTTCCCGGCTTTGCACATTTAAATTGATAATAAGGGATGCGCACTCGGTGCGTTCTCCTTGAAGAGATTTACTCCGATATTCCGCGCTTTTCAGTTTCGTTTCGTGCGCGGGTGCATGCAAACATGACTAACAACAGAGTCTGGTGCAACGCGTTGCCTAAAATGTGCACATCGGCTTGCCTTGCGAAGCATGCATTTCAGCACTAAACACATCTTGGAGGCCTTCCAAGCGCACACAGATACAACGCCGCTGCACCCCGCTCTCTGTTAAAGCCGATACGTAGCGATTAAAAGCTTTAGCACCCTTGCTGACCTGACGGTAGCTGACGCGGCGCCTAGGAAACAGTGGGTTTCCACAGAGTTTACAACGCTAAGAAGTATGCGAGCGTTGTCCTCGGGCAGGGACTGCTGGCCTGTGCGGATTTAGGCGCCACTTCGGGCGCCTTTTCAGCAGTGGCGGCACCACTCTAAAAATATAGCTCTCGTTGCTTCCTTTCCTGTCCCGGACGAGATGACTATTCCCGCAGAAAACTGCCTTAGTCTCAGTTCCTGCATTCAACTGTGGCTGGTAAGCGAATGTGCGAAGCTGTCGGCGATCGTTATGAGGAGCAATGCCACAAAGGCATCATGCCGACCAAAGCTTTCACTTTCCGCTCCCATTCGGCACGTACGCCATTACGAATACCCTGGCCCCGTTCCTGACGTTCGCCAGCTTCTCGGCGCAACAGTACGCACGCGTGTGACGCCGCTCGTGACTCGCGGGTACGCCATCAGTTCACCTCGACTGCAAAGTCGTCTAGGCTGCGCCCTCGCTCGCACCGCCGCATCGAACTCGATGAATCCTTTGACAACCGACGTGCGAGTCTTCCGCCCCACTAGGTCTGCCCATAGCTGCTGCCGGACATCCGACATGATACGCGAGAGGACGCAACATATTTCACTCCTTCGCACTGCCCCTCGACGCGTATGCACCGAAGATTGCAACGCAGAGGCTCAGCGCAAGCTCCCGGAGCGGCGTTCTGTTCCGTACTTGGCGCCAATAGTAGCAGCGACGGTATTTATTTCTAGATCAGTTTTTACTTTTTTTTCTCTTCATGTAATCAGATTCTGTGGGTACATAACCTGGCACCGCCTTGATGGTTACGTCACGCCTACGTCACAATTTGAACAAAACGGCGAATTGTCGAGAATAGGCCCCCTGGTGTGACGCGATACCTACACTAGCCGAGTGGAACTTGGTCACGTGACCAACCACGTGACGAACACGTAATCAGCCACGGCGAGGCGCCGCCGGAAGCTGCTTCGCACCACGTGACCAACCACATGACAGCGCGGCAGCGCAGCCACAGGGTGGCAGCGCTGCCACGCTGAAGGCTCGAAGTGCTACCGTAATGTAGCTTTTGCTACAAAACGAAGCCTTATTATAATTTAAAGGAAAGGGGCCAACAACAAACGGAAACGAAAAGAGGAAGAGCACACACACACACAACACGCGTACAAAACTACAGGGTGAATGAATGAATGAGCTTTTTATTTATAAAGGGAGGCTCGAGGCCGTTTGTTTGGGAATTGCGTTGTTAAGGAAGGGAAAAGTAGGGGTCTGTTCATACATGAAGGGACGTCATGGGTGGTCTAGCCACGTTTTACGCTGCTTTGTGGAGGCCACTTAGCATATCTGCCAATATCTTCCCAGATGCCCTTCGCTCCGGCTCTGGTCAATGCACGAAATTCCTCGCCAAGCGTGGGAATACCATACATGGCGACGAGGTCTTCGCGTCCCCTGCGGAACTCTGAACAATGGGTGGTACAGACCAGCACGACACATACAGCCACAGCACGGGCACATCACAACGCCAATATTGCCCCCTTGATGCCAACGAAGGCCGGTAAGATAATTACGGATTATGTTTGTCGTGTAGGCGGCCTCCGCGATGATCTTATTAATGAAGATCTGCTCATGCCGGGTGAGAGCAGCCGAGGTATTGAGGTAACCCGGTGGTGTAACGGCCGTAAGTCGTGCAGGTTTCCTTTGCCACGCTCGTCTGCAGGTTAGGACAGCCAAGTTGTTGGACATATCAGCAGGTTCGTCGTAACTGCGGGGTATACCAGCGGAAGAAAGAACGAGACACTCTCCCGAGCCGCGTTGTGAGCGCACTGGTTCCCGTCGTCATCGCCCGTGTCTCAAGGGATCCACTCGAGGCGGATGCGCACGTGGCGTGTTGAGAAGGTAGTGATTATCGAAGCAATCTGCTGTGCAACGGGGTGGCTCTAGATTGGTTTGTGGAGCTCGCGTACAGCTTCATGTGAATGAGAGAGTATTAGAATTTTGCGCGATATGTCAGTTAGTAGCAATTGATATCCGACCAGAACGTATTCCTCCTGCGCCTTATATAGCGAGCAGCTTTATGCACCCATCGGGTGCACGAATAGTACGAAAGCCTTTGAAATTGAGATTCTCACGGCGTCGCCATGCGATTGATATGGCGTCGTCCTTCAGGGATGCTTCTACGTATATGTCCTCCTCATCGTGTTCTCTAACAGCGGCAGTGTGTCGAGCTAGGTGGAGCTGTACCGCCGGAAGTGCTCTGTGTAGAGCCGTACCTCCTTAGCGGCGGAGGTGTGGACAAAGCCATGGCGGAACCGGACGGCCTTCATAATCAACCGGTGCCGAGAGTTGCCGGTCCCAGCGTTCTAAAGCGCGTCCCTGTTTCGCGCAAGTTGTGCGTGTTTCGTGCCGAGTTGCAGCTTCCTCAATGATTTTGCGTATAGGAGAAAGGGACACCGCTTCTTCTAGAGCCGTGATGCGTGTATGTCGTGGTAGACCTGTTATGTTGCGCAACCTCGCCCTGTACAGATGAGCTAGGTCTTCGTGGATTTTCGTGGTCAATTCGTATGAGGGGGAGCTGTAGAGAATCTTGCCAACTGCTACCGCGTGAGCCAGCGTCTCACAAGCCTCCTGCCTTGCCCCACCGTATTTGTTTGACATACGAGCGATGCGACGTAGAGTACTCCTCCAGGTTCTCTTGAGACGTTTGATCAAAGTACGAGGACTAGCTGTTACAGCTACTGACGGGCACACCGAGAAGCTTCAGTGATCCTCTTGAGATGTGAGCACCTGGCCTGCCATGAGAAGATGCAACTGTTGGGACGGATTAGTACGAGTCATGCCATCAATTCAGAGAGATTCAGTCTTCTCAGGTGCCAGTTCAAGGACCAGCTCTGTTAGTGAAGTCTCCAGGCTATGCACCGCTGCCTGAAGCTCGGCTTGCAAGTGATCGGCGGACTCATAATCACTACCTCTACCCATACTGTTACATCGTCCGCGTAGATCGCGAATCTTGCTGCACTCTCTTGTTATAGGCGTGTTGCTGCGTTCGCCATCGCCAAGTTTAACAGTAAAGGGCCGAGGATTGAGCCGTGAGGAACTCCTCGGTCGAGGTAGTGTGTGCAAGGGGTCTATTCTTGGGTACCACAGTTTAGACGTACGGGTCTGCTCTGGATAAAGTTCCACAGTTCAGCGACGGTTGATTGGGGTAGGCCTGGGCGAGTTCCGGAAGGATGGAATTTTGATCGACTTTGTCAAAAGCTTTTCTAATGTCAACCGCGAGGACGTAATAAGCCACGAGGTGTCGGGAAGTTCGATCAATGACTCGCCGAAGCAGCCATAAGCAATTGTGTGTACTCAAATTGGGGCGAAAGCCGGCTTGCGCAGTGTGGTACCAAGTTGTAGGGTATTCCAGGTAATATTGAATCCTATTGTTGATTAGTCACTCAGATCAATTTGCAGACGGTGGAAGTGAGAGCACTTGGTCAGGTTGGAAACGATTGAAGGATATTTTCCAGGCTTTGGTATGGGGTAAACCAGTGTTAGCTTGGGCTGCTCCGGCACATCCCCTGTCTCCAATGAGCTATTAACTGTTTCTAGGCGCTGCGCTTTAGCTGCATCAATACGATTTATAAGCATCTATAAGCATTTATAAGCCATGCGTCGCGCCGAATGGGAGGTGGCGCTCGGTGTACTGACACGCTGTCGCGACTCACTCTTGAAGACGAACCTTAAGCGTTCTCCAATTCTTTTGAGACATCCGGGAGACACCTGACGCCGTCCCTTTCTGACCACATAAAAATCCTGGCATCTTACATGTATCTTTTAATAGAGTCAGTGGTAAGGCTCTATAAAAACCAGAGAACTTCACAAGCCCCAGGCGATGTTCAAGCCTATAAAAAAACCCTGAGTTGTGTGTTGTTTCTTCAAATATATTTTATTTCTTTGGTATTTCATATGCTACCTTTATTTTAGTACTGTGTTAATTTAAGGAAATCCTTCACCATAAGTTCCACAGCTCAGTACTCCAGTGACTTTACGATTATTATTTCAACAGCTGCTCCTTTGGAGTCTGGCGAGCTTTGTTGCCGAATCTTAGGTTTACTACATCGGTCATGATAGTATCGAGTGAAAGGTTTAAATCATTTGCTGCAGACAAATATTTTGAGAGGCAGTAAATAGCCTTCAGTTTATTTCGCTTGAAAGTGTGTGAATAAATTTACCCGAAGCTATATACTATAACGAAGACTACATTGCGTTTCCACATGTAGTGTTGTTGGGGAAACCTGCTCACCTGCCATCGAGGTCGTGAGTTCGACTTCCGGTAGTGGCGGCTGCCTGCCAGAGCTTTATGCAGCTTTTTTAGTCGAGCAAGAAAAAACACCCACATCATGAGGGTTCAGCATTGCAGCCTATTTTTTTTCGTGAATTGCATTCTGTTCACCCGGCGCGGTGGCTCAGTGGTTAGAGCTCTCGGCAACTAATCCGGAGTTCCCGGATTCGAACCCGACCTCTGCGGCTGCGTTTCGATGAAGGCAAAACGCTAAGGCGCCCGTGTAATGTGCATTCTCAGTGCACGTTAAAAGATCCCCGGGTGGTCTAAATTATTCTGGAGCCCACCACTACGGCACCTCTTTCTTCCTTTCTTTTTTCACTCCCTCCTTTATCCCTTCCCTTACGGCGCGGTTCAGGTGTCCACCTATATGTGAGACAGATACTGCGCCATTTCCTTTCCCCAAAAACGAATTTTTAATTTTCAGTTCTGTTCATCAGTCTCTTCTTCATCCCTTCTCTTACGGCGTGGTACAGGTGTCCCCCCAAGGTGTGATACTGATACTGCGCCATATACTTTCCGCAACAACCAATTTTCATTTCCATTAGTAACGCGATGGGCACGAATTCGGAATTCCTATGGTAATTTCTAGTTTTCAGTGCCACACAGTACGAAGTGGCAGCCCTGGGAACTAGAAGCCCTTGTCCAGATTTTCTGATCTTTCAAAATTCACCTTCGCTAAACCTGAATGAGATTCCCGCGCTTCGAGCATTTGGTTATGTGCTGGAAAATGCCAAGCATAATGAAACATATCAAGTGTCCAAAGCACAGAGGAAAGTTCTGCATTGCCGCACCACGTAGTTATACCGGGTGTCTCGCCTAAGATGCTCTGCATGTTTTAAAAATAATGTAACAGGGGCTTTTTGAGTTAGAAGAGCGCTTTTTTTCAGTATACATTGTCAGCGGCGTTGCGCGTCAGAATAAACCTAAGACGTGCTAACTCTGTTACCCTTACTACTACCGTTAGTCTCTTTTTTATTCTTCAGCCCACCGTAAGTAAGATCTATATTGGCTTTTAGAATTTAAAAAACCCAGTTACCCTAGGTGCTGTGGTACGAAAAAATTTCCTTATTTCGACAAGGTACATGCATTGGAGGGGTTCCTTTGCCTGCAACCTACTCGAAAGCGCATGTATTTTGGCGCGATATAGGCAAAGTTTGTTGGGGCCAGAATTCCGAGGGTAATTGCGTTGTTGAAATTCTAAAAAAAACTGTATAGATTTTACTTCCGGTAGGCTACAAGTTTCTCACTAAATAAGCAGACCAACAATAACAGTTAGAAAACTACCTATCAAATATTAGTTAAGCAGCCTAATAATTAGCTTTTCTTGCGTTGTGATGCGCTACACCCGTGAAAATGCAATGGCGAAATAGCGCTCTTCTAAATAAAAACGCCTATTTAAAAATCAGTGCAAAACACCTTAGTTGCAACACCCGGTATATGTGCACGGCCATCCATTAGGTGCCTCTGTCTATATTCGGCGCCAGTATTTGTTTTTCCGCGGATAAATGATAGCTTTCTCGTCGATTCCATGCAAGGCATGCGTCTCGAAATCATAACCGGCGAAATAGTCATAGAAGTGTATGAGCAAAGCTACACTGTAAACAAAAAGGAGTAAAAAGGGAGTAAGCTGCCCTCCAGCGCACTCTAGAGGACAGCTCACTTCCTTTTTAGTCCCACCTAGGCGTATTAGTGTTGACAGTGTAGTGCGCGCAGAGTGAAGTGCCCCGCAAACCAACGCCTGCTATCTTACGCTTTAACGCTGAGCGCTCGAAGAAGCCCCGCAAGAAAGAGGAAGAATCCGGCGAGAAACGGCGACGCCGTGGCAGGGATCGCGTCCCCAAGAAGGAGAAGGAGAAGCTGGGGTCGTCGGCCCGATGCCCAGCCGCCGCCCGGTGCCACGATGGAGTGCGGCCACGTGTCAAATACAGAGGAAGAGCCGCCGGCAGAGGTAATGAGCCTGACGGCATTCCTCCATATCGCGTCCGGGAAGCACTAGCATGTAAAGCCTTTGTCGAAAATGTACTATCGTAATGGAAAGAAACGCGAACAACGAAGCGCCTACATGCTCCTGTGTTCGAATTTATTCAATCGCTCTTTTACTTCGTCCGTTCGTTACAAAATCTTCTTTAGAGTCTATAGACTGTCCATAGACTTCTGTCTATGGAGCCTATAGACTCTTTATAGTCGAACCCTGCAGAAGAGACGATTGGCAATAAAAATACTATAGACTTTCTATAGGCAATCTACAGATTTATGGCCATACTTTTTCGGCAGACTTTTGTCTATAGATGGTCTATAGACTATGATTAGAAAAAAATAAACATGTATAGAAAGGCAGTATTGTCTATAATGTATTTGTAGACAATGTATACACAATTTCTGTAGGGGGTGACACCAAAACACGTTAGGGCAGTCTATGATACATTCCAGGACGAATCTGACGTCTTTGTCGTACCAGCGGGGTAAAAGCGCGATGCAAACAAATTCGAACAGCTCAGCGTGTAGCCGTTACATTGTTTGCGCTTCTTTCCATCGCGATAGTACAGCTCCGGGGGGGAGGGGGGGGGGGGTGTTCGCTTGCTTCTAAGACGCTTAGTGGGGCTCTCTAATGATTCCTCCTAGGGTTCCTAAGCTAAGGACGAGTAAGAACACGAGCTCCTACAACCATGGAGGCATTAGAACGCTGAAGTTGCAGAACCAGCCAAAACGCATGCGCAGAAATATACCCGGTGAGCTGTATATTCTCGGCAAAGGAGCTTTCGCTGGAGGCATTCGAGAGCTGGGCAGAATGACGGCACTGATGACGTGGCAACAATCTCGTGGCAGTCAGAAACTACTGCTGAGTTACATGCGGTCCATTCCTCGAGAACGGTGAAAACGATGAGCCGACGGTGAGGCAGTGATCGAATATCGGCGTTAACACACCTGACATAGGTCGCCGGTTCGAATCTCTGCCAAGACGTTGGTTCTAACTTGACTAGTAAGTTTAAGCTGCACCGAGCGCGACATCTTGTGCCACAACCACGAACACTCGGGGACAAACGGCTGAGCCGCAATACTCATACGAAACAGACGTTCAGTGGGGCTAGTTCGTACAGATACATCCTTTGTAAAACAGTGCGAACAACGTCGGAAAAGAGCGCGAAGGACACGGGACGAGCGCTGTCCCGTGTTCTTCTTGTTCTTGTGCGACGTTGTTCGCGCTGTTTTACAAGAGATGCTCATGTGAAGGTTCGTAAAGACGTGGAACTGGGTGCACATTGTTCGCCGGTTCGAATCCCTGCCGCGAGCTAAGCTCTAACCATACCAGTAAGTTTGTGTAAAAATTGCTGAATTTCGCGACGCCATCAGAAACATTCTGCGGCAAATGGTTTTCCTTTTAACCCAATGTCAGGGGTGCTGCCCACTTTGACGCCTGCCGGAGGAATATATACACCGGTCGACTTAGTTTAGTTCTCATTTGTAGTGCTCGGGCATGACGCTGCCGCCTGTTATTATTTAATTCCATTATGTAACCACCTCGGTTACCACGGCAGCCAGTGGTTTACGATTTGCTTTAATAAAACGCGTAACGCTGTGACCCGAAATGCGAGAAGTAGAGCTTCTCTCTCTATGTTATGTCGTTGCTACGGAGGCCGCCATATTGTATTCTATCGGTGGAATCAGCACAACTCGGAGGCCGACCAGTAGAGTTAATGGTCTAAAACTTCTGACCGGTCATCGCAGAAAGGGTCCGAAATAGCGCATGTCATCTCTTGTTAGCACTGGTGGGCTTATTTTGGCACGATCTATGTACAGCGCGCCGTCGGATGGTTGGCTTCAAACCAACGCCGTCCGCCACCAATGCGCGTAGGCTGTGGTTGTGCTTCTGCTTCGTTCACAAAATCACCGCAGCCTAAGCTGCTTGGCTGAGTCTTTCCCGTCTCGGCCTAATGTGACGCAAGCATTTCTTTCATGGCTGCATTGAAGTAACCTAAGCTTCACGGCAGAATCTATATTCTATGTGTATTACCGTCGCCTCTGTCTTACTCGCAGTACAACGAAGATCTAATGAACGACCTTGCCAGGGAGTACTTGGAAACCATCAAGCAGGACCTGAGCACGGTCGTAAGGCCCAAAGGGAAGGACTCTTCCCTTACCAGCCAGAGCCGCCGGTCCCGCTCCTGGGGGTACGTGGATACCACGAAGAGGCGCCGTGGTGAGAAAGACTTGGCCACTTTCGAACACAACTTTCGTGATGATCAGAGTTACTGTGCAAGTACCTAGAGTTGAGCTTAGACCTGTGAAGTTGGTGCAGAAGGCATCCAAGTTGGGCGGCAAAGCCTCACTTCACGTTTGCAGGAGACGCTTTGTGGGGACGGGGAAATCTTCGAGAGGTTACCGTCGACAGTCTCATTCCCCCATATTTTACCGTGGACACTGCTCGTTTATGCAGGGTGTTTCACTTCGAAATTTGCACAATTTGTTAAAACAAGCTTCCAGAGTTAAAAGATCGCTTTTTTCGGCATAGCATAGTCAGCGGTGTAATACATCAGAAAACAGTTGAGACGTGCTACTAGCAGGCTGGTGAACTAATTCTGAATGGTTAGCTTTTTAACTATTCCTGTTGCGTTACTTTGCTATTGATGGGCATGCAGCCCACCTAAATAATATTTATATTAGTTTTAAGAAATTCGAAAGCGCGGTTGCCCTAGTAGGTGTTGCCCAACAAAATTTTGGCTATTTCGACGAGTTACGTGAACTGGAGAGGTTGCTCTGCCTGCAAGCGTCTCGAAAGCTGATGTATTTTGGCGCTATTTAGCCAAAGCTTGTTGTAACAAACCGCCGAGGGCAACCACGCTTTCGAAATTCTAAAAGCTAATGAAGATATTATTCACCGTGTGCTACATGCCTTTCGCTAACAGTAAAGTTAATATGTTAGCTATTGACAGCTCCCGGCCCATCAACGCCTGAGTTTGGCACCTCACAGAAAGAATTTCTGACTCTAAGTAAGACTGGTCCCATTATTCGAGACCTGATGAAAGGGAGCATCACGGTACCCTAGGAAATCAGAGGCCCGGGAGCCAATGCCATCAAAACGATTATTTTTCGTGCCCCTGGAACCCAACCAGAAAACTTTCATTTTTACAAATCCAGAGCCGCGCCAGAGATGTCACAGAACTGCGCTGCTAAATGCAAAGCTTGAAGCGCACTCTTCTTATCTGAACTGAAAAGGGGGCACCGCCATCAGCATAGGCTAAAATTCTAATTTCATGCTTACCAAGTCAAGATCTTCGAATAGCTTAATTGGGAACTGATGATACTAAAGCGCAAGGGTGGGAGGTATAAATCAAGTAACACAGGTGATAATGGGCAGCCCTGCAGGAGAGACGAGATTAGTAAAATTGGTTTCGTATGTTCGTGATTTAAGATCAGTATTGTATGGGACTATTCATAACAAAGTCTAATGCCCATATGCATTGCATCTACAACGTTTGCACTTTCCAAGACTGCGAACAAGAACGCATGACGCACATTATCCAAGGTATTCGCAAGATCACTCTTAACTAGAACAACCTGACCGCCCTAAACTGTTGCCGACTCCAACACCGAACGTGCAATATGTAAATGAGTTTGGATACTGCGGCCTCGAATGACTCACGCTTGACGTGAGCTAAATAAAACCGGCGCCACAGGGTACAAGCGCTAAGAAAGGATTTCTCCAAATATTTTATATTCTACGTTAAACAATGATACTGGATGGTAAAACAAGCCAACAAGACAGGCGTCAAGCAATGCGAAAACGTATTGTGGAATTCGCTACTCAAGCCATACCGTGATGTAGTGTTTTTCTGGGACATACTGCAGCGAACAATCAAAACGGATATTGAGATTTCGCCTTAGAATATAAGGCTCTTACCGGTCCTGATAAACTCCGGGATTCCGTGCTATCTCTTAATGATGACTCGACTTTTTAGCCTGCGGAAGAACCGCATGATGGATTGACACACAGATCCCCCTCTATCATCTAAGCCTCTGTTTAGTGAGCAGTGCGCCTTGGTGCGGGTGGTTTATGCGGCGTAGGACAGACAGCCTGAATGGTCGCCAATTCTTGACGCATGTGCATGCTTCCCGGCATTTCGGTGTGCTTATATAGTGCAGTGTAAGAAGACATGAGAGCATGTATCGGCATTACGGAATAGTATGGTTGCCCGTAAAGCATTTGGTAGCATAGCGGGTTTGATTTCTGTGCAATGGAGAAAAAATTATCGTGCTCTCACGCAGTGGGCAGCGAACCAGATCTATTCCCTCCGCGGCGGGTTGGAGTGTCAGTGGCGGCAAAACTTTTAATTTTTAATTTTTTAGAGGTAGAGGTCAAGGCCTCATCCGCAAATCGGCATTAATTTTTTACAGCTTTGGTCGCGAAGTTGAGCTTTGCCTCTAAAAGGTAATTAGAGCACCATCTGGTTAGACCTGACCGGACAATGCTTTAGCTATCTCATTCTACTCTGTTACTGTGTGTAAAAAGAACGAAAACTTTTCTGCTTTAGCGAATATAGAGAGTCTAGAAGATATAAGGTTGCGGTGCAAAGTTTGTGTGGCAAATAATGACGTTAAGTTGAATGAGCTCTCCAGATCGATTTCTGGAGTAACACTGACAGTTGAGCGAGTTGGTACATCATTTTAAAACTTTAGAAAGCGCTGCTACGGGGGACACCAAGAGAAAGAAGACGAAGGAGAAGCGCTACTATCAACTGAAGTTTATTGGAAAAAACACATAAGGTTAAGTAGCTCACACAAGGCAGCCTGCAGCGCATGCGCCTACCCTCAGAATGACAAAACAAATCACTGTGTTTAATTAAGATACCGAATTTCACAATCGTGGATGGCAACAGAAGGTGTGCTGACGCACATGTTGGAGTTTTTGTGAATATGAAATGCCTCAGATAATTCCCTTGTTAGCTGATTGGAATGCCTATACAGAATTTTTGTACTATTGAACAGAGGTACTGTTCAATAGTACAAAGAGGTACTGTTCAATAGTTCAATAGTACCCGCACTATGTCCAGCCCCGACGACACGTGCACCGTGCCCAAGCTGCCTCCGGGTCCGCTGGCCGAGCTGCTTCCTGCTGGCACCATTGTCCGCAGGCCTCCGGGCAAGCTGGTGCAGCTGGTGGCGCAGGCGATCCATGAAAGCCCTTTACAGGCGCTGCGTGTACGGCACGTGTACGAGGCGTTGAAGTAAGTCCCTCGTTTTCTTTTTTCGGGGGAGGGTGTTGTGGAGGCCTCCTGCTATATTGCGACCAGCGGCTGCAGTAACGTTACTTGTGATTCAAGAAGAGCCGGCTTGACCTCCTGGTGTATAGCGGTCCATGGTCGACAGTGGTTGGGCAGATGGTTGTTGATAATCACAAAGTGAACAACGGACGGGAAAGCGTCAGGGTGCTTGCCAATGTTTCGACAAAAGGACTCGCCTTCTTCTGGGCGAAGACAAGTCTTCTTGTCGAAACGTTGGCAAGCACCCAGAGCCTTTGTCCTCCACTGTTCACTTTATGATAGGCGAATACCACAGCATAAAGGACTGTGTCATAAGCAATCGTCTTGTTCTGTATTTGGTAATAATGAACGGTGTGTGGTCTTGCCTAACCTTTTTGTCTTAGCTCTCCCTTTAAAGCGTCTTTAGAGTAACCAGCGTGAAATGTAAGCTCAAGCAAGCTTTGGGTTCGGAAGCCCAAGTGCTTGGCTAGCCTCCTTTCTATGCACAGACATAAAATAACCGAGAAAAAGTATTTCATAGGTACGAGGATATCGGCGCTAGCTGTGTTCTCGTCCAAGACCCCGTTAAATCATAGCGCGCCAACCCGCGTTATGGAGCCGAGTATCGCATGCTACGCAAAGTTGAAACTACTGCTTTAGACTCTAAACAGAAAGAAGGGAGTGAAAATGGAGTAGGCTTTCCTTTAGGGCACATAGGCAGGGACACTTTATCGCGCAATAAATTTTTTTCCTCTAGGGCACTCCCATTTACAAAGAGATTGGTGCGGTAAAAAACCGCTTACTCTCTTCTTGCTTTCATATAGGCGTATTCATGTGTAGAGTGTGTAAAACCTAACTCTCGTCTTTAGCAGCAGCGCGAAGCATATGCAGAGAAAGTCAAAACGCGATTAGCTGCGATCAGCGCTTCAGGTTTTGGTCGCTGTATGCGAGGCGCAGTTGCAGCGAGTCCTGACCTCCTGACCACAGGGAATTCCCTCGTATGCGGGATGCACAGGGTTCGGATCCTTGTACCGGCGAGGGCTCAAGCGGATTTCTACTGACTACGGCTCTCGCAGGGTGGAGCACTTGGATAACCTAGCAGACATGTCCGCTTATGTCGCACTGGTTGGTTGGAGCCCCAAATACGCATCTGGCTGCTGTGTGACCACGGATCTGATCCGCCTTTCCTGTCACGTTATTTGGGCTGAAACCGCGAGTCACGTACACACGAGGGGACGATCATTAGCTGATACTGAAAACAATATTTTAATGAACCTCTGCCGGTTACATGACTACGGCCGCTACCGTGACTGCTTGCTTCACGGTCACTTGGCTTATGACAACATGGCCCAGTTACAAGCACCACACTCTGGTCATAGTCGCCAGCACTAGACTACACTGGAAACACCACATCGCATTTGCCATCGAGTAAATAACCATAATCTAAGCGTGAATATGACAAAAGTTGTCCTGTAGGGTTAAATACTGAGGTATTTCTAAAAGGAGGAACCACGGCTGTGTTTGTGCTGAACGGGTATAGAAGCATCTACGCAACTAGCGAGATCCGAGGCGGCGGAGACAGCATCTGTCACTTTTATCAGAAAAAAAGGAAGGCATGGCCAGTGCATGCCACGCTCATGCGCCACGTTCAGTGTGCGCCAGCTTCGGTGTATAGAGGTATGCTCGAGTGTGTGTATTGACATTGAGAAACTGCTGTCCCCGGTCGAATGTTCCCGTGTGTTTCTTTGACGGCGTTCTCGCTCTTTTATGTTTGTTCCCCCAATTTGCAGGAAGAGATGTCCATATTTCATATTTATGGATAAGAAGGAGGAGAGAACCTGGAAGGTGAGCGAAGCTACGAGATTGATTCAAAGATCTTCACTGATATGCGGTTTTCCATTTGGGCACTGAAACTCCCTTGGACGTCCTGGGTACAATTGAGACGCCCTCCAGACGTTCAGTGGAGTTTTAGTGCCCATTGGGTTTGCCAGAATTTTTCAGTTGAGAGAGCGGAGAGCTGTCACTCTCCTTGGGAGATAGTACTTGGCGAAAAAAAAACAACTTCGGGGTAAGAAAAGGAAAAGTGCACAAACACGGAAATAAAAGTTCCATTATGAAACTTCAGTAAACCAATTTCAGGTGATTTATTTATTTGTGATACCCTCAAGGTACAAAGTACATTTCAGAGGGGAAGGGCAGTTGTTAACAAGAAAAATAAACAAAGCACAATTCATACAAAACTATAGAACAACGGAGGCAGGATAAAAAGAAGTGAGCAAAATGAACACGGAACAGATTAATAAAATAGTTTAAGAACAATACTAATACGTGGAGAACACAACACTCCAATAAAATATAAAAGCGATCATTATGTAATCAGAGTGGTAAGTATTCTTCTAAATTGAGTTGAATCAGTGATGCTAGTTAATTATGCGGGTAGGGAATTCCATTCTTTAGAAGTTAGCGGAAAATATGATTGCCCACATGTCACTGTGTTACAATGAGGCACTGTGACCTTGTGTTGATGATCACGACGGTGAGAAATGAACGGTGCTGGTTGAATCCATCGAGAGCGAAGTTGAAAATTGGAGTAGAAAATCTTATGGAATAGGCAGACGCGGAAGTGCTTACGGCGGGTAGCTAGGGGCAGGAGGTTTAAAGACTTTTTCATTTGGGTGACGCTAGATGTACGATGGTAATTGCCTAAAATGAATCTAGTTGCACGATTCTGGACAGTTTCCAGAACCTGTGTCAGTGAGACCTGTCCAGGGTCCCATATAGATGAAGCGTATTCCATTTGCGGTCGTACGTAGGTCATGTATAATAATGATTTTAATGAAGATGGAGCAAGTGTAAAATTTCTTCGAAGATAACCAAGCGTTTTGTTTGCTTTAGATGCTATATGTTCTATATGAAGTTTCCAGGACAGGGTGTTAGTTATATGTATGCCAAGATACCGGTACGATCTTACGCTTTCAAGGGGATGACTGTGAAGAAAATAAGGAGGACAAGTAGTATTTGAACGTGAAACTCTCATAGATTTGCATTTTTTAATATTTAGTTCCATTTTCCAATTATGACACCAGTCTAGTATGTTATTAAGATCGACCTGGAGAGAGCGAATATCGGAATCGTTAGTTATTTTACGGTAAATCACGCAGTCGTCGGCAAACAAACAAATCCTAGAGTTAACAGTAGCAGGCAGATCATTAATATAAATCAGGAACAGTAAAGGGCCAAGGACAGATCCTTGAGGAACCCCAGAACCAACTGGCACGGTAGAAGAATTAGTGTCATTAGCATGCACAAACTGAAGGCGAGAAAAAAGAAACGCGCGAATCCAGTTCAGAACAGAAGGGTCAATATTTAGAATGCTGAGTTTATATAGAAGTAATGAATGGTTAACTTTATCGAATGCCTTAGCGAAGTCGAGAAATATGCAGTCTGTGGAAAACGCGGAGTCTAAGTAGAAGTGCAGATCATTAGTAAAGGAAAGTAATTGAGTTTCACAGGAGAAACCTTTCCGAAAGCCATGCTGAGTCAGAGAAAAGAAGCTATTATCTTCAAGAAAATTAACAAGGTGAGTGAGAATTATATGTTCCATTATTTTGCAGGGTATTGATGTGAGAGAGATGGGTCGATAGTTAGATGGGTTCTGTTTGTCACCGGCTTTATGTACAGGTATGACCTTAGCAGTTTTCCAGTCCTCGGGTAGTACGCCATCATGGTACGACTGTGATAATATGCTTTCCAAAATGATAGAGGTATATTCGACAGTATTCCGAAGAAATTTGCTATTAATGCCATCGATTCCGCTAGAAGATGTTTGTTTTAAATTATTAATGATCGGTATAATGCCATGAGAGTCAAACACAATTGGATCCATACTGTAGTAGTTACACGATTGGAGTTTGGGATGGTGGCGATCAACGGATGAGGAAGAAAATGACTGGACAAAAGAGTCATATAGTGAAGTGGCACAAAGATGGTCCGGAATGGGATTTCCAGTTGCTGAAAGTAATGACACTGTCGTTAGTGCTAGGTTTTATTATGCTCCAGAAGCGTTTAGGATTAGACTTTAAGATGTTCGGGAGGGTTACATTAAAAAAAGAAAATTCGGGAATAGGCTAAGGCAGCTGATTTATATGCAGTCCATCGCTCAGGTTTTAATGAATTCCTAGCAGTTCGAAAAAGTCTTTTCTTTTTGTTAGAAAGGCGGTTTAAATATCGATTATACCATGGAGCTTGGTTATTCGAGTAGACGCGCCGAAGAGGAATATGTCGGTTAATCAATTCAGATACCTTATTTCGGAACATGCACCAGTTAGTTTCCACCGAGCGCTCGAGGTAATTATGCAAGAATATGTCTAGAAAAGAGCTCAGTTCATCATTAATAGCAAGAAAATTAGCCTTGTTGTAGTCCCTAATATTTTTGGAGCGGTTTGATGAAGGTACGTGTTCATGAGTTAACGTGAAATGTAATACATCGTGGTCGCTCAGGCCAGGAATATGTATTACAGGTGACGTGCAATCTTCTGCAGTCGTTAATACAAGATCTAGAAGAGAGGATGAATTTTGAGTAACACGTGTGGGTGAAGTGACGATTTGTGTCAAGCCAAAGTCTGCGCAGATGGTGATAAATTGGTTAGTTTCTGCGCCAGGTGGGTTAGAAAAAGGGAACGTGTGTGACCAGATAATGTTGGGATAGTTGAAGTCCCCCAAAAGTAGAATTTGTGCGCTGGGATATCGAACAGTGATTTGATTCAGGCTGTCATGCAAGCTATCACAGAATGACATATCGCTGGAAGGGGAGCGATAGCAAACGCCGATGATCACTTTCCTGAAACCTAAATTCACGCAGCACCACACAGATTCAATATCAGAAACAATTGATATGCAGTGACAATCAAACTGCTCGTCAATTGCGAGCAAAACACCACCACCTGTTCTTTGAGTGCGGTCACTGCGGTAGACAACATATTTTTTATCGCAATGAAACAATTCTGAATTAGATATTTTGCTGCTGAGCCACGTTTCAGTTAATGCAATAACATTTGCTTTGAGGTCGTTAATCAAGGTGCATAATTCATCCTTCTTACGAAAAATACTTCGAATGTTAGTATAACAAACACAAAATTCTGATTTCGATGATGTGGCATCTCTTCCCCTCGCGCATTCCTATTTCTTATCCTTATCGGGGAGTAGTTGGCGTCCAGAACGAAGAAATCTAGGTGATGCAGAAGCATTCATCGGTGCAGTATTCGAGGATGCGATTTCAAAAACAATGTCATCTACTTCATTATAACTGTAACATTTTCCATTGACATGCAGTTTCTTATACCTAAGTTTATATGGTTTATGCAGGCTTTTACCGTATTCTCTTAGCTTTTTTTGAATGTTGCGTGTGGCAACGCATAAGTCCTCACTGAGAGCAAAGCCAGTGTCTTTTAACATGGAACATTTTGCGAAAACTGATTCTCTGTGCTTATAGGTAGCAAATTTGACAATAACCGGCCTTGTTTTTCCTTCTACAAACCGACCGATCCTGTGCGCACGTAAAATGCTTTCACTTGTTAAGCTGAGGTTTAGTTTATCGGCAATGACCCCTAAAACTTTCTCTTCAGAATCAGCATACGCTTCACTTTCATCGTCTTTTATTCCGTAAAAAAGCAGATTGTCGCGTCGAGAACGGTCCTCTGCGTCGTCTAATCGGTGGCGCATTGCGCAGGCTTCCAGTTCAAGACAGTTAACTTTATCGCTTAGCTCATTAAAATCGGCCTGCCAATGCTGAAGCATTGAAGTCTGGCCTTCAACAACGTCTAACCGGGTCTTTATGTCGGAAATAGCTTGAAAAGCGATTCTTTGCTGGTCTTTCAGTTCAGTCACCGTCTCGGCTACCGATTTTTGCACTGTTTCCATCCTGATTGAGCGCTCGCTTAAATCTTTGAGTGTATTAAGAATTTCCGCAAGAGTCTGTCAGGACCCGCATTGCACTCTACGTCCCCACACAAAAGCAATAAAAGTGAACAGAAAGGCTCGAACAAGGCTCCAGGGCATGGAAGCACGACTATAAAGGCATCATCTTACTTAAAGCAGTGGTAAGGTAGTTTGAACTGGTAACTGACCTGCATGACGAAGAAGAGCGCGCGTGAGCCTCCCATTCTTTCGGTGCTTCCATGCCCTATGAGCGGCGGCTGCGCAGCACATGCTTTTATATGGTGCACAGTGGGGACTGTCGATGATCCTGCGGCTGCGATAGACTGTGGCAGGACGTGATGAGGCAGGAAATGTTGAAGCTGTTCATGTCGGCAAGTTGTCAACCAGTCGCATCCTGGTGGAGCGGCAATACTGGATGCCCCTGAAGCAGAGGCGTTGATGGCGAGCGCGCTCAAAGGATGCACTTGGCCATGGTCCACCCAGGCGGCAGCCGGAAAGAAGAGCAACTGCATGACGAAGAAGAGCGCGCGTGAGCCTCCCATTCTTTCGGTGCTTCCATGCCCTAGAACTTGATATACCATTAGAGTTTAAGTACGACTCGAAGAACAATGTTTTGTAGACAGCTAAGCAAAAAGTTTAACGCTTGGTTTGTGTACAGGTACAAGCCGTAACAAATTCGCACTCGATGATCACAGCGTGCGGTACCTCTTGGCACTGAGCTTAAAAAGAATACTACAGGGACATTGGGAGCCACTCAGCGCATTTGGGGTTTTTAGTGAAAATAGATTATTTGCTTCTTCGTCGCTATACTGAAGTTTTAGCAAACGCAGCAAAAGACGCATTGAGAAAAGTGGATGGAAGAAAAACTTTTTTTTCGCCAATCCATTCGAACTGTTAATGGCAGTGATGAACAAAACTTCGCGATCGCCGGCTAGATGTGAACGAGTGTGTAACATACAGTCGAGAGACATCGAAAACAAAAAGCGCTGACGTCGTTTGAAAAATGGCCGATCTCGGCGACATCTGAATTTCACTTTTTATCTTTCTTATCTAACAAAGACTCCTTTTCCAGTTAAAGCAGCCTGTTTTTCAATATAATGGGGTTTTCTATAGATACAGATCAGCTTAGTTCGTCCATTGATTACATTGATTACGAATGAACAGCTGTGTGTCATACTGCTGGAACAGTCGCGAGTAAAAAAGATTAGTACAGTGACGTCACCGGAGCGATGAAAATAGCACCGCGCGGTTAAGCGGCGCCATGCTTTGTGAACACACCTAGCACTTTAGTTATCGGCGTGTTCTTAGCCCCAGCGCTGAGTGTTGCTGTATGCCACTACTGTGGCACGTCACTAATGCTAGTCTTCTTTACTCGTGGCTGTACAGTCTTCGTCACGATTAGCGGGAACACGAGAACACATAAATGGCATCGCGTACCACAAGCCCGTTCCAGTGGGACTGCCAGGAACTGGGATATATGTGCAATGGGCGCCTCTCATGCCCTGTTCATGTATACGTTGTTTCCTCGCAGCGCCGCTAGAATTCATTTGTAGTAAGCAAGGCCGCGTGCTAGCGTGTTCCCGCTAACCACGATGAAGGGAGTGGAGACCTCCACACACACACTTGTCAAGGAATACTCCAACGATGGACCGGGATGCACCGGCGGTACTTGAGAGTGCCATAGGGCTCGAAACATCGCCATATCGGGCATAAACATTCGCATGAATCATGGCTTACTTGTCGTGTCTCTCATAAACTGCATTGAGCCCGGCAAGTAGGGACGAATGTCACAGGTGCACTACACACCGCACCGTTCTAGCGCTCTGTAGAGAAGTGTGTGCATATGTCTTTGCCTGTGAAACCGGGGCCACTTGTTTGAAATGCGTGACCCGCTCCTGTGTCCACTGTCGCAGAGCTCTGTCCGGCACGCCCTCTCCCAGCGATGGTTTGAGAAGGTGCACCCGCACCGACCGGACAGAAACGCCGCGCGTGGCAAAAGTAATTTTTGGGAGATCAACTACCACAACAGGTACGCATCGTCTCAAGTGCGCCTACGGAATGGTGAGCTGCGGAGGCATTGAGCGGCGAGCTTCGACGGCCGACGCCTCGTCTGAATGCGATAGCATCAGAAGCGTCATCGGGAAGGAAGTGTTACGGTGACTGGCTGAAGGGAAGTGACGTGTTTAGATGGGAGCATTCCCATTTGGTGGAATGAATTGACATCACCAGACGGGAGCATTCCCGCCTGCTGTAGAGAAAAAACGTCAGCAGACCGGTGGTGACGTCACTTCCGCTAAAGATAGACATCAACAGCTGCTGATGCTATCGCACTGCCAACACAAGATGAAAAATAGGCGTCCTTGTGAATTTTTTTTGTGGCGGTTGGGCGAGGCAGTTTCGGCTAGTAAAATGCCTCATCCTATCATCGCTACTCTCTCCTTCGCTCGACTTCCGGCATAATGTGCACTCAGTGTGCGAAAGCTATGTATCGCACCCCGATTGTAAATACATACCACGGGAAAGGGGAGAGAGAATTTTTACGCTTTTATTTTTCTCGAGCCGGCAATTCATAGAGGAGAATTCGCCGCGGCCATCCTACAAGCTGCAGACCTCTTTGACCGCCACAGCTTGTGAAACCCCTTGACTGGCCGTGTTCTTACCCGAAAGGAAGATGGGCTCTAGCTCATTAGTTGACTTTGAAGGAATATTAACGAGAACAAAAACACACCCCACACACGGGAGGAGACCAGGACCCACACAAACCTCCTTATCCTCCTATTCCTTCTCCGCTTTAACTTCCAGCCACTAAGGTGGCTCAGTGGTTATGGCGCTCGGCAGGTGACCCGAAAGGCGCTGGTTCGATTTCGGCCGCGGCGGTCGAATTTCTATGGAGACGAAATTCTAGAAAGCCGTGTGCTGTGCGATGTCAGTGCACGTTAAAGAATCCCAGGTAGTCGAAACTTCTGGATCCCTTTATTACAGCGTCTCTCATAGCCTGAATCGCTTTGGACGTTAATCCCCATAAACGAAACCAAACCTCCTTACCTTGTTTCCGCGTCTTTTTACCGTAGTTACTATCCCCTCCGGCTGGGAGCAGGCGAAGCACTGCTCGCCATTCCGGCGCATCACTCTTGTCTTCATTGGGTATTGCGGCCATTGCACACTGTGACGTATTGCGCGCTAGCACCTCTTGATAGACGGAGCAATGTGAGGACGAAAGAAGGCATGCTATACTTTCGGAGGGTCGGTGCTTCGACGAAACACGAAGGCAGTGACAACGTATACGAACGTCACTTCGTTCTTTTCATTTCACTTGTTAGTAACGTAGAGGAATCGCTGGAATTACACAGGGGAGTGGTCAAGTTCATGGCATATTAAACAGAAAATAAGAAACCCGGCAGAAAAGCGAAGCACAAATTACTGTGCCGTTTTGCGATTTTAGCTAACGTATTTTTAAAATACTGACGGTATTGAAGACGAGTGGTTCGGGGTAGTGGCTCTAACGCCTATAGATGTGCGATAGACAAAGCTCTCTGAACAGCCCTCACACCCTCCCACTTCCATCCTAACTGGTGCACTTGCAGGCCGCGCGGATGGGCCATGCCGGAGGAGGAGGAAATGCCGAGCAGACCGCTCCAAGAAGGTGTCTTCGACCACTCACTGGCTGCCCTGATGGAGCCCTTCATATCGCCGCCGTTTGCGCCACCGTCACCCCACCAGGCGCCACCGGCCGGCTTCGGGGAGCCCCCAGAGCCTACGCCGTCCGTGTGGTTGCAGTAGCTGGACATGAAGCTTGGCCTGCTGCCGCCCTTGCAGCCTCTTCTCCCCCAGCAGCAGGCGAGCACACCTTATCAGGTGTTGCTGTCACCACAAACGGCAATGCAGAGGCAGCAGCCGCCTGTGGCGCGGCCTATGCCGGCCTCTTCACCAGCGTCAACCCTCCAGTCAAGCAGCGCGCAACCCTCCTTCATGTCTCCCTCTACACTCTTCACATGTCGCCGCCGGCCTGGTGCACCGGCATCGACGAGATTCCTGTTGGCAGGGAGTTCAGCCCGCTTTGTGCTCAAGTATGTACTCGGCAGATCTAGTCAGGTGGGCAGATGACGTTAGGAAGTCTGCAGGAACAGTGTGAACCACAGCAGTATCCGCCGCGGTGGCTCGGTTGTTAGGGCGCTCGGCTACTGAGCCGCATTTCCTGGGATGAAACCCCGCCACGGCGGCTGCGTTTCGATGGAGGCAAAACGCAAAGGCGCCCGTGTGCTGTGCGATGTCAGTGCACGTTAAAGATCCCCAGGTGGTATAAATTATTCCAGAGCCCTCCACTACGGCACTTCTCTCTTCCTTTCTTCTTTCACTCCCTCCTTCATCCTTTCCCTTACGGCGTGTTTCTGGTGTCGAACGATAAATAAGACGGACACTGCGACATTTTTCTGCCCCCAAAACCAATTATTATTATCGTGGAGTCAAAGCCTAATGACCTCTCGAGGGTCATTTAAACATCCCGCAATATCAGCACAGAACAACAGTGATGATGTCACTACACAGTTCCTCATTGGTCTTCATGGACGTGGCGTCATTCCACTACCTGTACACAGTGCTTGCGAAGAGATAAAAATTGCTGCTGGCTCAGCTCCGGTCAAACCTGGTGTGTGCGCGATAGCCGACCCGAAGAATACGCAGTTTCGCTCACGGCTTGTCGCTGTCATTTTTCTGCTTCTTGACGGCGTCGTTTGGAGAGTCGTCCCTCTCGTTGTTCCGGCGTCTAGGCCGCGCGCTTGGCATTCACGGCTTTTTGGGCTCGTTGTCGACTCGCCTTATACCACGCCACAACTTCGGGATCCGTCGACGTGGCTTCCCGCAGTCGCCGTTGGTGTCGGTCGCAGTATACACGCGGACTTTCCGCTTCTTCGCCCATTGTTCAAGAACGAGCGTTTCGCACCATATGCTTATGAAGGGGCCGAGCAATGACGCGCATCTGTTGCGCAATTGCGCACGCGCGATGCAACGATGCGTAGTCGTTGGCTGCTGCTGCGGCGATGCCGCAACTCTGACGTCACGAGTGGCGTACCTGATGCTCGGCACATGCGCATTAACGGCTCCGGCTCGACCCTGTGCCTTGGCTTTACATGGCGTAGTCAAACTTTTGTTTCAATGTTGCTTCGAAAACTATTGCGCTGATAAGGAAAATGGTCGAGCCGGTACTCGAAGCGCTGCCCTTTGGTCGTGAGCCGGGCACGCTACCCTTGGTCCAGTAAGAAAAATTCGTCCGAGTTGGTTCAAGGGAGGCCTTGTGTCCTGAGGTATATCACGAATTTAAAAAAAGATCTAGAATAAAACAAGTAAGGCTACTGCTTCACCATTGCTAAGCCAAAATATTGCGCGAAAACAGTTTTCTGAAGGTGGACACCACCGCCACGTACCTCAAAGCACAATAGTGGTACCCACTGACCCAAGGAGCCAGTTACACATGCTACTCAAGAGGGTCCACACACGTAGACTAAGGAGACACATCAAGAGAATAAAAAGAAATAAAATAAGGACCAGTGACAGTATTTTAGGAAGTGATATGCAAAAATGACCCCAGAACCCGTATGGCAGAGCTGTGTCCCCGAATTTGTTTTTGTAGGGGGCTTTGATTGGCTAATGATGATGGTTGCGCTCTGGATATTATACAAATATCTCCACTACCTAGTTGCAAGAGATCAAAACACGTGGTCTTATGCTGCTCTTGCAGAAGACTTCCGGCCTAATTGAGTTATTGCGTACCCTTCAAGAGAGCAATGTCGAGCATTACGCCAGGCCTTTCTTTTGGATAACGGGTCCCCTGCTCCGCTCACACTGTGCGGTATCCTTCTTCGGTTCAGAATGCACATAGCCGTTTGAAACGCGTGGTGATTAGGATTGGTTTTTTGCGGACTTGACTGTCGTCTCCTTGGCTGTCGTAGTTTCCGCAGAGCCCACAGACGTCACCTAACGCAAAAAACTACTGCGCACGGACAGCCTCCGCCTGCTAACATCCACCCAGAAAGCTACGCAGTTGTTATACAGGATGGTTCTCCTAGCTGTTACACAATTTTTTTTCAATATGCTTTTTGAGTCAGGGTCCTTATCTCGCCTTAGCAATGCCAGCGTTGTAGTACACTAGAATACAGCGGAGACGTGCTAACTATTAGGCTCGTTAACTAATACTGTCACGTAGGCTATTTCCGTAGGTAAACAGCCTTGCAGGTAGATCAAGGACTAAGCCCGAAGAATTAGGCACCGCAGCGGTCAGCAAAAGTGGTCGAGGAGAGAGCACGAGCCGCGCAATTCTTCTTTACCTCAGTAAACATTGCAAATGCCCACGCGGGTATTTGCCGGGTTCCCCTTCTAAATTTCTACCTTCACAGATCTGACCTGGCGGCTTCCCCATTGTGCCCTTTTTGTGCCGAACCTGAGACAATAGATCACTTCCTGCTGTTCTGCCGCCGCTTCTCTCATTTGAGGAAGCGTCTTTTGCAAATTCCATTTCATCAACTGGGCTCGCCTGTGTCCTCCGCGGTTGTTCTTTCCATTGGCGCTTCTTTGCTTGGACGAAGAGATAGGAGTGTGGGCTCTGCTGGGCAAAATTTTCTTCAAGAAACGCAGCGACTCCCATTCTAATTTCTTTTTCCTTCAGTCAGTACGACATTGAAATATTACAGGCATTGTATACTATTATGTACATTTAGCCATTGTCCCGTCCTCGATCTCCAAGTTAACAGGACCCCTGTCCTTCCGTCTTTCCATCCATCAGACTACATACTATTACTACTCCTTTTCCCGTCAAAACTTTCCTGTATCCACCAATTAACTGCCTGTGTCTTGGCCACTCCCCCGTAGTGGGCATGTGCCTGCAACGTCTGAAGCCTTCCTTCCTTCCCTCCCACTCGGGGGATTGGCCAAGGTGTAGTGGCATAAACAAAGAAATTTCCTTAGGAGATTACGACAAAATTTTACCATCAAGCGTGAATTTTGAAAAATTTATCAATAAAAACGACAGAAGAATATTTAATGTTAAGTAACAGACAGAATTCTGGTGAATACAGAAGAGCTCTAAGAATATTAATAGAATCTCCGAAATCCTCGTTGTTCCCTTTAGCGCTGGAGGCAATATTGAATAATTGTTTAAGAGTTGCAGTTCGGCTTGTTAATTAATGCGATGTGTGCAGCCCACCGTAACTAATATGATTATCAGTTTCTAGAATTTCGAAAGCGCTGTTACTCTCGGCGCTGCCTCCCCTACAAATGTCGGCACATGGCGCGAAATACATGCGCTTTCGAGAAGCTTGCAGACAAAACAACCTGTCTAGTGCAAGTAACAGTTCGAAAGAGGCAAAATTTATTATGCCACAGAGGCGAGTGTAGCCGTTTTTTTATTATTCTTAAAAGTGATATGGATATTATGGTGGACTACTCGCCTTTGAATGATTAATGAGCCTAACAGCAACAGTCAGTATGTTAACCATTCGGCTAGTTAGCACGTCTTAGCAGTATTCTGACGTACTGCACCACTGACAATGTTGTGCCAAAAAACTCATTCTAACTTAAAAAGCCTATTTTTAAAAACGGTGTAGAATGTTAGGTGAAAATGTGCTCAACAAAAGTACGCAGTAGACGTACGTGTAGTTATAACAGTATTGAATCCGTACACGAGAACGTTACCACGTGGACTAATTGATATACTCTATTGGTCCACGTTGCATGGTAGTCTACACCGCTGTTTATAAAATTGGGAACTTTTCGCTGTAGCGGAGAAGTTTTGTAAATACGCCGCCAGTGGACGCTGACCGTCAATTGTTTAAAGATTTAGTGTACAGGCTCCTATATTTGCGCGTTTGTTTTTTCTGCGCCGCTCACAACTGTATTGGCTAAGCACGATCACCTGATTGAAAAGCATCCATGTGACAGCCCATTCGGGCAGCTGGTGTTCTGGTGCCTTGCGGCATTTTATTTTGACCGAGTGCTCATGTTCAGTGAAAAGAATTTTTTCTTGTCAATAACGCGCAATTCCATCACAAGTGTTCGCTATTACTTGAAAAAAAAATTGTTAATTGTGGCGTTTGCAACAGATGGCGCTACAGATCCACTTGGCAAGTATTTTGTGCCTTAACTTTGCTCGCCGCGACTTACGCACGACACGCCGGTGGAACCGACCAGCGGGGGCTACGGCCATCCTTCGCCACACCAGGTGCTGCACCTGGCTCTTGCACAGGAACCGCATACGCGACCAAAACTCTCTTTTTCTCGTCAGGAAACGCATCCAGAGCAAGAGGCAGTGACGCCTCAGCAGCAGTTCCTTCCGCGACCGGGACCATCAAATTCGCGAGGGGAAACCCTGCTACATCCGGAGCTGCCTCTGCCCCCACAGTTCCCGTGGCCACCGCAAGGGCCCCCATTGCCAGGAGGACCCACGTCGCCCTCTCGACAAGAAGAGACCGGGCCATGGGGTACGGGACCTGGATTCCAGCCGAGATCTGGTCGGCTACAATTGCCGGGGTGGCCATACGTAGGGGAGCCTGTGTTTGCGGCGATCGCCAACCCGAGGAGGGCCGTCATGATGGACGACGGGACGTGGTACATCCTAGTCCATCCGGCGTTCCCCGAGAACGACGAATGCTTAGCCCGAGCCGTATGGCCAATATTGGGAGGAAGGAACTCCCGCAGATGGCGTTGCACTGTAACCAAGCCTGCGGCACCTGCGGATAGCAGCCAGCAGCTGGGCGACAGGCTGGCGCCTTCCCTACTCGGGTTCTGATTTTCCTACTCAGGTTGTGACAAGATGACTTTCACGGCGTAACTGCGACCAGGGCAGTCATCTTAAGAGTCGGCATTTGTTATTAGAGAGATTTAGCATAGCGGTGACGTATTAGCGTAGACGTATACTGGCTTACCGGACACCTCCTGCTCACCAGCATTGGCACGGTGGAGCCAGGCAGGGCCACTGCGCGTGCGCAGGCTGTGTCCTGTAAACTGGTATACACCTGCGCTAGTAAGTCTTCGCCAAGCTAAATCTCTCTATTAGCTTTCTCCACCACGCAAAAGCGAATGCGGGTTTCTTTTGAAATTTTTTATGCGAAGCATATTATCAGCGTTTCACTTCGGCGCTCGCGACGGTTACACGCCGGCTTCGACCTTGAGCTATACCACGTGACACCATGACGTCACGACCGAGGAGAGGCAGGCCGCATCTTGCGCCGTCGCGACGGTTGCGCGCCGGGCGACCACGTGACACCATGACGTCACGACCGAGGAGAGGCAGGCCGCATCTTGCGCCGTCGCGACGGTTGCGCGCCGGGCGACCACGTGACACCATGACGTCACGACCGAGGAGAGGCAGAGCCGCATCTTGCGCCGTCGCGACGGTTGCGCGCCGGGCGACCACGTGACACCATGACGTCACGACCGAGGAGAGGCAGTGCCGCATCTTGCGCCGTCGCGACGGTTGCGCGCCGGGTGACCACGTGGTACCACGTGACGCTACGGCGACGGTATATAAGGGAGGCTGCGCTTGCCTCCGATAGACACTCGTTGCGATGGCTCCTGGAGGCGCGGCTCCGCTCCTCCCGCTAGGGCCGCTGCAGCCGAGCACGTGGTCTGACGTCACGCCAGCTGAGGAGAGACGGGGCTCAACTCGCGCGGTCGCCGCGCGGCCGCGACCACCAAGGCTAACTCCCGCTCCTACAGGAGATTGCTAAACAACGAAGAGACTAGCCTGACTTACGGGCAGGCGATACCGAATCCCTTTCACAAATCTATTATGCTTCGTATCCTAGGCTTAACCTTAGCTAAGCCAGGCCATTTTTTTCTTTCGGAGCACGGGTGGAGACCAGTATCGTGTCCTCGTAGTACAAGGTAGAGCGGCGGTTAAAAGAAGTGGTTTTTCAGGTTACCTATTTTTAAGATGTTCCTTAACACTTGGTCTCATAGTCAGGGTACAAATCTTGCGGTGACTCTGTGTGTGTCCACGAAATTCAGGCGAACTATAACGTTTTAGACCCTGAACCCTCGGCGATTTGATGCGCCGTTCTGGAAACTGTGTAGTCATTTACGGCATTTTTTTGTCTCTCGGAGCGAAGCTAGATTTCGATGGTTTCGTCCCATCGCTGCTAGACAATGGCAACTTTTACATATCTTAATATTTCCTAGTATTTTTAATGGTGATGCTGCGTGTTTAATTTTTCTTGCCAAGCATCAGGTAAATCATTTCTCTATCTGACCCTTAATGTCGTGTGCCTTATAATTCACTCTGCAGGCAGCACCCGGGTGATATATGGTACCTTTCTGAAGGTAGAGCTGGGAGTGATCCACTCCAACCGCTAGCCAGGTGGGAGTTCAAAAGTGGTCATCGTTCGCAGTCGGGTGCTGAAATCTGCAATTTTTGGATCCTGGGCTTGCTCTATAATTTGCTTCTATGTTTGGTTGTGGATTAATGACCCCAGCTGATTTTTTTTCAGTTTTCATGTTGGATGCTAATATAGTTCGCTGCCATCTTTAGTGCACCAGGTGTTTCAGGGAAGGTGATAACAATTTTTTAAATAAGGTTCTTGAGGTAACGAGAAGAAATTTGCAGCATAGTAATATGAGTGTTAGCGGAGGTCAAAAAACAAGCGAATCATCTTAACTAGCTAAGTGATCAACTGAATCAGAATACTTAACTTTTTAAATATTACCAATAGGAACCTGATTGCAATTAAATATCTGTAGCCGGCCGTTAGTAATAGCCATATAAGTCTTTAGAATTTCGAACACGTCATTAGTAATAGCCATATAAGTCTTTAGAATTTCGAACACGTCATTACTCTCGCCGCTGTGGCACAACAAAATTTGGCTATTTTGACTAGTTGCGAGCACTGAAGAAGTTAGTTTGCCTGCATACCGAAAGTGCACATATTTTAGCACGATGTAGCCAAATTCTGTAGTGCCACAGCGGTGAGAGTAATGGCATTTTCAAAATTCTAAAAACTGATATGGCTATTATAACGGCCGGCTACGAATCTATATTTGCAGTCAGGTGCCTATTGCTAAAGGTTATAAAGCTACCTATTAAAATTTAGTTAATCACTTAGACAGTTAAATGATTCGCCTGTTTTTTGACGTCCTCCAACGCTGGCATTACTATGCCGGAAAAGCTTCTGTTTACCTCAAAAACCCTGTTTTTACTCACTAGTGATAACCTTCCCTGAAACACCTGGTATATTACTGGCCACTTTTAGACCGCCGAATTCTCTTGTTTCCTTTGTTCATTTGCCGTTGAGTGCGAGCATTATTGTCCCTAATGGACCAGGTATGATCTCATTTTTTCATTTTCTGCATTTTTTATTGTACAGTTATTTGTGTGCAGTTATGTGTCTCTTATGCTTGGTTCGTATCTGGTAAGCAAGGCGGACGAAGCTCGTTTTCTGAATAAACTTTTAGAAGCAAAGAAAAGTCTGGTTTCGATTTGTGAGCGAAACATTGTGCGAGCACTCCAGGTGGTCTCTGCCGTTGTGCCACTTGAAAGGTCACCGTGTGGCCTGTTCTTAACTTTTTGAACTGATAATTGCATTACGACCTTCAGACCTCTCCCTCTTTGCTACGAGGAGTCGCCTATATTGGTGCAGAAATAGATTTTACGCGACTCACGACAGATGTTTCAGCAATTTCTGCGTATACACAGCGCAGTTCACTTGGATAACAATTAAGGTTATTTCTCATGTGTAGCAGTAGAGGCCACACTTGTGTTGAAAAGCGGCCATTGTATACATGCATGACATGACATAACGTGCGCCATAATGGTGATTCAGGCATAGCTTTGCCGTGCAGGCCAGAAGAAGCCCTTCTTGCAGTGCTCCTGGTTCCCAAAATGGCGGCTGCTGTGATGTCTGTGCAAGCTATACTACCCTGTATACATGGCTGTTTCTTGCAAGTCGTCCGTAGGGCCGTAGGCAGTGCGGCTAGATTACACTTGCAGCATTGAAGAGAGAAGGGAGTGAGAGCAGAGAGAGAGCCATAAGGGTAGGTACAGTGTTTCTCAGAAGTCTACAAGCAATCGTGTCTGTTCCTGAGCCATGTAGTGTGGTTCATTTTTGCGTAGCCAACGTTCGCGCCTCAAATTTGAGCGGGACTCGAGCGCCCTCGCGACTCTGGCAATTATGAGGACTACGGTGGTGCAAAGGCGTACAAAGGCTTAACTCCATTGATTGATTGATAGAATTTTTATTTTAACAATAGAAATTGCCGAAGCCTTGGGTGGTCCGCCTATTCCGGCAGCCCATTGGCCTCCGCCGCAGCGTGGGCCCTGCGAACAAGTCCTGTTTGCTGGTCGGTGGTCCTCGCTGTGCACAATGGCCTCCCACTGCTCCAAATTGCGATTCGGAAGTGTGTCTGTAGCAGGATTGAGTTGGAATGCCCACACCGTGTGAAAACCTGTCACTATTTCTCCACAGTGTGTGCACTCTGGTTTGTAGAGTGAGGACTACTATTGATGGAGTTACGAGAGTGTCCATTTGTAGTCGGCAAAAGGTTTGTCTTGAGTTTTATGAGGTGTGGGGTATGTTTTTCTGGCCTATGTGCAGGCCTCTAGTTGTTCTGCGAAGCTGATTATGGGCTGCGTAGTGTGTTCCTCTGGCTCTTCGACTAAAGGGGAATCCAAGTAGAAGAGAACTGGGTCTTGCCGGTGGGCGGCATCATTTCCTCCCGTGTGGTCCATGTGGCCTGGAAACCATATGATTGATGCTTGATTACCAGAATGTTTGGCTAAGAGTGTGAGAACTGCGGCTATATTACGGAACTTTCAAATAGCAAAGCTTTCAAAAAGTTGTCAAGAACAGGTCAGTTAGTTTCACTCCTCTTAATCGGACGGGTGTGGCCATATTGCTTTTTTTGCGTCATGGGTGGCTGCAGATTACGTCACGTATAGGGCAGAAGTGGTGACGTTGCACACGTAATTATGCAAGCGCAAATTGAGTTTTTTTTGATAGCCCCGAGGCTGTCAATTTGACCGTTGTGTTTGTGACAGAAAATGGCGGCGGTGTACGCGGCGATACGAGTGAGGCGGCTGCGCCGGCGCGAGCAACGGCGAAGGAGAGCGCACGAAGACGCGTTTGACTTGCCGGAGAAGCTGTTTCGACGCCTTTTTTGACTGGAGAAGCAGACTGTGGAGTGGCTGTGCGTCGGGGTCACCACGATGAACTGGGAGGCGTGCTTGCGAGCGCGTTTTCCGTGCGGCCGCAGGTGCTCTGTGCTCTGCGGTTATTTGCCACGGGCGGATTTCAAACCGCCGTTGGTAACGAGGCGCACATCGGCATCGCACAATCGATGGTAAGCACATGCGTGCGGCAGGTGTTGGGGGAAATCTGCAAAGTAAGCACGCAGATGGGGCGGGCTCCAGCGGTCACCTCTGTGCCACAGCTGCATATAAGTAAAACACGCTTATGCTGTTAAAGCACTTTATTTTTCCCAGCAAACTGCACTTCGTGGTCGTCTTCTGTTTCCCAGGGGAAAATAATGAAATAACCACACATCACATACTGCAGCAGCACACATTTTGGCATTTTTGTCATCGATCGAAAGAGCCGAACAACACCGAATTCAACAAGTTGTCTTCGTCGATTTTGTTCCGTGCGGTCCTTGCAAGTTCACTGGGCAGGCACGTATCCTTCACAACATTCGTTCAAATTTTTCTGCGGACTTAAATCATCCGCACAGTAGCTTGATTTCAGACGCTGCGTAAATAACAATAACACGGCGTGGAATCGGCTGCTTTCGTGCGAAAATGGAGGAAAAAAAAAACAAATCCCGAGCGTGCAAAGCGGCTGGACGTTTTACACACCGTCAGCGCTTCCCGGCGGCAGCAAAATTTACTCAGTGGCAAATTTAATTACAGAACCTTAAACGCTTTTTTTGTTAACATTTTTCAACTTTACACACACTGTTTTGGCAAAATAAAATAATTATTATTTTGGTCACTATATTTCTTATTTTTTTGCAAAAATTTAGCAGACGGTCCCTCACCATGCATATAAATCATGGAGGGAAATAATTGCTTTCGGGGCGCCGCCATGCTGTAATTGGCCGATTCCTCGTTGCAACAAGCGGGGACATCTCATCGGTTAGTCATTTTGACATTCCTGTCAGTACAGTGGCGTTTGGGTTGGTAGCTACCGCTAGCGCAATAGCTGGCTCCTCTGCGTGAGCGAGGTTGGACGTGCGCATTGAAGCGCAGCTGATTTGTTTGCCCTCGGCGTTCACTATGGCAATGGTCATCCGCCCTTGGATTGGACAGGCTGCATCCACGTAGAGCGTGTCCCGGTGGCCATCCCTTCTCTTGCGCAGGCTCTCGGCTCTGGCGATCTTCGCTCTGTGTTAAATGTTGGAAATAGGTGTCTATTTCGGATAGAACATGGACGCTGACTGTAGGTTGGACAAATGAAATTGCTGTGAAAGTAAACAGCTAGATTCCCAGCTATGCAGAGCGTGGTTGAAGTTGTCAAGAACAACATCAGGCGTATCCTTATTTATAATGCCACAACAAAAATATATTTTTATATGTCGTGCGCTAAATTCATGCTAGAAGAGGTTAAGCTGCTCCTGTACTAGCAGAACAGGAACACAGTCAGGTACGGGGGGGGGGGGTGTCCACAAAAACTACATTTTCTTGGAAGGCAAAAGGCAAAGCTAACAGGTGAATATTGCAAGCTTAATGTGTTTAAAAAGGAACAAAAGTGCGGTGGCCCCTATTTTTCAGCCTTTTCCTACGAAGGAACTGCCTAATCGAATGGTGGTATGCCCGGTGAGCTTGGGCGCCAGTAGACGAGGGATGTATACCAACCTATTTCACAGCCCCAATCATTATGCCTCCTCTTTTTGCTTGCAAATGTTTCAGTGCTGCTTGACAGCAGCCAGCGTCCCCCCCCCCCCTAATGCTTTATTCATTCCGGTTTCCCATGTTGCTCGAAGTCCACTCATATAACATATGCCACGCCAGGAGGAGATACAAGTCCGCTCTCCTAATCCCGCTAATCCTCATCACAAAGCTCACTATCCCAACTGTGTGGATATGAGGGCAAATTAAGAACACATTCTTCACTCATGTAACGCGACCATTACTTTGCCTTATTTCTTTTACACTCCCCCTCCTTCCTTGAGTGCTTGACTACATTCGGTCTCGGTAGATTAACAACGCGCCCTAGCGAAGCAAGCGCTCTTTTTCGTAGAGCTTAACGCTGGCATAAATAACTTTTTTCCTGCACCCCCTCCTTCTACGCAATGCATGCAGAATGAAAGAAAAGTTGAGTGCTTACCAGCGCACTCTCTAATGAAAATTCATGCGTGAGGTTGATTTGCTCTCAATAGCTGTTCACGTAACCATTCTCACTAATGCACACACAGATATAGGAACGTACATGCGACTACCGTGATTGCGCACCTTGCACTAGTCATATATAGTATTTAAGATATCGTATATGGAATTAGCTAAGTGGTTTTCCATAACCATATTTTACGTCGTATTTCTGCAGAGCACTACTTCGTTCATCATTCAGAGAGCAACTTGAAGTTAGTGAGAAGTAAAAATAAAAGCCTCCAGAGCACCCAGGGATCGAAATGTGGGTTGACGTCACACACCTCGTTGCGGACAATTAATGCACAGTCACAGTTACACGAATATCCTTGCCATCATTTGCGCCTTTTGAGTGTCTTTTCTAGTGTTTAAAATACCGCATCCAGAGAAAGCAAAGCGGATTGCCGTGACCTCATTTCTCCGCGTATTTCTGCGGAGCACTAATTCGCTTATTCTTCATACGCTAACTTCATGTAAACGAGAGCTGAGTATGAGCTCGTCGACAGCATTACGGTATCGAAATCTTGGTTCCAGACTGAGCTTTTATGCATATCTTTGACCAGGCAATACTCGTGTGCTGTCGAGATTAGCTGAAGAAAATAACAAATGCACTAATGGGATTTAGGATGGCGAATGAGCGCGCCTGGAAGGGAAATTCAAGATATTTGAAATTCCAGCTAAGGTGGTATAATAAACCCTTCACATGTTTTTCTGGGAATCTGTTTTGATAGATATATCTGCGTGCGCGTGGAATGGCGGATAATCTTTTTAGAACCCAAAGAACTATGCGCGGATCCTTTTGCCTTAATAGCGACCATCTTAAAACAATTATGCTTTTGTTTTTTCTTCTATGCCGGTTAGGGGATTAACAGGACTAGAGGAGGCCACCTGAGCGAAGAGTGAAACGGATAAACGTTCCCTGGAAGAATCCAGCATGAGCCCGATGAAAGGGAAGTGGATGAGGTAGACGCCAAGTGTGAGCTTGCTCAGCGGCACTAGCGCTTTTCATGACAGGAACCGGACGAGGAGTCCAACGAAAACAGAAAAACCGTCGTGAGAGCATTAGTAAGCGAAATGAATCGGTGGTATACCTGAATATCTACGGCAAACTTCAAACGTGTGATTGCGTTCTCTAAAAGGTGCATTCTCATGAATGGCCAATGGTGATACCAATGGCAAGCCATCGCAAAGGTCAAAGGTCGAGGTCAAGGTCAAGTTCAGTAAAGGTCAAGTCAAGGCCGTCACGGTCGTCAAGGCTACGTCAATGTCAAGTCAAGGTCAACCAAAATAAGGTGACGTGATCGACTCTTGGCTCATCGAGGAGCTGAAACGCGGCGTTTACCTGAAATGGCGTGATTTCGCGCCCTCCTTAACCGAGTACATAACGAAGGGAGTACCGGCGCGCCTAGGCATGAAGCCCGCATGTGGTGTTCACGTGCTAGGCCGTGACGTCAGGCCTTCAGGCGAGCATAATAGGAGCGGCGGAGACGCCTAGCAGTCATAGCCATGGAGTTAGCTTCACGATGCTTTAGCCTGGCAAAGACCAAAGAAACGACCAAAGCATAGCATAACAAGACTTTGCCAGGCTAAACCATCGTGAAGCTACCTCTTCTCTCTCGCTTTAACCAAAACTAAACCCCCATGAATTTTTTAAGTGTACAAAATGATTGCTGCGCACGTCGTTACTATGCGAGAGGTGCAGGCGCCAACGGCGTACACTCGGGTTTCTTATTCTGACGGTCATTGCTTCCGCTTGCAGGCATTAGTGCAGGTGAACAACCCGCTTGCGAGCCTCTGTATGCCTTTCTACACACGAGCGGCGGTGTGTTTCATCCTTTTACTGTCTCCAAGAATTTTCTAGTTAACTTCATCATTGAACGTTGCGCAATACGTCACTAGGTTTTGTTCTCGCCTTCAAGCAAGAGTTGTTGCTCTGATAAGGTTTCGTCCCGTTCAGGCTCCCTAATTATGCACTGTGCACTTTGGCAGATTAACATTCCTCACCTGATATGAAAATTGGCCTTATAAGAAAGAAAATGGAGCAGTAACTTCCTCACATCTCGGTGGACACCTGAACCACGCCGTAAGAGAAGGGATACAAGAAGGATCGACGTGTAATATGTAGTCGAAAGCTTTGCGTATGTCAACTTTGGCTAAGGCTGTGACCTGCGCAGCGTCTGGATTATTTGTATTAAAGAAGGTGTGTTGAAGGAGAAGGAAAAGGACTTGTGCGGATAGTGCGCTGTTAAAGCCAATGAGGGTGAGGGAGAAGGTAGCCGGTGGTCTGAAGATGGGAAGTGAGGCGGGCAAGCACGTCCTACGACTGTGGAAGCGGGGAAAATGTCTCCAACACGCATTAGCTAGACGACCAAAAACACACAGCTCCGCGAAAGAATACAATCACTCTGCAACGATATTATCTCCGACTGCAAGACATTCGACACCGAACACTGGACACGAACATGGAACGGCTTAGATGGAACTTTACATCAAAAATCATCCTAGTACCGTCTCCGCTCCCACCCGGATCTTAACCTCATCCCACACCAACTCTCGAACCCCCCCTTGCCTCCCATACTCCGTCAGAGGTTTTCATTGACCTCCAACAACAATACTTCCCACCCTCACAATCATCTTTAAACTTACCATATCTTGGTCCAGCCCTCCACACACACAGAACTTGACACAGCACTCGCACGTTGTAACACACTCTGCCTCCGGTGCAGAAAAAAATCACATATACAACTCTCAAAAAACTACCCGCGAAGCCCACACATTTCTTCTCACTGTCATCAACGACGCCTGGACCTCTGGCACCCTGCCAGTGAATTGGACATCTTCCCTGGTCTCATTCATATCAAGACACTATAAACTCTCCACCATCAATAACATCCGTCCTTTTTCCCTCAGCTCCTGTGCGGGCAAGCTCATGGAGCACATGGAGTCTTCATCGGGAGAGTCCCTTGCCAGGAACTGAGTACTGACCTTCCTCTTTCAGGCGCCGGAGGAAACCTGTTACGAGGCACTGGGGCGATCTGCCCGCTGGAGGAATCTCCACTTCGACTGCGGGTCTTCTCTAGGCCACCGCTTCCTGTACTGGCTCTAGGTTTCCATGTTTCGGCCACTAGTGGACTGCTGTAACTACATTCTCCCAGCAGCTTGGTGGCCGAAGTGTGCCGTCCGCAGCCATTGCAAGTGTGTCGTTGCATACCCTTGTTATCCCTCGTTTGCTTGTGTGCAAATCCCCTTGTTTTATTTATTGGATGATTAAAAATAGCCCACAAGGTCTTCTGTAGTGGAGCTGCAAATAGTCCTCCTTTTCATCCGTCGATTTTTTCATTGTCATCCTTTCGTATCTGAGAAGAGACCAACACCACTCGACCAGCCGGCGACTCAACTGCAGGGCGATGTCCTCGGCAAGCAACCGTCATCAAAATTTCTCCGTCCTCTGTGGTGTTTCCCATAATCCACCTTGGCCAACTGTTCTCGGTGACAGACTAAGAACAAATTTGTCAGAATCTCTGAATATGTGAAGACTTTTATTTCTCATATTGATCCAGATTCATCAAAACAGAAACTGAGAAAAAAATGACAATTTTTCACCCGAACGCAGTGTAATGGTGTCCAACTTATTACCTTAAGTGTTTCATGTGATGCCTAGAGCAATCTACCAGCGACAATTGCAAAAACATTGCGCGCATAGTATGGCCGATACGAGGTCGTAAACATTGGGTTTCGTCCATATCGAATTAAAACACTGAATTTGACACAATTACTGAAGTGTATTCCAACTTTTAACACAAAATAAAGCTTAGAAACGTTCGTGCTGTAATTTAAGTAGAAAAAGCATTACAGGTAGGTGTCACCAGCTCTAGGAGTTATAGCAGGTTTGTCTTTCTGGCAGCATGAGCAGCCAGCGTTCTTCGCACTCTGGCATAGCCTTTTTTCTTGACCGCGATTGAAGGCAGTAATAAATTAAGCAAGTTCTTCATTGTCTTGCCATGACATACCGACAAAATGCTTCACTAGAAGGCTGATTACATCTCTCACCTTAAGTTCGTTAAAGGGACACTGAGGAGAACACTATCAAATTTTTTCAGTTAGCAAAATCTCGTAGTTCGGCATTTCATGGCTTTGTTGCGAAAGATGCTCCGGGAGCGAAAGATGCATTTATTTCATAGAAATTTGCATTCGAGGTAGAAAAAGTTTTTCCCGCCGCTCCGATTGAAACACAAGAACTCTTATGACGTCACGAAGAACTCTTATGGCGTCACAGGACGGAGTGACGGCAAATGTGAAATAAACGGAGGCTCCCTGACTTCTGGCGGCTAGCGGTGTGGTCTAGCAGCTGCCGAAATGAAAGCTACCGCCGCCGCACGTTGAATGAATCTATCGGGGGTCGCTGCCGTCGCTTCGTTTACGTTTGCACCGGTGTCTTGCCAGCGTTACGACGGATCCCGTTCCCGAACACGACGACGTAGTTCTCTCAAAAACTCCGGCCTGCATTTCAGTGACCTCAGCCCCACAGAGAGTGCGATGCTTTTGAGGGAGTACGGTGAGGTTAGGCCGGGTCGTTTCCCCCTTCCTCAGTGAGCAGCCATTGCAAATTAAATGCCATAACCCCAGTGCGGGGAGCTGCGAGGGGCCAGGACAAGGTTTGCGCGTGGCACCCATCGGAGGCTGGCCGGGGCTTTGGGGCCAATGGATTGTGATTCCTTGAACGGCGTGGAAGGGCCAAGTTATTTTTTGCCACGAAATACGGGTGGGCGCTCAAGGGCGGTCGCGTTTTAAGTTCGCGGCTTGAAACTAAAGCCGGCGCACGACGCTTACCTTCAGACGTGTACTGTGAATTGATTCAATTAGCCGAGAGCTCAAAAAAACAGCTCCGTCCAACTGGCGAAGCTATTGAATGACGTCACAATGCGCACCTCGCCGTGGAGCCGAATCAGTCTGGCCGGGCCGCCGGCGGCTGGCGCACCCTTCGAGAAATAGAGACCTGCTCCAAGTCTCCACCAGTGCGGTCATAGTGCGCCGAAGCCGCCGAACGCGTCGGCTGCTTTCAAGCGCAGTTGGGGTGTGGTGGGTCTCGCTTTGGCCGACGTGACGTAGCCGTGCAGCGCGCGCGCGCGAGTTACGCCGGAGCATAAACGCCCCTTTACAGAGCCTGCGCTTAACCGCTAACCAACGTATTCGGTGGCGGCATCTATGGGAGCCACTGAAACCCCCCGCCCACTCACTGAATAAAAAAGAAATCTGCCGAGGCTCGGAATCGAACCAGAGCCTTTGCTGAGTAAGGCGGAAACGCTACCTCTCCGCCACGACGTCAGAGGAGAATTTATCAGTAAAGGCGCATCTAGTGAATGCACTCTTCCGATGCAGAATTTTCGCGCTTTCGCAACGTATATCCTGGCCTAACAGAGCTAGGTCATAAGCAATTTTTCTTAACTGCCCTGTACTTTGGCTCCCGTCCCTAAAAACGATTTCCGCTAAGTAGTTTGAAGTTGACTGGCACAGCCGGGAATGTTGCACCGGGCGAGCGTGCGAAGACACAAATGCTGCCTTGTACGATCACCGACCATCGTGCCATCATAGTTTTTCATCGACCGTGGCGATCATCTGACAAGCCTTAACAGGCTCCATCAAAGGTTAGCCAGCACTTGAAGCGGCACTTGGAGTTCCTCTGCTGTTCGGCGATTGTAAATCGAGGCGCGTCAAAAACAAAACCACGGGGCACGCAAAGCTCATAGACGCGAAGCGCCATAAAAAATAAAAACTCTCCAGGCCGCCTGTGGCACCGCAAAGCATCAGTTTTCTTCGCTTCTAAAATTCAGGTTGCCTTTTGTCTGCATTTCTTATGTGATAAAAATGCACTATTAGTTTTAAAACAAATTATTACTTCATTATTGATCCGCGCTGCCTTCCGTTGTCAGCCACAGAGATTCGCGATCCATGTAGGAAGAAAAATTCCTCCAAGGTGGCGTCTCTTGTCCTATGACGTCGCCACGCTTATACTTGCGAGATTGACCTGTGGTGGCGATACCTGTATTTTGGTTCTTGCTGTTTTCTACCTTACAGGAGCTTTGTTTTCAGTAAGAGCGGCGTTTTTTGATCAGGAGCTGGTGTTCTATCGATACAAGCCAACTTCAATTTCTCCTCAGTGTCTCTTTCAGATGTGTGCGGTGAATGGATTAAATTAGCCGAGAGCTCGAATAGAACAGCTCCGCCCAACTGCCGAAGCTATTGAATTACGTCAAAACGCGCACCTCGCCGCGGAGCCGAGTCAGTCTGGCCGGGCCGGCGCCGGCTGGCGCACTCACGCAAAATAGAGACATGCTCCAAGTCTCCCCGCCAGTGCGGTCAGAGTGCGCCGAAGCCGCAGAGCGCGACGGCGGTCAAGCGCAGTTGGAGTATAGGGGGTCTCGCTTTGGCCGACATGACGTCGCCGTGCAGCGCCCGCGCGCGCGTTACGCCGGAGTATTAACGCGCCTTAACAGAGCGTGCGCTTAACCGCTAACCTACGTATTCGGTGGCGGCATTTTTGGGAGCCACTGGAACCCCCTGCCCCCTCACTGAATAAAAAAAATCCTGTGCCGAGGTTTGGAATCGAACCAGGGCCTCCAGCGTTTGAGGCTAAGACGCTATCACTCCCCAACAACGGCTCAAGGTGCAGCCACCAATAAATGCGCATCTAGCGAATGCACTCTTACAATGGAGAAATCTCCGCGCTTTCGCTACGTATATCCCCAGCAAACAACATACCTCCCCAGGAGCGCCCAGAAAGGATGGAATTTCCCTGTCCCAGTACAACATTTATCGAACTTTTCCAGGCCGTAGAGGCAGTACATAGAAACGCAAGCAAAAGGGAAGTGCGCCCACTAATATCCTAGAAAGGTTTTCCGAAGGGTATTAAGCGGAAACAAAAACAAATCATAGCATTTTGGTCCCAGAAAGGTAACTGGGAGAACGGTTTTTGGGACTAATGCGTTTCAACAAAAAATACAAATTGACTCCTCGCTCTCTGTTCTCTCTCCCTCGCGCCAAAAGCTACGGGGAGAGAAGGTTTTGCGCTTGCACTCGCCGTTTTGAGAGATCACAGTTTTGTTCGAACAGCCGAAGGAAGCGCAGTACACCCCGCATCTCGTGGGCCGTCGGCTCCATGCTGCAGGCAGGCAGGCGACGGCGGTCTGCCTTTTCAGCGCATCGCCGGGAGCGGCGGTCCCCAAAGTGCCCGTCTTCAATAGTGTTTCCAACTTCACTACGGTGCGGCGGTCCCTGCAGGCATCTCCAACAACGAGCAGTCCTCGTTGCGCCGCTCTATAGCAGAGGCGCAGTAATGGGCCTCCCGTCGCTCGCCCGGCTTCCTCGCTGGACGGAAGCCATCTTGCGCGCAGCCCCTCATCATTCGCGCAGCTCCCTAGCCGCTCGCGCGCAAGCCCCAGCGCGGAGCAGCTCTTGCTCTATCACTGGGCTGTCGTGAACTTCGTAGCTCCGGATTCATGGCAGCTTTCCCGCGCACATCGGAGTGCCCACATAATTTCCTTTTGGAACTGGTGCAGCGGCGCGCGGCGCATCGCAAGTCTTTTGCACAGCTTCACGGCCCTGCACCATAATGGCGCTCTTACAGGCGTCGTTCGCGGCAGCGGATTTCAAGCAATGGGCGACTCATAGCGCGCACTCTGCATCCCTCAGCGCCTCCGGCGACTGTGGCGTGTTGTTGGTGGCAGCGTGGCCGTCCACTGCGGTCATAGGCGGGAGAGATCTTCGGAAGCCCACCAGACTCTTGCTGCGAGTGCCCACGGATTAACCTGCTCTGCCTACATTGCCGTCTTGTCGCAGCGGTATAGTTTGTGTTGTGTTCGCGTTGATGACTCTCAACTCACCCCCACCAGATTACTTGTGCCTTGATCACCTTGATCTCGCCTCCCACGCCGTATTGTGCCGCACGCGTGGTCTGCTGTATCATGGGTGCGGCGAGCCAGGGCTCCTACTTCAAGATGTCCTCCCTTTCCATCCGGCTCCACTGCTATCTCCACACTTGGCCACAAAAAAATAAAACGGTGGTGTAACGAGGATGTAACGCGTATGTTTGAGCGTTCGCTGTGCCGTGAGAAGGCGCAGGACAGAAGGCTCTGTTGAACTCATATATATAGTTGCAGCATTTTATTTCATCCCCGGGTTTCTGTTGGCAATGTCATCAAGGTATGTGGTTTATGCTCGTTTTTTATTTTCGCCTCGTAGAAGTAATTTTTTTTCCTGTTTTGATAACACGCTCAAGATTACTCCGAGGCTCGTGCGAGAGGCAAAGCGAGAGGGAGGTTTCACCCTGCAGAATATCCGTAACCTGAAACCGCGTATCTGTATTGTACGCCCATATCGTCTTTTCTTTTGGCACCCAGGTTGCTCTTTACATGTGTTTGCTTTTGCGTGTGCATATATGCTTTTGTGCCCTTTAGAATGTTTGCTTAAGGTGCATCAACTTTCAGCCTGTATTATGTTTTTATTCGCCCATTTTTTTCGGATTTCTCAGAGCTAGAGAAAGTTTTGGCCATTATTATTTGCTGGTGTCGTAGTGCTTCGTACATTCTGTGTTAAATGGTGCATATATAGGCGTCTCCTGTTTGTATTTATTTAAATGCAAAGAGCACATCTAGTAAACTGAAATTACATCTGTATTGCACTGCTATTTCCTGTTATATGGGCGGGATCGGGCGACTTTTTGAATTTATATTTCCTATGTGGTGTAAAATTCTAGCACATTTCATGTTCTTGTGGCGGGAGCCGCGCAGCACGAAACAAAGAAGAGTGGGGCGGGAATCAACGCTGACTAACAACCAGATTTTTAATCCACGTTGCCCGACGAGACTGCTATCCAGTGTCGCAGAAGGGATTCCGCAAGCATATAAAGGCAGAAAATATGTTACAACCTCATCAGAATAAAGGAAGCCGTACGCGGTCATTCCTTGCATTAATGACATTTCCCACAGTCTCAAAAGGGTAAGAGCAAGAGCTGGTGTAAAAGAGCTCATGTCAGCACGCAACAAGTTAAAGAGCCTGTGCGCTAAAGTCACCATCGAGCAAAGAAAAAATCAATGCAAGAAAAGCACCTGAAAAAAACATGTGAAATGTGTGAAAAGCGGGGTTTATGAAATACCTCGGTCATGGGGACGCACATACATTGGTCAAACAGGGCGCTGTTTGAATAAACGACTTCGAGAGCACAAAAGTTCCCTAAAGGGCGCCATCAGCAGTGAATAAGAAAAACATTGCAGAGAGCATGAATGCGCTCCGCAGCTTATCAACACAATGGTCATCCCGTCGTATTTTGATCAACGGACCAGGGAAATTGAGAAGCCTTCAACATCCGACCAAAGAGCGACATATGTGTCTGCATACCTTCAATTGCGCTTCGTGACAGAGAAATTGATTATCTGCGTGCGATGTCTTACTATTTCACCACGTGTACATCTTATGCGTTTTCCATTTTTCTTTCTTTTCCTTCTTATACGAGCGAGATGTATATATTCGATGAACGTGCATTAAAAATCTGGCTGTTATTCAGCGTCGTGTTCCTCCTCTCTCTTTGTCTCGTGCTGCGCTGCTCCCGTCACAAGATCATGCACCAACCAGCCCAAATTTTCACCTTGTTAAAGCACATTTCATGTAAACAGGTAAGTCTGAATGGCCTAGCCAGGAAGCATTCACGCGAGTTGACAGACAGGTGTATTACACCACCTGTAATGTAAGCATGTCCTTGAAATTTTGCACATATGTGCGCTTAGATGAAAAAGAAAAAAATATTTTTATTGAGCCAGTGCCGAGAAATCTAGCATTAACCTTTTGGGGCTGTCCCTGGCACGCACAACTTTCTGGACACGGCTAGTTGTGGGGACGTTTTTTGGACGTCTTTGGGAAAAATGACAACCTCCTTGGGGCATTCCAAATGTCCTGACGGGATATTTCTGGGAGATTTTGAGGAGTTTTTGTGTTTGTTAGGTCCTGGCCTAACAGATCTCGGCCATCAACAATATTTCTGAACTGTCTTGTACATTGTCTCCCGTCCCTGATAAACGATCTCCGTTAAGTAGTTTGAAGTTGACTGGCACAACCGGGAATGTTTCGCCGGGTGAGCGTGCGAAGGCACAAGTGCTGCCTTGTATGATCCCCGACCATCGTGCCATCATAGTTTTTCATCGACCGTGGCGATCATCGGACAATCCTTAACAGGCTCCTTCAAAGGTTAACTAGCACTTGAAGCGGCACTTGGAGTTCCTCTGCTGTTCGATGCTTGTAAATCGAGGCACGTCAAAAACAAAACTACGGCGCACGCAAAGCTCACAGACGCGAAGCGCCATAACAAATCGAAACTCTCCTGGCCGCCAGTGGCCCCGCCAAGCATCGATTTTCTTGGCTTCCAACATTCATGTTGTCTTTTGTCTGCCCTCCTTCTGTGGTAAAAGTGCACTATCGGTTTTAATGCAAAACTTACTTCAATATTGAGCGGCGCAACCTTCCTTTGTCAGCCTCAGAGATTCGCGATTATATGTAGGAAGGAAATTTCATTCTCCAAGGTGGCGTCTTATCTCCTTTGACGTCACCACGCTTTAGCTTCTGGTCGCCTCCACGAGTATCTCTACCTTTGGTTTGCCCGTTTCGTGCCTGTGCTTAAAGGGGCCATGACAGTGTCGTTCTTCATATTGCAGTTTTCTGCTTCAGTAACTAATGCAAGAGCTTATGATTCAATATCGGAAATTTGGCTGCCCTGAACGCGCTGTATTTTCCAAAAAGTACGATCGAAACTGAGACCGGGAGACTCCTCCCACCGGCAGCGACCGCCATATTGAAAGCGCTCGTGATGTCACGAGTACATGCACGGAGCAACGTCGTCTGCTCTCGTTGCTGCAATATGCGCAGCGAAATCTCATTCCCCGCTGTACTTTCGCGAGCGATCGAAGTAGCAGTCGTCCCCCATATATGAAAGACTGGTACCGCAAAAGCTATAATAAGAGTAAGGCAGTTTTTCTTCCGTATAGGTAGGGTCCGGTCACACTATAGGCCGATGCGACGGCGATCGACGGTCGGTGGTCTGGTCGGTATGCAAATGCCGTCGCAGACACACTGGTCTGTCATGCTAGACAAAAGGCGACGCGAGCACGATCAACGATCGCGTATCGTAGTATTGTTAAAGAGTCAGCTTAGTGGGAACCAGAAGAGACCGAGTGGGGATTAGTTGGTATGTGATTCTATAAACTTAAGAATTTTAAAACTTATTGGACCTCATGCTAGCCACGGCGGCATACGCGATGTGCGTGCACCAGCGAAGATATGCTTTCATTCGGTGCCTGCGCATAGAACCGATCGGTGAGGCAAGCGACACGGGCAGAAAACGCCGCACGACGGTGCCGCTCGCCGCCGTCGCCTGGGCTTGTGCGGCCGAGCGAAAGCTTCACGCCCGGTGAGGCGACGGCGGGAAAAACTGCGCTTGTGTACCTTATCCGTATCGAAAAGAGCGAAACAAGCGGATACATATCATATCGTCAAAATTTGTTACTGATCAGTGGCGAACTTTTGCCATATTCTTGAATTTCGGTTGATGGTGGACCGCCGGCCCCCTTCGTGACGAGGCCTAGCGAGTACGCAGGATTCGTGTGTGCTATTTCGGCGACTGCAGAGAGCGAATTCGCAAGTTTTAGCGCCTGCAAATAGCTGTCGAGTGCAGTTTTGACTACAGTGCCCTCAAAGCCAGGACTGCCTACATCGCAGGACGCGAGTACATTAAGGGGGAAGTGCCGATATATGTTACCCGGTCGGCATAGCATGTGCAGAAGGCAGCCGGCAGCAGCCATCGGCGTCGACTGTGGACAACAAATCTGGTTGTTTTCATTAATTCAAGTACTGTCCGAACGTAGTTATAGCTAAATATATCTAAAATTAAATTTTGGTGACATAAGAGAAAGCAAATACAATTAGCGGAATGCGCCCGTATCCTACGCGAAGCGTTTCCCAAGCGGACGATATAGCATCATCGGCGCTTATTGCAGTGCTATCATGGTGTGTATGAGTGAAAGTACAATTTGTGAGCAAGAGTACGTAATATTTAAGATAAGGATAACCCGCCTGGCGTTTTATGCCACGCAAACGATCAGTACTGTTTGCGCACCGCCATGTAAACAACCTCAGCGCGGGGCTGCAGTTGTAATCGTGGCACTCCTGGGGCACAATGCGCATGCACAGGAAAATGCTGTACTATTATTTCGAAGCACACATTTAGACGGCGGCGACTATTCATCGGTGTGGACAGTGAAAGCATTAGAGTCACGTAGGGTTTTGCAAGCGGCTTGGTTCCTGCAAAAAGGTTCTATGAGTCGAAAGAAATGTATGTTCGACTTACAAACGCCTACATGCAGCGCGGAAGTTGTCGCAGTCGGCGCTTTTTTCTGCTCCTTTCGTGCCTCAAGGTTACTGTAGTGCACCTTTTGATAATTTGAGTTGAATTATCGAGCGATGAATGGCGGACAATAATTTGGTAGCTAGATACAAAACGCCCCGGCTTTCACGGCGCACATCGGCGAAGGCATGCACAGCACGTGCCGCTTTTCACATACGGGAGCACTTGACTGCTCAAAAGAGACCACACTCATAACATACGAACAGCATGCTTCTAAGCGCAAATAATAAATCAGGGGTCCATCGATTTCTGTTTCCTCAACAATTGGAAAGCGGGCGCCACGAGCAAGTCCGTTTTCCCAAGGATCACTCAGCTCGCGTACTAAGTTGAAGGCTTCCCAAAAGAGAACACGGAAGATGCATTTTATTTCGCTAGGTTAAAAGAGAGAGAGAGAGAGAAACAACTTTATTGTAACACCAGTCAATGAACGCCAGGAGAGAAGTCCATCTCCCCTGTCGGCCCTAGCCGTCGGCCGGGATCCCTTGGGATACAGCAGCAGCAAGGGCTTGACCGATGATGTCTTGCTGGACGTTGGGGTCTGGGCTGCGGAGCAAAGCCTCCCAGGATTCTATAGTTCTGGAAGTACAAACAGCACAGAGGATATGCGCGAATACCAGGAAATCACACAATACTACAGACTAAATCGTCAGATTTATCCGGGAGCGGACAAAACGCTCAATAAAAAAGAGTAGGTTAAAAGAAAAAACTTTTCGAGCGACCGCTGTCTACAGTGTGCATGCAAGCCCCTCAACAGCTCGCAACAGACGACGCGTGGCGTGTATGCGCTCGAGACGTCAGCGATCAGAGGTTGCCAGACCAGCAAGCAGTTCGCAAGAGAAACGAAAAAAAAAATCGTTTTAAAAATATTTACCGCACAGAATCAACTGAAGATTGGGGGAATTGTAATTTAACCTGTTGGGAATTCAGGGCGATGAGCAGGGTATGCGTGAAAATGGGCTGTCATGGCCCCTTTAGCATAGACAGTAACTGTGCTATGGCTAATGCCAAGCACTGCACCAACCATATCGTGACAAACAAGAATGTATTTTCCACTTTCGAGCCATACCTCATGACAAACAGCGAGCCTCCGACGAGGTTCCTCCCTTTTTCCTCTTCTACGTTTTACCACAGATGGGGTGCACTGCATAAGTATGAATGCTCTTGGCTCCACGCTTCACATTTCAATAAATTTATTTTTAAAACATTCTTGCTTTCTCGGCGTCTTGGCTAGCGATTATTTTGCCGTCGTCTGGGAACAGATCGTTCACCGACCTCTTCATATCCGTCGCAGTCCATGGGAAAGCACCCCCGGAAACGCAAAAGTCGGCAAAACACTCCCGAAACACGACCCAGCAGACGAAGCTTTGAGGTGCGAATTTACAAGCACGCTGCCATGCTTACTGAATCACGTGGTCTCTGAGTCGCTCTCCTATTGGGTGAATGAATTTGGCACATTTCAATCCATACAGCAGAAGGATCTGGCTCGATCATTTTCGATTTGAAATGTGATCTAGCTGCTAACTTGTTTCGGTTGTGGTATTGGACCCATTCCGTTCTGATCAGTTTTTCATAGGGAAGTTGACTCGATTTGCTTGCCACGACCGTTATGGTTCACTCAGTTTCGGTTTGTGGATTTGGCACACCCGATCTTCTGCACCTGGCACATTTCGACGTGAGTCAGGCGACGACCAACTAGGCTAGTTTATAAAAAAATAAAAGAGGAAAGGTGGGTAGGGTGGCGGGGAAGGCGTTCCGTGACGTGCAGAGATAGCCCCAAGCGGAAAGTGCCTCCAGTTGCGCAAATTCCTACTCAGTTATCGTCCCTGCGTTCTCTAGCGATTTCTGCCCCGTCGAATGCAGTAGGACACAAATCGCCCGCAGGCGTCACCTGTTGTGCGCTGTAAGGATTCTGGCGACAGCCCGTCTGGGTTAGCTGCGTAGTCGGCCCGGGACACCTGCAGCCGGGGTCTCTGCACGGCGATATACATCTTGGTTTCCACGGCCTGTTCCCGCTTGGGTTATTGGATTCGAGATGGAGGACTCTGCCGCCGTTTGTAAACAACATTGTTCCCGGAAGATCAATCCGTGCGGTACGGAGGCAGTTAGCGACCGCCAACCCGAGCAGGGGTGGCTTACCCATTCTACTGTTCCAGCTCACCGGCGCCTCGCCCATTCGGACTTCCCGGAAGACGTGTCCGGCTTGACAGCGTGCGAAATCTCGTTCGGACGCGAAGACAACGCTCTCTCTGAGGGGGCGATGGTCCAGCGGCCCCCTCTCTCCGGCGAGACATGTGAGGGGGCGTGTCCCTATGTGAAGTGGTGTGTGTGTGTGTGTGTACGACATCGCAAGTTAGGCCACGCCCAACCTGACGAAGACCTCCTCGAACCTGGGAATCCTAGGGACCGGACCCTTTTAAAACCGGACGACGAGTGCCGTGAAGAAGGAATTCTCGATCCTCTCAGATCCTCCGACCTTCCCCCATCACCCTCCAATGGGTTCCTAAATCTTGTAAATAATGTAAATGAACCCCCTGTACACTTTCCTTCATAACCAAGTTCGACAACGTGATTCGTAGAAGGGACCTGCGGCGCTTAAAGAGTCAGCTCACTCATGGACCTCTCATCTCCAACAACTGGCTGGCAGCAGCTGGGACGGACCGTGCGACATCGTGCTTTCTCAAACCGGTAAGCGTTTCGGCATTTTGCTATAGGATTGGCCAGGCTTCAGATTTTGAGAGAATAATCTAGAATCACTGGGAAGTGTGTGTCACTTGAGAAAGAGTAATCTCACGACATTTTCAAGATAGCATTGCCAAAGCGGAGAAAGCGTTGTCATGGATCTTATGAAATTGTCAAAGTCGGACTTCCTGTTGTTATGCGAGGAACTGTCAATAGAAGTACAGGGCACAATTACACAACCTGAAATATGCAAGACAATTAAAAAACATGTAGAGGACGATCAGCTGGTAGATACGTAGAATTTGGTACGGGAAGAAAAAGCCCGTAAAGAGAATGCCGATCAGGAAGAAAAAAGAAAAATGGAAGCGGAATGGGAAAAAGAGAAGGAACGGCAAAAGTGGGAAGCTGAAAAAGACGAAAGAAATCTAAAGCGATTGCAGCTTGAAAAAGAAAATCGGAAAAAAGGCGACAGTACGAGAGCCCGGGTCTCCTGAAAGACCAAGCGCTGTACAATCATATAGAATGAACAGATTCATGCAGCCCTATGAAAGCGGAAGTGACATAGGATTGTACCTGAGAAACTTTGAGAGAACTTGCGAAAGGGAGAACTTTGCTCGCAGTACATGGCCGCAACGGCTTTTGACACTCTTTCCATGTGAAGTAGCTGAAGTCATCGCGAGACTTAGCACACAAGACGCAGCAGACTATGAAAAAGTCAAAGCCAGCCTGCTAAAAAGGTACCGGCTGTCAGCCGAAGCTTTCCGACAGCGCTTCAGGAGCACAATGAAAAACGACAGCGAGGGCTATCCGGATTTCGCGTATGGCCTATAGACGAATCTGCTAGAGTGGCTGAAAGGAGCCGAGGTTTACGAAAGCCGAGAAAAACTCATCGAGTGTTTTTGTCTTGACGAATTTTACCGAAGCATTCCCTAAGTGGTGAAACTGTGGGTTTATGACAGGGAAAAGTCGACACAGTTGAAAGGGCCGCTGAGCTGGAAGAGGAGTACGTTTCGCGCTGAAGGTTGAGCACTGAAGAGGGTGCGTCACACGTTCGAAACGCGATGCGAGATAAAGGGCCTAGCAGAAAGACGCGAAGTGCTAGAAGTTCGGAGCAATCGGAGGCAACGAAAGTAGCGCCAGAAAAGCGTGAAGATCAGGCAAAGAGACAGGGAGCAGACAAAGCCGCAAAAAAAGAGTTTGAGGCTAGTAGGCCATTTCGTTGCAACAACTGCAATGGTGTCGGGCACTTTGAAGCCAAGTGACAAAGCAACGTTTGGCGTTCTCGTGCGTCGAGGATAACGCCGACAATCTAGCGCTCCTTAAGCCATACCTGCACGAGCTGCACGTTAACGGGAAACCGTGCAGAGTGCTTCGTGATAGCGCCGCGACGGTGGACGTTGTCCACCCGTCTTACGTTTCCGCGGACGATTTTACGGGAGAAGTCTCGTGGATAAAACACGCAGTAGAAGAACACAGTGTATGCCTTCCAATAGCCAGAGTGAGAATTTGTGGACCGTTTGTAGGGCTAATTACTGAGGCCGCAGTTTCGAAGGCCGCGTCACTTCAATATCCTTACCTCTTCTCGAAACGATCAGACCAATTGCTACGCGAGAGAGGCCAGAAGCTCGGAAGTGGGGTGATACAAGCTTTGACAAAGTCGAAAACTCTTCAGCTCGCATCTCAACTAAGTCAGATTCCCGAACCTCAGGTAGCCTGAGACGCACCAGCCAGCATGTCGTTGCAAACAAATGAGGACGGAAGGGAATCAACGAGGAATGAAAGCCAGACAGCTGGCCGAGCAGATGAGCGGCCAGGGACTTCAACCACTAAGTCGGTACAGGAGGCAGAAAACGCTGAAGGATCCGTTTTATCTCCAACATCGCGTAGTTATGATCGCCTTCTGGAGATGAACAGGGAGTCCCTAATAAAAGAACAGAAGCAGGATCCCACTTTGGAAAGACTGCACCTTACAGCTAAAGAGGGCATCGCGAGACGCAACATAACGATGCATGAGAAGGGAGGCTTACTATACCGACACTACCAGGACAGAAAAGGCAAAACATTTGATCAGCTGGTCGTGCCCGAAAAATACATGGCGGACATTCTGAGTCTCTGCCACGGACATGGCTGGGCAGGACATCTGGAAATCAATAAAACAAAGGATCGGCTATTAATGGAATAATATTGGCCGGGTTGTTTCAAAGATGCTGAAGGCTACGTGAAATCTTGCGATGCGTTCCAGCGCGTGGGCAAGCCGGGAGAGACATGGAAGGCTCCACTGAAAATTGTACCATTGATCTCGGAACCCTTCCGCCGGCTCGTAATACAATTTTGTGCAGTACGATTGTGCAGTATAGTCCCGAGGAAGCCCGCGCCACACAGATACCAGGTCAGAAGTCATGTATGCACAGTTCTTGTGCCATCTGAGACTGGCTGAAAAAAATCTATGTTCAGCCTTAACATGCCACTGACATTTGACGGGTAACGGGGAATACGATCATCGCTGGTCACACGCATGTCGCTTCACGCTCCCCACGTAGCAACATGCACATAGCACATAAGTACCACTTCGCGGCGCTGGCTTGGTGTCACATCCGCTTGTACCGCACAGGATGCCGCTCGCGTTCGAACGCGGCGCCTCGTATTTTGGTGGAAAAGCAATGCAAGAAACGCTCTTGTGAGATTAAGCTCAAGTTAAAGGAGCCTAGGCGACTGGAATTGAGCCCCCTCTCTAAAATGTGGCGTGGCTCAAAGCGACTACCTCGTCTCTAGCGCGGAAAAAGCCATTAATCATATAGGCTAGCGACGAAAACTGGCTACGAAGAGCATGTTGTGCGTGATTAGCGTAGCAGCCCGCATCCATCTTGCATTTGAGATCATGTGGCGCCTATATGCACTGCTGGCACTTGACTGCTTTGCCGCTTAGTGTCAGCTGATAATATTTGATATGTGCATGCGAATTGTTTCATCCTTACAGCTAATTCTTGGAAACAGCGGCACAGAGAAAGTGTACGCTCCAATCGAGGTTTGAAAAAAGCCGCCAAAAGCGAAAACTGGTCGCGAAAGTGCGAAAGCAAGGACGGCATTCTTTGGCACTGCTGTACAAGCTACGAGCGCGAGGCGGCGGCTTCCAGCGTTCTGACGCGCTCACTAGTAAACGACAAAAGGCTGCACTTCGAGCTCGCAGCAGTGTCACGTGAGGCTGTACTGCCTCAGGTATCTGAAAGGAAGCCACTGAAACAGACATCCTTGTAATTGTTCTCTGGAGCACCTATACAGCATGCATGCTGCTTCAAGCGCTCTAATAACTCTTGCATTGAGAGAGCGACGTTTGACCGCAGTTTAGCAGCTTTAAATGAACGGGGCTTCATGGCCAGGATTCTGGTTCATGCGCCGCTAGTTCGCAAAGCCGCCACCACGCACCGCATGAAGTTGAGCGCCTCCTCCATATCTTACATTCTCACTCCCTGGTTTGGGAGAGAGACGCCGATAAGCTTCGCGCACTCTCCACTTTGTGTGTTCTCCCCCACGCCCAGCTTCTCCGGGAGGGGAGGGATGGCTTTGCATTTCTGATTATTCTCGCATTTCTGTCTTTCCTCACCCAGCGTGTTCAAGAGAGACAGACTGTGTGGCTCCCTTACTCAATTCTTTGGCTGGGTTGCAAGAAAAGGAAAAAAGTCGGGTCGCGGCTAACGCGGCATACCCGCGCTGTCTTTGTCGGACGTTGAGCGGTCATCTGTCGAAAAGATGCCGGCCTGTCACTGTCTGGAAGGTGTTGAAGTAACGGGTGTTAAGTGCCAACTCCAAGGGCCCTTCCTGGGCGTACGTGTCCAGCATCAGCTCTCTTGGTGTACGCGGGAACGGGCGTCGAAAAGTGGCATGCAGCTCCATGTTCCTGGCGCTGGCTCGCTTCCTCTTTCGAGCCGAGGGAGAGAATTTCAAGCCGTGAAGCGAAGGGGTTGGGGGCGATGACAGGACAACTTAACCGCGCAGAAAACTTCGGGGAACCTGGAAGAGCTTCAAGCCATGAAGAAAAGAGTCACCGAGGTCCCCGCGATCCTCCCATTGTTATAAACCTGACTCCTCTTCCGACGCGTACGTGAGAGCCCGTGCGCTGACGCCGATATCAAGAACGGACAGATATCGGCGCCTCGCCGAGGCTCGCTGGCGTCTTCTGTAGTGCGCATGCTCAGACCGGTTTTGGCGTACGCCAAGAGCGCCGACGCTGAGTGCGTACCCCAAGGAAGGGCGCTTGTAGTTGGCGCTTTTGCTGTGTGGTTTACTAGAATTGATATGAATGAGATTAAAGTGAGGGGACACCAATGGAAATGCAAATTTGACATCTTGCATTTATAATTGATAAAACCAATCAATCACCAATTCGATATATTCATGATGTGCCAGTCAATCAGAAAATGGGTTGCAAAATCGATTTACTGAGGAGGCTGCCATCATGAATTCCTCGGACTTCCCAAGAAATTCCCAAGAAATCGAAAAGCGCGATGAGTAGGAGCTAACGCTCTTAAATCTACTGCAAGTATGCACGTCACACAAGAAATGGTCAGCTTCTTGCCTTTTTTTTACGCCTACATAAAAGCTGCTGTGGGTGACAAAGACGAGTCTTACTTTATCGTTAATCACTCGTACGCTTTCACTGCACGACCCCTGCGAACCAGAGAACGAAACGATGAAAGATGACGATGACGACAATATAGGTAACTCCTACCAACAAGCACTTATCATAACGCGGGATGCCACGGCTCTGGCTCAGTGGTTTGAAGCGTCCGGAAACAAAGAATGCCCAATTTTGGCAGCGTCGGTCACAATCCCTCTCTGCGCTCTTGGTAGCAAAGTTTACTTTTTTTAGTACCCTCGAACGAATTTCGGAAGGTTTCGCTTCAGTCTGCTGAATCTGGGAGCAAGATGATTTTCTGCGCTAAAACTGTATTCGGAAGCTCATTACCCTCATTACGGTCATTGTTTAATGAAATACCGGGACGCTTTAAGACTGGGACGCTTCTTTAGAAAAAAAATTGCGTGGCAGAGAGCGCCGCGACGCGTCGGCGCTCAGGTGGAGGTACATAAAGCAAAAAAAGGGATGTGCGGTATCGCTCAATATTAAACCTAAATGTCATCAACGAGGGGCAAGCACTGCTAAGCGAGAAGGCCTGCCAAAGCAGCGACGGTGATCCTTCTGTTAAAGTGGAAAAAGTTGATTTCGGCGCCGCTGCACTAACTGTAGGATGCGGGCAGTTATCTAAAAGAATTAGCGTGTTCGATTGACCAAAGCCGGCCTAAATTGGGTTGCCCACCCAGCCGCAAACACCACCAGGGACGAGGTTTTCCTCCGACGCCGACACCTCGAAGAAACACGACCATTTCGATCCGACATTAGGTCATGTGCTCATAAAAAAAAGTCATTTAATGCTTGATGAGTCGGTTATCTTCAAGAAAGTCAGGCTTCTGTGCACGCCGACACACTTCCTAGTTTTGTTAGGATGAAAGCCACTCTCTTACATACCTGCACATGAGAATGAGTCAACCTGTGTACACACACGTTTCGCAGCGAATCCTTTACTTTAATTTTTTTAAAACGCCGCATTTTCTTGCATAAATCCTAACGTAACAAAATAACAACTCTGTATTCTTGTTCGAATATTGCTAAGCGCAGTTCCGAGTGCACATGTGCTTTCAGGAAGACATTCCACCGGTCTAAACAACGCGACGCCAAGGGATTCCAACAGAAGGTGCAAAAGTGCTTTTTCCACGGAGCCGGTTAGGTAACACTCCTCCACCACCTCTGTTCTCCCCCCATTTAAAGGGACCTCGTTATGCACTGCAGCCTTTCTTCTTTTGCTATGCGGAATTCACAGAGCAAGAATTCCAGCAATCTCGAGGGTACGCTGTTCACACGTCCCAAACGCTTCCTGCCTCCACGATAAGTCAGCTCGGAAACGCAGCCAGCGCAGGGAAACAAAGCGATGGGGTCTCACCTCTTGGCCATGTTAGCGTGGTTTTATAAGTTGTTAACACTTCGCTCAGTACACTTCCATGCACATCTTCGTGCGCCCCAGCCAACGATTCTTATTTTCTTAGAATGGAAAAAAGATTGGAAAATTGCCTTCCTTCTACCGATGCAGACACCCTAGCTGCGCCTTCGACGCTGATTTCCAGGAAGATGTTTAGGATCAACGAATAATTTTTTGTGAGTTCACTAAATTAGCCCAGACAACCAAGTAAGACTTAGGTCCAAGTTTTAAATCTGTGGCTTGAACCCCAACATAACTCTTCCTGAATTACCACTTGTCCTCGAAGAGTTCTAGAACACATGCTAGATTTTTATCTTCGCGCTATAGCTTCGTCACCGTAGAGAGGCATGCATCAGTAAAGACTATAGATAACACACAAGCAGCGCCAACTTCCTTTATTGCAAGATTGCCGTATAGACTACAGGCTTTTCCATAAAACACGTAGGAGTCAGGGACGATTAAGAAAAAACAGCAGCTCAGCAGATACGAATCAACATGAGCACAAGCTCTCGGTCAAAATTATGCACAGATGAGAAGGCCCTAACCGTCACAGCCAAGTGCACTTAAGAGGCGAAAATACAACATTAAGAAGACAAAAATAAATTGCTACAAACGATAAACGACGCAACCGAGGCATGCTCCATGCAGATGCCCGAAAGAATGCCCGACGCGTCAAGAAAAGAAAAAGGTGGTGATAAAGTAGGAGCCTCAAGGCATGCCGTGCCAGAAAACGAGGACAAACGCGCAGTAACACTGACAAAAGAGAAAACAAACACCACGCCCATATAATATATAAAATAGTACCAAAGCGGAAAACTTGAGAAGATTAAAACGTTATTGGTTTCATCTATTTCAGGTCTGTGCTTATGGTTTAGTACGCGCTTAGATTCCTACTAAATCTGAAAAGCGAAAACCGGTTTCTTTTTACTGGTTTCCTTTTCAGTAACCACCAGCCATCAAAACGGTTACTATTGTTGAGGGAGAGACGAAGAAGACGAAGTTGGCAGTGGCCTGAGATGGAGCGCTCGCGCTAGGCCGGCGGCCATTAAACCATCTCATTGCCATCAGCCATCTCGTCTCATACTTCGGCTGGCCGTCATGTAACATTTGGTGTGAGGTGCGGAGTTCATCCCCATCCTGGTCCGGGAGCTTCGGCGCATGCGGGACCCGTGGTCGTCTGCCGTGAGTTCTTGGTGTGCGTCGCCCGGCCGTGCCCCAGCCTTTCAGACCCGAACCGATCTCGCCGTTGTTCCTCCGCCCCGCCCACCGCCCAGACCACTCGACACGATGAACTGAACCTGACTCAAGGACCCGACCCCATCGACCCGAGACGCTGCCCGCACGTGACGACACCTTTCCCCTGCCCATGCCGTTAGGCGCATCCTGGGGCCCCGGCCGTCGGCTCCTGGTGACCTACGGCCAGGAAGCTTCGTGGGCCACGAATCATTAAGCCATCTCATTCATCGTGGCGGCCAGCCCCTCACAACTTTCTGCTTCCTGTCCCGCCATCCTCTGAACCCCATCGCCCCTTCGCGCGTCTCTTTGTCACCGATCGGGACGATCGCTCGGTGGCTCCGGGTAGTGTGACGAAGAATACGAAGTTGGCAGTGGCCTGAGACGGAGCGCTCGGGCTAGGCCGGCGGCCGTTAAACCATCTCATTGCCATCAGCCATCTCATCTCATACTTCGGCAGGCCGTCATGTAACACTATGAATTATTTCAATATTTTTGAATGGATTGCTTTGTACTGCTTACTAGAGATGTAGATCTTCACCGAGGGCCTACCACCCACTCCGTGTCTTCACTCTAACATATGAAATCATTTCAACTGCAACTATCAATTTTTGTCGGCTTTTGATCAAATGGATCTCAAATCTTGGTAACAGTTTTCTTTGACACTCTGAGTCATAGCAATCCTGCAAGAAACAAATATACTGAAACCTGTAATAATTTGTCTTCCCTTTTTCCGCCGAACACATTCAGGTTGGCAGGGCTCAGACGCAACCGCGTCCTGATGAACTACGCTCATTAGTAGCTAAATTATAAAACTTTAAAATAAAAAAAAATGTTATGGCTACACCAGCAGTTTGTTTCGATTACATCGTACTTGACAAGTTATTCGTGAATCGATCAACTCTAAAAGAAACTAGTTAACTTCGCTTGCCGTCAACCACAGGTTCCTCGATCGTTTTCAGCCTCATTACAACTAGATTTTAACAAGGAATGTAGCATATAAAATTCTACCGCCCATAAGGAGCAGGGATTTAAGGTACTTTGTTACAAATGCATACTTAGTTTGAGCTGTCCTTTGGGCAGTCTAAAATTATTCCGTCGGAATGTATAAGTGCAAAAGCACTAATCCGGAAGTTCAGAGCCTTGAAAGACCGTATCTTGCCGATATTTGTCTACTCTGTTCCAATCATAGAAAAAAAAATGAAGAAAAGGAAATAAAAAATATCCAAGAATGGGAGTAGAGCCCGTGGAGACGCGAACAAAGGCCGCTGCGCTAGACTACGTGGATATCGATCACCGCTTTTTTTTTTCATCATAGCACATACTGAACGAGGTTATGCATGTATAGAAAAGGGCTATATATAGATCTTTTACCTCACCTGTCACCTCATGCGTAAGGTGGCATGCGACGTGCCGCCACACGGCTATGTGTCATGCCTGCGCGCAGCCACGCCTGACTGAATTTGTCGACACTCATTCAATGCTAGGATTCCCAGAAATAGCTCTAGCTATGCAAGAAGTACCTTTTCAAATAAACTTTACCTTTAAAGCTGATGTTTTGGAAACATGTAGTTTCGTCCCTCTGAAGCTATGACAACTGGCAGCACATTGAGCCGCTGTCAGTGGATAGATAACAGGCCAGAGAAAGAGAATGCCGGAAGTGATAGATATTGGAGTTGGGAGGTGAGCCAGAAAGAAATAGGGCATAGTAGTTGCGCGGTTTGCTTTTTCACTTTTGTCGCAGGTGTGGAGGTGGTCGAATTATAGATAGGGGTCGTAGGGGATCGTGGAGGGAATGGTTCTGTCCGCGTTGCGACCACAATTTTGTTCTCTTTGTTTTCATAGGCAAGTTTTTGCGTTTTGTCGTGCTGTTCAGGTAGCGCCATTTGACGTCGCTTCACCAGTAAGAATTTATTTCAGCACCTTACAATGCTTTCTCAACATTCAGCCTATAATAGTAGCTCAGCATTCTGTTAGCTTTGTGATGTAGGCATTATTTGAACGGCACGGTGTAAATTTTAAACTGAACCGAGTAATTTTATCCAACGAGTTCTTTTCATAGCACTGCCATACAAATTAAAGTTTATTGCTGCCATTACTCAAACCATCAAGGAGCCGCCGCGGTAGCTTAGTAGTTGCGGTGCTCGGCAGCTGTCCCGAAAAACGTGGCTTTGATCCCGGATGCGTTGGTCGCATTTCGATTGACACAAAATTCTAGAGGCCTGTGTACTGTGCAATGTCAGTGCATGTGAAAGAATCCCAGACACTCCGAACTACTCGGAGCTCTCCACTGCGACGTCCCTCATAGTCTGAGTCGCTTTGGGACGTTAAACTCCGTAAAACCAAGCGAGTGTATCCCCCCACCACAATAACGAGTGAAGTAAATTTATGGTCTGATACATGTTTTCTTTCGAGGTTCTGTTGTGGGAAAACTTTTTAAGACTGTCGACATATTGTTCAATGAAGAGGGCTAATTCGGGCTGGTTGGTGGATGTTGATGGAAACGACTGGACAGCGCCAATGGTACGGAAGAGAACACAGACACCAGCGCATGTGTGTGTTCTTTTCTGCCCCGTCTGTCAGCGCATTTCAGCCGTTACCAGCAACATGTATTTTCTGTTTGCCTATATTCAAAATGGTTCGAAATATTCAATTCGCAAGTAAAAATTTGATACTCGTGCATCCTAAGGTTCTTGCTCAAGAAGAAGAAGTCTCTCGCTTTTTTTAAGCCTCCTCTCTTAGTTTTCCCAACAGCCATTTTTATTAACGCGAATTCAGTGCTTGGCTAGCCTCTCAGGCGCCAAAACACCCTGTGAATGCCGGCCGAGACCACGTGGATCGAGTACTGAGCAGACTAGAACGGCGTCAGAGGCATGTTTGGCAGTCCATGTTCTTGGTGCTGGCTGGCTCCCCTCTCGAGCAGATGGAGGAGGAGGAAAAAACTTCATTGTACTCTGGTGCTTCTTTCTGCGGACAGAAAGAATTTCGAGCCGTGAAGAAAATAGGTTGGGGGGCGCTGAAAGGAAAACTTAAACCCAGAAGAAAAGTTCTGGGAACCTGGAAGAGCTTCAAGCCATGAAGAAAAGTCACCGAGAGCGCCGCTGTGCTCCTATTGTCGTAAACCGGACTCCACTTCTAACACGTGCGCGAGCGCCCGTTAGATGGCGCCGATGTCTAGCACGGACAGATATCGGCGCCTCACCGAGGTTCGCCGGCGTCTCCTGCAGTGGGCATGCGTAGACCGGTTCTGTGGTATGTTAAGAGCGCCGACTTTAGGCGCGTGCACCAAAAAAACGGCCCTTGGAGCACACTTGCAGAATATCGAGCGTTCTCTACAGTTTGCCAATCGAAAACCATCTCTCCTCATGCTAACCCCTTCAGTCAGCAGATCAGGAAGCGAAAACGTGGTTTGCAAACATGGGTTGCTGGTTTGAAGCAACCTTCCTGTAAGTCGGCAATTCTACAAGTTGTCCATTCACTTCTGAGAAAATGAATGCTGCACGTCGGGAGTACCCTGTCGATAGATCTTTGTGTTTGGTTGCCTAAGCTTGCAGTGACGCGAGGCAGATGAGATATGTCTTTGAAATAGCGTTGTCCGCATTCTCAGTGCACGCGCTCACGTTCCCCCGCTGAGAGGTATACGAGCACAGTGACATCACGACTAAAAGAATAAAAGAATAGTGACGCCATGCGTACCCAAAACAATATGAAAATAAATGGCAATAAAGAATAAGATATCTGCCGTTCTGCAGTAGTAAGCAAGTCTCATAATAAACTGCACATCTCGAAACAAAAATCTTTAATTTTAACCGAACGTTTCAAAGCCGACTCGGCTCCTTCATCAGGGGTGACTGAGGGCAGTAGCTAGCGTCTCTAAGTATGGAGGGGAGGAAGGGGTCAAATGAACAAAAGCTCTGATGCGAAAGGCGTGGGGGAGGGGGAGGAAGGGGATGGGGGTTAAGGCTGTTAGTCACGTTGTCGCACGGTGGGGAGGCTGTCAATGGCGACTTTTTTTCGTTGAAGTCCCTGGGCATACACTGGGAACAGGTTTCCTTTTGGGCGTTTGATGTTGTTCGGAACGGTTTTGATGTGCCAGGATTCCAGAAGGAGCCTTTTGTGGTAATTGTTTTCGGTTACTAGGATGCTGGTTTCTTAGAAGTTGATTCTGTGGTCTGAGTCCTCGAAATGTTCGGCTACAGGATTGCAATCTCTTGCGAAGTTGCGGACGTCATTTTTATGTTGCCGAATTCTTTCTTTGAGGTTTTTGGTTTCGCCTATGTAGCGTGCGTCGCAGTCGACGCAAGGAATTTTGCAGACAATGCCTTGGGCTCCTTCTCTCCGCGGCCGGTCTTTATGAACCGGTAGGCAAAGCGCAACAGTGTTTGTGGGCTTGTGCGCAACGTGAATACCCCCTTTTTTCGGGAGTCGGGCGATGGTTTCACTGACACCTCCGACATCAGGTAGAGTGACGTATTTTGGTGGTGGCGTTGGTCTTTGTGCGTTGATTTCTTGACGCATGTGGTTGTGTTTTTGACGTCGATTGGTTTTTTGAATAAAGTTTTTTGTGTAGCCGTTCATGATGAGTTCTTTGAATATCGTGCGTTGTTCTTTTTTTCTGTCAAGTTCTGTGCTTGTTGTGCAGATGAGATTGGGATGTGCAGTTTATTATAAATCTTCAAACCCAACCACACAGGAAAATCTGTCGAAATGTTGAGATTTTTTTAGCCGAGTCTCCTGATCTTTGTGTTATCCTTAGCGGTGTTCTTTTGTCTTTAATATTGTTACGTGGTGGCAAGCCAAGGAAAGCACGACATGATGACAGAATGAAGATATGATTTAATGGCTCAAGGGCCTAGCGCGACCACTCCGTCCCGCGCCACTGCACTCTTCTTCGTCTTCATAACAATGTAGTGGCGTTGGAGACTCGATGCACCGTGCTCGACCCCTTTCGTCGCCAAATGATCTCTGGTGAAATGGACAGTTTGCTTCATTCGAGTCATTTCTTGCCACAAAAGCGAAAACACGTGCTTTTTGAAGCTGTCACCAATTGCGTGGCCGCAGAAGGGTCTCGCTCATTCACAATGGTCTGCTTTATTTTGTACTGTACACAGGCCGTAACAACACAGTGCACTCACGTTGAATGACAAGGAACGAAGTAAACGCTCTAAGGAAAAGGCTTTCAGCTTGCCGTCTTTTTCAGTGAGTGGCCACTCGATGATGCGGTTCCATCGAGCGGCCGCATTGATACCAACCGCTGCCCCCACACGCTAGTAGAACAACAGCGGGCTAACGGGGTCGCATTTTTATTGTGGCAGTGAGGCTTCAATTTTGGATTTCGAAGTGGTGTGTCTGTATGTCTGAAATTTACTTGACCTGAAATAAAATAATCGGAAATGTTTTCTGGCCGCGAGTGAGTTTTGAACCCGGGGCGGCGAGAACACATCAGTTTTGCTGTTTACTGCATTAGACAATGCAACATGGCCGCAGCCGAAAATTCTGCGTCCAAAAATACCAGTCTCTTGCGCTGTGTTTTGGATATCATCGTCTTCATCAACTGCATCCGTGCGCAACGGAACCGAACGCCGAAACAGCACTGAAAACCGAAGTGCTAGCACTCCTCATTTGCATTTGGCGAAACCACGCTAAATCATCCGAAATTTGTTTTTGTGCCACTCTTTACCTGTGCCATGCGCTGTGCTTTTAACAATGCTGGTGGAATTCCTTAGGTTGGTGGAAGGCATTAAAGAATGTAACTGATCTTCAGCAGAAACTCTGATGTCCTTCCTGGCAGTTTTTGTCAGCGTCTGGAGAGACCCTTTGCCAGGACTGGCACATTAGCGATTGTGTTTTTTTTATGACAGCCCGGAGACAAAAGTGCATCCATGACCGTTCCGGGCCGTTTTCACAGAGGCGCCGACTACATCATGCTTCACACCGTAGGGGGCAGAAACACAGCGCATTCAATAAGCAACCACGGACTGCGCTCCACGATTCCAGGAAAAATAAAAGGAGAAAAAAAAGAAAGGCAGGCACAGCAGGAGGCTCCTCCCCATTGTCCTTTTCTTCCTCCCTCTTATCATCTGCAACCGGGTGCCCGTGCACCTCTTGAAAATAATTTCGCCCTACCTAAGCACCTGCTCACATTTTTGACCCTTCGCGTTATCGCCTCTCCCACATCTTCACCGTTTGATGCTGCGAGCCGTGCGTCTTGTTCACGTAGCCTTTTTGGGAGTTCACGTAGCCTTTTTGGGAGGAACACTGCCAAAAATTGTGCCCGAAGGGTAGATTGAAATTCAAGGAAGTTTTGGTTAAGACTATTCCTAATTATTGCTTATTTATTTTAAAAACAAGCGACAAGAGCAATGGCATATCGCTTTAAGCATGCGGCTCGAGGACAGTGTGTGATTCGTTCCCCAGTGCCGCGGTTTACCCACTGGTTCCCAATGGGCACAAGTTTTCTCGAAGCCTCGCGCTTGGTTTCTTTGAGCTGAAGCGCTCGGAAAATGGTCTTTCACCTAACCTTGTATTGAAGAAAACACTTCCTCCCATTGCACTTGGTGCGAGGTTGCCATTGCACTATTAAAACTCATCATCAGCAAAATAAAACATTTCTAAGAAATGGATACCCAAGATTCTTCACTCGATGTATCATCCAAAACCGAAAAGGATGCAAAGAAAACAACTGTATGTGCTTATATGCTAAGGACACGCCGGTGGAAAAATCGCGTATGCAGCTCGTACGTAGAAGGTATCAGTGAAACCTTGGCCAGTATTCTCTGAAAGGATGGGATGCAAACTACACACAAGCCGGCCGCCATTATCCGACGCCTCCTCTGCCCCTTCAAAGACAGTCATCCTAAAGAAAATGCCTAAGGCGTGGTCATGATGCAATATATACCTTTCTTCGAGTACTTGGTGTCGTAGGCTGTGGAAACAAGTTATGGCACATTTAAAAGTAGCCGGATAGTCCTAATCGTTCCCTGGAAACGGCTTCCTCTTCTTACTCCCGCGGTTTGCATGCTTATAAAGCCCCTGCAACTCCCCGAAGCCAAACCTTGAATAAGTAGTAGATTACTAATCCCTTCAGAGGTAACAACTGTCGAAAATACAAAACGGAAACTAAAAATGTTGCCTGTCTGGCGATTGCTATCTAATCTCTCAAGAACCGGAAGTGCAACCGGCGGACATAAAGGGAAATGTTGAGGATAGCGAGAAGTACATAGAAGAGTGACAGAAAAAATAATCAAAAACGTGGGTAGGTTTGCACGCCATATGCAAAATAAAACTAATTTGTTCGCGCCACTATTGCGACAGTGCTTATAAGTACTGTTGCACATATTCGTAACACGGTAAATTCACTGCGTATTCAGGGCCGGGCGCACGTAGCGTCCTGTCGCTAATCGCTCGTGCGAGCGGCACATTGCACAAGCGGGCTGGATGGAGCGCCCAGCCGCCGCGCTGGATTTAACTACTAAGCTTTGAAACTCCGTGTTATCGGACAATAACTTCTGTTCATTTCTCAGCAAATTTAAATTATAATATTTAACTAGGGTTTGATTCTTGATTGCTGCTCTGGGTAACGGCGTAGTTAATAGCCTGCCGTACTGATGGCCCACTCTTCAGAATAGTTCCCAGCATGCCATTCTATGAATTATTCGTTAACGGTTCATAGTTTACGTACACCGTTGACATAATTGCCGAAACTAGCACCGATTACAGCAATGATAAAGCCTTTATCGACGGTGAACGATCGAATCGTGAGAGGCACTACAGCAGCCTAGAAAAATAATGTTGTGAACTACCACACACTGATTTTTACATTGGACAAATCACCTACTGCCATTAAACGCAACATCAGGTTTGCTGCCTCTTATAGTGCAGCACTCAGTCACTTCAACGCGTACGTGCTGCACTTTCACCACATCGACAAAACTTTCAAAGCGCTGTCTGATATTGAGGCTAATAACCGGAGAGTTAAAATGCAGTCATTAATACACGATTTAAAATTTTCCATGCACAGTGCTAGAACCATATACACGCATGGGTGAGTGAACTCTAAGTGTGAGCGTCCGTAAATTACGCATTTCACTGCTTGAACGAAAGTACCTGGAAGTTTCATTGCTTTCCACTGTTAATGCGCAAGCAATTCCACAATCGCCTATGCCCGTGTCGTGGGGTCACTGTGTGCGCTTAAATAAATGTACCTGTCAAGCAAAAGAGTCTCCTTATAATTTCCTCTATACACCTCATAGTAGGCACGCGCTTTCTTGTAGGACTTTATGTAGCAGAATATGGTCGTAGCCTCACACCGATGGGGGAACTTTTGATAAAAGTGCGCATTCGTACGGCATAGCTCAACCTCCCAGAGGAACCTACCAAAAAAGGGGCACTGTAGCAGGGACACTGTAGCACGGCCACTGTAGCAGGGACGTGCGCCTCTCCAACACGCCGAGAGAGGGCGCCACGCGTTTCTTGCCGGTGCGGCGGATACATAATCAAAAGAAAAACAGCGCAGGAAATCTTTTGCTCCACAGAAATGTAAAATACTTTATACTTTCTTTAATGTAGGACATTACGCTACCTGAAGCTCCGAGTGCTTGTCGCAGTATTTTAAATTAGGGCTTTGGTGAGCGATGAAGAGGAGTCAAGTGGGGTATTTTTCGGGATCTCGCCATAGGTTCCATCCTATCGTAGCTGATTGCGCATGGTAAACGCAATATGTAATCTACATTGATTAAACTCTACTAAAAGAAACTTTAAGAAGCATTTAACATACAGGCGAGAGAGCTAATCTCTGAATTTTATGCGCATCTAGGCATTAATCCTTATTTTTCGTCGTCATTGAGTTACGCGCCGTCGCGCCGGCGACTGTCACGAGATGGCGCGAACGGTTTTTCGAGGCGCATGGGCCAGAATCCTGGGGATGAGTATGACCTCTGACGACGGTACCCCTGTGACAGGAAAAAGCCACGAGATGTTAATTTATTATATTTCTGGCTAGAGAAACAGTGAAAAAAAGCCAGTGCATAGACTGTGTGTCCGCCTTGACGACTGAAAAAGCACTGGCGATACAGAAAGTGAGCGGTATGCAGCTTTCACTGCAAAAGTTTATAAACCGGCTTACTGTAACCGTCTGGCCCCTTGAAGAACATTATTATCACCGTCCTTGAAGACAGCTTCACCCCTTATTTTAGTCTGAATAAGTTCCACGAGAAGAGCATTGTTGACTTCGCAGATATTCTAACACATGTACATTTTCCACCTCTGGCCTGTGTGAAACATGGACGTGAAATTGTTTATGGCATAATCAAATACAATATTCTGCTTCGCATGCGCTTGTACGTGAAGTCAATCAATGTTGAGAGGGCTGTCAGGGAAGAGCAGCCGAAGCTGTTAAACATGAGAAGATGCCAGTAGGCGGTGCAAACAAAAATGTGGGAAGCCTGAGTGCAAAGTGATGGAAATAAATGTGTTTAACAATGATTTTTATTATCTGCTATACATTACTGAGCCTTGGGTATCTTTTCCCTAACAGTACGTGTGACCTACATAGCATGGGCTAATAATGCCATTTTACCAAGCATGGGATTAGGAATGCTTAAAATGCATGCTTGTGTTCATTACTTCTGTAACTCGGTTGCCTAAGCACTAAGGAATGCGTTCCTGCAGTTTGCTTAAAGCACATGATTTACAGGACTCAGGTTCTCATCTTACATGTTTTAATTGTGCGTGCATCTGGAAGGTTCCAGTGGTCAGTCTCTCTAGCTTCAGAGTCCGTGGAAGTTGAGATCGGATCAATGGCATGAATGAAAATGCCGCTGTCAATAGCGCTATGTTGCACGCACACACGGTCATGGGGTTTAGAATCGTGGGTAATGTTCCTGATGCAATGATATTTTTATTTTAATTCCTCAGAAGATAGTATATGATACGGCATGGCAACAGTATTCAGAAAGGAGAATAGGGTGTAAAAATAAGCGGGTTCGTTTCGGCTTCAACTCTGGAGTACGCGCACAAAAATTTATTCGCAAAAAAAAATCGTTTGCGTCGCTACGCCGATGACTGAAGTGCGCATTGAAAAACCACGGCTAAGCTGAAATAAAAAAAAACAGTGCAATCGCATGCGTAAGTCACCTGAAGACGAGCAGGGAATTCGTTCGCGGGGCGAATCGCGCGCGTCTAGCGCAGACGCCGTGGCTGGCAAGGCACACCGGTTACTAGCAGCGCCACCGCGGCGGTCATTCAGCAGCAGCCCCAGCCGCAGCCGGCGGACGCCAGACTAGCAAGTATTTCTAGGGACCCCGGGTCAACTTGACCTACACACGCGCTCACATTTTCTCTGCTTTACGCGCGAAGTGTGCAATGGCGATGAAGATCGATGTCGACGTGAGGACTGATGTCGCTCGCAATTGTGGGGCGCATGGACGTTTCGACCTCGAGATATTAGTTTCGCTTTCGGAATGTGAAAATACGCGTTTGGCGCAGCTTTGGCGCATAATAGAAAAATGTAGCAGGATGTAGCACGTTTTACATTTTGGCGCACTTTGGCGCAATTGGCGCCGCTATCACATCACTGCATATGCGACACTGTATAGCAGCCGTTTATATAGAGCGGCTGTTACCCAGGTGAGCTTATAATATTCGGTCTTTGTGAGAACTGCCGTGCGGTTGCAGAAATCATCGTCATCATCAGCCCGACAATATATACGACCACTGCACGGCAAATGCATCTCCAGATATCCCTCCTATTAACCCTGGCCTGTGCCACAAACTCTGTAATTTCATTCGTCCACCTGACTCTCTGTTGCCCCCTGCTGTGCAGGTTATGGGGGTTTAACGTCCCAAAGCGACTCTGACTATGAGAGACGCCGTTGTGAAGGGCTCCGGAAATTTCTACCGCCTGGTGTAGACAGTATACGAGCTTCCAGAATTTCGCCTCCATCGAGATTCAACCGCCGCGGCCGGGATCGAACCCGCGTCTTTCGGGCCAGCAGCCGAGCACCGTAACCACTCAACTACCGCGGCGGCTGCCCTGCTATGCCAGCCCTCCCTTGGAATTCACTCTGTTGCCTATAATGGAACATTGGTTATCTTCTCATCGCATTACTTGCCCAATTCTTATTCTTGATTCCCATTATAGGCATACACCACATGTTATTGCCAAGAAACCGCGGCAGCCCCGATGAAGGACGCACCAACGCCGCAGCAATGTGAAGCTGCGTTGTTCAGCTGAAGATCAGCAAGAGCTGATTGGCAGAGTCCGCAAGACAAAGGCTGCTGGGGCCCTGCCCTTGAGGACCCCGTCCGCTGTCACCGGAGAAGACATCTAAATTTAGAGCCCAATGAAGTTTTTCACTCTGCCCTCTTCCTGTGCCTTAATGTTACATCTACCATTTCCCTTTCCATAGCTCGCTGCATTGTCCTCCACATAAGGTGAACCCTTTTCGTTGGCCTCCATGTTTCTGTCCCATAGGTGAGTACCGGTAAGATGCAGCTGTTGTACACTTTTCGGGCGGAGCTAGTAGCGGCCAACTTTCAAGAGTATCGTTGCCAATACCGCCATGGCGTTCGAGTTACTTTTTCGCAAGCAGACACATTTTTCACCTAAATCACAACTCGTTGCATGAACAAAATATATTTTTTTTGTCTTTTGATGATGAGGTACGAGACGCTAAGGCAATTCTAATTGCAGACGAACTCGGCAACGCGTTGAAGAGTGACCAACTCCAACTGACTTCAACGCCGTCACTTCGTTCAACAGTGCCGTGGAGAGACACTCAACTGCTAAGTACCTGCACCAGTCGGTTTACAATCACTGAGGGTAAAATAAAAGGCCACTATTGACCCAGTTGTGATGTTTGATTTTGTTCGATTGCCTGGATAAGGTGTACCTAGTGAGAGAACAATGATAGGGCTTATGATTGGATTTATTGCGCTAAGCTGTCATATGGGTGTCATTGTAGATAACGGGACGTCTGGCCCTGGCTACAAAGAGGAGGACGAAACCTGCACACATTGCGCGTGACATGCCTGCCTGCTTCGTTTCCTGGTGGCGCGGGGCGTTTCCTTTGGTGAGGCCGTTCCACGTTTGTAGGTTTTTGCCAGGGTTCAGGGTAGTTCTGCTGTCTCGCGTGATGTAAGATTGCCGGCGGGCTGTGTGTAGGCGTATCTTTCACCTCCTCGGGAGGAGACTGGGCAGCCTGGATCGCCAGCCTGTCGGCCGAAAGCTTGCCTTTGAATTCATTTCTAAAAAATGGTGTCGATTCAATTCCCGTGGCGCTTGTACCGATTGGAGATGGAATTCTCAAAACGAAGAATCCTAAAACAATACAGGAACAACTGAAAAGTCTAACCAGTCACTATCTCGACATCTCTGAAGTGCGACCTTTTGGAAGGCGTGACATTGTAAGTCGGCAAACATTGAGTGTGTGTCGGATCTGTTCCGGTGTAATACTTTCAATTCTCTGCCGGTTAAAGCCTTCATACCTGAGCAGCTTGCGTGCACTAAGGGAATTGTCCGTGGAGTGGACACGTCATCTTCAAATCAAGAAATTTTGGAGGAGTTCCAGGAAGCCAGGGCGGGAATTACTTCTGTATACCGCTGCTCTCGCGATATGGCTGGAGTACGGGTTGCAACGGAGTCAGTCATAACTACTTTTGCTGGCCGCATATGCCGCTCGGAGTTGAAAATTTCGCCAATTGTCTACCGCGTGGACCCGCTGCATCCTCGGCCGCTGCAATACGTACCAACTCTTGGAGATTTGGACATAGTGGTATAGCCTGTAAGCCGGCGACCAGATGCCGGGTGTATGGCAAAGGTCACTCTTCCGACAGCTGCACCGCTGAACAACCAAGCTGTTGTCTATGCATTATCAGTCACATCGCCGATGATGCCACTTGTGAAAGTCGGTCACAGGAGCAAAGTTTATTGGAATTAATTGAGCAGAATCTCGGCACACAGGCAGACGTTTATGCGCTCCTTAACCGCAGAAAACATTCATATGCCAGCCTTGTGCGTTCCTCTACTCCTGACCTCGAGGCCACATTGTCTGCCTCAATAGTTTCAACCGTCGAAAAAGCCCTCTCAGTTGTGGTCGAGCGCACGCTCAGCAGCTTCACGCAGGCGTTGCCTGATATTGTTGCAAATCAGGCAATTTGTCAGCCTCAGGTCGTAGTTCCACAAGCATCAACATCATAGCAAGTCTGTGCTTAAAGTTTCGTTGCCACATCATCACTGAAGGTGCCGTCTCACGTGTCGCCTCTCGACAGCGTCCCTGTAAGTCTTTCTCGCAATATTGTTTGCACTAATGATGTAGAAATGGCTTGCCCTATGCACAAGCGTCGTGCTTCAGCCTCTCCTTCTAAGTCCTCTGTTCCTCAGCTCAACACCAAAAAAGGGCCTCCTAGAGTGTCTACCAAGTCAGATATGCTACAAGAGGCTGTTTCAGACTCAATTCTCGAATAGGCATCATGACGGGTGTAAAGTTTTTCCAATGGAATGGCCGCTCTATTGCATCTTCTCTTCCTGATATAAAAATTCTTCTATGGGAACCCAGATATTGTGCTCTTGCAAGAAACTTGGCTCTCCCCTGTTAACTCATTTTCATGAAACAGGTTTCGTGTTTTCCGTGCGGACCGCATAAGTGGTAGTGGCGGCGAGTTGTTGACTTTGATTTCGTCGAAATTGTGTCACCGGGCTTTAATAACTAAAAACTAATCGATTCTGATTGCGAGCTTCTACCTATAGATCTCACTTTGCCGCACAGCTCTACTGTCAAAGTCGTAAACTTCTATTTTCCAAATGGAGTATGCAGAACAGACCATCTAGACAGCTTACTTGCAAAATCTAGAGGGGTAATCATTGCTGGGGACTTCAACTCACATCACGTCGTCTGCCGGTTCTATACAGATTCACATGGACATATGTTATTGGCATGGATGTCTGCAAATGATGTGCGGTGTTGCAATTTTAGGGCCATAACCTTCATCCGCAGACACTCGCGCTCAGTTCTCGATTTATCCTTGGCAGCAAGAGGAGTAGGGCATGGTCCACAATTGACTGGGGCAGATCTAGTGACCACCTGAAAATTACTTTCACCATATTGCTGAGCCCCTTCCGAGATCATGGTTCTGCCCGAAAATTAGTTATTCTTGCAGTCTACAAAGCACCTTTGCGCGCCTCCCTTACATCTGATCCTTGTTCATGTAGGACCAACAGGCCTCAGCGAGTGTTTTCTTCAGTTTTCAAGGCTACGGAGAGCTCCCAGTTCACTGTGTGTTCAGCTATTTGTAATAAATCACCATCCCCATGGTGGAATGACGCGTGTGAGACAGCTTTCCGCCGTAGGAAAGCAGCGTGGAGGACCCTTTTGCATAATCAGAGCCTGGCAAATTGGATCAGCTGCAAATTTGTCTCGGCCTCGTTTAAAATAACCATAGCAAAGGCAAAGCATGATTACAATCAAAATTTGAACACATTTGTCAAACCGAAAATATAGGATGGCTTTGAGTCGTTTTATGAAACGGAATGTGAACTCTTCAGCAGAGGTAGGCTTTCGACCTCAAAAATCTGGACCTCAGCTCAACCTCACTAAGAATTTTCCGACCTCACTCAACCTCAACCTCATCAGTTGAGATTTATGTCTCCTTAGGCGCCCTCACCTCACTTTTCCTGAGGCCACTGCTGACCTCTCTCAACCTTACCTCAAACTCAAATTGTGAGGTTGAGGTCGGCTGTTCGACCTCAGAAAACAAAGGAAAAATAAATCTAAAAGCGATTAGGAAGTTTTTCAGTTCAAAACAATTCTGAGAATCCTGTGAGACAGCAAAGCCAAAATGATGATGGTATTATTTAATAACGTGTGTACAGACACTAGATGTGCACGCAGTAAAAGCTTATAATCTTGGTTGAACCCTCAGAGAGTATATGGCCTGCAGGCAGGGGTGTCCCACACGCGCTTACCACCAGTAGGTCGGTGAGTACTTTATATGTGCCAATATTTGGCAACCTGCTTCGTGTATATTTCTTCTTATTGGAAGCCTCTTAATCATTCATGCACGAAACGGCGACTGACAAACACATCCCTTCTACGCCATCTACCAGAAATTGGGAGTAGGGGGAGGTATTCACGATACTCTTTTCAGGCTTGGGAATAGTTACCGAACATAAAGAAACTGGTCGTCGATGTAGTTTTCTATGCGACGGTTATGCAGACGCATATCAGTATATTTAGATTTTCTAGCTCCATCCGGCACAGCGAGAATGCCCTTTTCAGTCCTCTGTATGTTTTCCTTCGAAAACACTTAACAAGCTGCGACTGTAATACCCCAAGAGAGGCACGTTCTTTTTATGTTTGTGTAGAAGCGAGCGGCATCTTTTGTTAATGCGAAAGCATTAGATAGCTCACATTCAAGGTCATATCCGCAAAAAAGTGTCCGCAAGAAACGGCACCATGCGACGCCACGAGCCGATGTGTCACGCGACGAAGTTGATTACGTCACATAATCAATAATTGCTAATTAATATAATTAGGTATATAATCAATATAATCAGTATAATTAGGGGCTAGTTTGAGAAACATATGAAGGAAGTCAAAAGTCACCGAAACCATGGTGTACAGGGGAATAGTTTCGTTCCTATTACCCCTTTCTCTTCTGTGATGTCAGCCCGAAAGGGAAAGGTAGAAGTTGTTGGATGCCGACCTCTTGAGGTTCTAAACTTGCTTAGTCACATTACTCGAGGAACTTCAGGAAGTAAACTGTTTAATCACGTATAAAATAGTTAAGACAGAACGGAAGGTACTACAAGGAGAACAACTATGTACATACTGATTGATCCGCAGAGTGACCAGACAAAATCAACCCCCGGTCCCACCAAAACGTCTTCTTTTAATCCTTAAGTCCCCGCCCTCAGTGGGGAAACCAACCAATTAGGTCAAAGCACAAGCACTCAATCAAGGACCGCGAAAAGGAAAACACATCCAATAAAACACATGGGAAAGGAAAACACATTGAAAAGGAGACAGAGGAGAGTAAAACACGCCCAAGTAAAGATTGGGGAGAGGGGACAGGTCATTCTCACGAATACTAACAATAATTCCCCTCTCGGATCACTCCATTCTCCCCGGCGGGGCGGCATGTTTACTCGCTTAAAGAGCACGCGAGAACCACACAGATTGCCGAAAGCCGTCCCCGAGGGGCCACTTAAAGCGCCACCGCTCCCCAATTCTTCTGGAAGCCCCCAGGTGCACAGGAAGTGACTGGCAGTCATATGGAGCTGATAAGCGCTCACAGTGAGCATGAGGAACGCGTCTCCAAAATTGCCACCTGGACACACACTGAACGACCGCCGCCCGGGTCATTGCCTTGGGCAGCGTCGCCGCGGTAGGAATGAAAGGCGTCGCGCGTCTTCGTTGCTGCTTCTCGGAGAGGGGCTGCGAACAATGGGGCCCGGCCAAGCTGGGTCGCCTGCGCACCCAGAACTCCCCTCCGTCGCCGTCCGCTTGACTCATTAGTTCCATTTGGAGTCAAAAAGGAAATGAATCACAGAGTACGCACTCTTGTCCACACATAGGCGGCGTTCCGTACGTCATTACTTGGGGCTCCGGATGTGCCCAAGGCAGCCGCGCACGGCAGGAATGTTTCTATTCTTCTCTTTATTTTTTAGTGCTTTCGACTAATGTGTTGCTTAAAGAAAGTTCATTAAAAAGCATAAAAAAACAACCATGCCGCCGGTGGGATCCGAACCCACTACCTACGAATATCGCGTCCGGCGCTCTACCAACTGAGCTACGGTGACCGCTGTCCACTCTGCTGCTCTCGTGAGCATTTATGTTTATTGCTTGTAAGCGAACCTTGAGAGTGTTCACCAGCGCCACCTTCGTCCATAGCGGCGAACGTAGCACGTCCCGTATTACCGCGGATGTGACGTAGAACGTCATCTAACGGTGAGGGCGGAAACTGTGCGAGAGCCCTCTTATGCTACCTATGGCATCAACACTGCCAGAACCGAGACCCTTGTTAAGCTATTAGCAGACAAGGTAAACGAAATGAGGGGGTCGATTGGCAACCGTATGAAGGAAGCGAGCAAGTCACCGATCAAAAGCTTCGACGGTGTTATACAGGTTTTTCTTGCTTCGTTCTTTTTTAATCAAATCAGCAGGTGTCTTTGTTAGGAACCTCCTGGATCACATTCTCTCGCCTGTGCGAATACTCCAGTTTCTGTTAAGTCAGCTTGTAATGTACAGCAGGATCCCATTTATTCGACTGCAAGGCAAGAGCCATAACGTCAGCGCCGGCAACGAGCATGAAGACGAAGCAGTCTTGCTTTGGGCCATCCGCACTGCGACGAATTTATTGCATACTTTTTGGACTGAACTTATTTGTTTGCGGCATCAAACAAAGCTACCGCGGTGCTTTGCGCGCTCCCGGGAGGTTGAGCCTACCGGCAGGCAGCCAGGTGCTACGCCAGCGGTGCAAGGAGGAGGGAGAGTGACGTGCTGTGAAAGCAACACTCCTTCCGGGAAGCCTAGATGGGTGCGTCTTCCTGTAGGCTCGGACTGAACGGACATTACGGTGCAGCACCGGCAGCTAAAAGGGAACTGTGGCATCTGGTTGTCCAAACAGGGGAACCCTAACACCAAGCGTCATTGAATGAACACTGCAGTGATGCGCTGCAACTCCGCTTCGGAAGCGGCACTCGTCGGCGTAAGACGTTGCTACAGCAAAGTCTCGACCTCAAAATTTCCACCTCACTGAATGACGACCTCACTCAACCTCAAACTCACGCGTGAGGTTGGGGTCTGATTTGCTGACCTCACTCACAATTATTCGAGCCGTCTCCCACCTCACCTCAATCTCACCTCACGACATGAGGTTGAGGTCATTTTGAGGTTGAGGTCGACCTCATGAAGTCGAAACCTCTTGAGGTTGACCACCTCTGCTCCCCAGCCATGCAGTTAACCAGCCCGATGGTGCTCTCTCTGCATGAGGTGAAAGATGAGTTAGAGCGTATTGCTAAAGGGCTTGCTTCACGTTTTCAGGAGCAGCGTAGAGTCCCTCTGTTCGCCCCCTGCCCCTGCTCAGACTATGTTTTGGTTGACAAATCAGAGTTAACAACTGTAGTTTCTTTAATGCAATCCTCAGCTCCGGGTTGGGATGGTGTTACGGTCGGTATGTTGAAAATATTAGCGCAAGACTTCACTCAGGACCTCCTCGACCTGGTCAATACATCATAGGAAACTGCATGGTTGTCGCACTCCTGGAAGGTTGCGAACATAATATTGCTCTTCAAAGATTCAAAGAAACGCTTCCATATTGATAACATTCGGCCGATAGCTCTAACACCCAATTTAGTAAAGCTCATAGAAAGAATTGTGCACAGCCGCCTAGCCACGCATGTTTCAGTAGTGAACGCATTGAGCTCTGCCCAGATTGGCTTTCGCCGGGGATGCTCCATTTGGTCTGCCCATGTCGATTTAGAGAGCCGAGTCCGACTTAATTGCTATGCGCAAGAAAAAAGTGTCAGCATTAGTGACGCTTGACACTGCTAAAGCATACGACAGTATTGAATATTCGATCTTTTTCTCTAAATGAACATTATTACACCCGCCGTGCTACATTTATCCATGGATTCGTGAATTTTTAACAGCACGGCAGTTCTTTTGCTCTGATGGTTTCTTCACCTCAGACACATATGTCCAAACCAGAGGCGTGCCACAAGGTTCTGTACTTTCGCCACTTCTATTCAATTTGCTGGTGTGCGACATTCCTGTGCACCCTGATGTTACAGTATATGTTTATGCATACGACATAGCCTTCTTTGCTTCTGCAGCAGACATTGATGCCCTATACCGTTCTCTCCAGGATTACCTCAATGCACTCGAGGTTTGACTGGATACAATAAATTTGGTGTTAAATGCGCACAAAAAAAGCGTGCTGCTTTTTAAAACCAACATGCCTCTATATATATCGCTACAGTATTGCTCGGACAGCATACCTGAGGTAGATTCGTTGAGGTATCTAGGCGTCATTTATGATGACAATTTTTATTGGCGGCCCACATCAAGACTAACGTTGAGAGAGGAGAGCGTGCACAAGGTAGGCTACTACGGATAAGTAATAGGAAATTTGGCGTGCACCGGGGCACGCTTGTAATTCTCTACAAAGCCTATGTCAGACTCATTTCGGAATTTGGCTGCATACTTTTTTCTGGCTCCCATAAATATAAAATTCGTCCGTTGCTGCTGTTAGAAAGGCGCGCAATGCGCCTCTGCCTAGGTCTCCCTCAATCAGTTTCTACCGCAGTTCTCTACCTGGAGGCTCATATTCCCGACCTTAACTCCCGTTTTCACCTTTTAGCTGTCAGGACTTTTTTGCGGGCATTTGAGTCGGCTTTTGGTGTGGCCACACCTATTTTCGTCTCGCACCTAGCACTTTTTTAACTCCTCATTGGCTAAAGTTCTGCCTCCCTCAAGTTGTATTTACTCAGAACCTTTTATCCAACATTGGTGTGGATCTCAATTTTGTATGCAGAGTTGGTTGGGCAGCGTCCCCTGTGGATACTACTTTTGGTTATAATTTCCCACCTAATGCGAAGCATCTGCCTGCAAGGACATTAACTGGAATCCTCTTTGATCACCTTGCCCAGTACCCGCAACATACTGTAATTGCTACAGATGCGTCTGGGGCCGACCAGAAGGCAGGGGTTGGTATTTTTTCAGACTCTCTCTAGTGGAGCTTTTTTGTTAGAGCCCCGGATTACACAACCATATTTCTAGCAGAGTTTATTGATCTGGGGCTGGCCGCTTTGAAAATTCCAACTGTTTCTCAGGTGGTGTTCTAAGAAATTCAGCACAAAATTTTCTGGGTGCCAGGACACACCGGGGTGACTGGGAATCAGAAGGCCGACGATCCAGCTCACGAGCTTAACAAACGAGCAGATACATCTAGTGACCCTGAGCCCACCACAACTGTTGAACCATCGTACGCGGAAATCTTAAATCACTACAGAGGACAGAGGATAGCGTATCCTCCACCACACCAGCTATTAACGCAATATGAGGCAGTTGGGTGGCGTAGACTGCAAACAGGAAACTTTCATAACTTACACATACTTCACAAAATGTTTCCGAACCGGTACGCGGACACATGCAAGTGGTGTGGAGCCACCCCCACTTTATACCATATTACATGGGAGTGTAAAAACAATTATTCATTCCATAAACTAAGAGAGCCCAATGTGGAACAGTGGGAGAGACTGCTCACCAGCAGCGTGCTGGCGGTCCAAAAAGGACTGGTCCTGCATGCGTATGAGGTAGCAAGACTCAGTGGGGCCCTGGAATAAGGGCACCAACCCTGGAAGACTTGGAACTTCAACATGAAGACACCCGAGTCCCGCTGAATCGACCAATTTTTGGCGTCAATAAAGTTTTTTTCTCTCTCTCTCTCCTCTAAGATTGTCTCTATGTTTTGCTTGCGCTGGAGTCCACACGAGACGCATTTTTGAGGCGCTCACTAAAGTTTTTTTATTCCTGGATGGGTGAAAGAGGTGCGCTTCGTTTGGATACGAGGCCACTGCGGCATTTTACAAAATGAAGCAGCAGACTTTTTTGCAAAATCAGCTCTAAATGCACCAGTTGCCTATAGCGTTTCTAATCTTGTTCTTTTCGGTATCACTTGATTTCAGCGTTTTCAGTTTATAACCGCCGCGTGTAACGGTCCCTTACTCTCTACTGTTGACTACCAACATCTCATGTACACATGGAAGACTCGTTTGTGTAAAACCTGGCAGTGTGAGGTAGCGATGACACTCATGCGGTGCAGGATTCCCCTTTTAAATCTTTACTTATGTAGATGCGGGTTCAGTCCCACAAACCTTTGTGCGGCTTGTGGTGAAGTAGAGGCATTGGAGCATTTCTTACTCTCTTGCCGGAGGTTTGCAAATCAGAGGAGAGCACACCTAGAAATTCCCATTATGAAGTTGGGTCTCACTTTGCCGGTTCCCCTCCTCCTCTCTTTCGGCGCGAGCACCAGGGGTTTTGCATTGCATCAAGTTTGCGAATACCTCCACAATTATGTAACAGCTACGGGCAGACTCACTTGCTAATTGTTACCAAACTTTCCGCATTCAAAAGAGCGTTTGGGTACTTTCATATATTTAATTATTTAATTTTCAGATAGTCTCTCGAGATATTTTGTTTCTTCCTTTTCTTTTAAATTACTCTGAAATTTCACCCAAGGCACAATCATTAGCTTGACACCAGTTTACCCTATTCTATGGGGTCTCCCCACTGAACCCTAGCCAATCTCTCGTCGTGGGTATGTGCCGTGTGACCAAGGCAACAACAACATCAAGTTACATACGGTTGTTATGCTTGAAATTGTTCTGGTTTAAGGGCCGATCGCGAAAGGTTGCCATTCATACATCATATGCTATCCTACCAGTGATCGAAGAGGTCGCTATCAAGGGCGCCGCTTACCAGTAGCGATACATCACGCTGCCATGGACGCTGATCGAACTGTCGAGGGCACTGCGCAAAATGGACAGCAGAGATTTCTGCTTTGTCCGCATTGTTTCTTAACATTCGCGATCAGCTGTTCCCTGCTCAAGCTGCAGTGGTTGTTATCGACGGGCACACAACCCGACAAGGCTCAGAAGCGTGTCCCTCAAGCTCCATAAGTGATCCTCGCCAGCAGGAAGCAGAGAGCGTGGATCCCGTGGAATACTAGCACACTGCCTCCGCTCTTCCGGAGTCTACGTGTCACATCCTCCCGCGTCCGAAGCCACTGCTCGATCGGCGCGGACAAAGCCGGTGAGTCCCACACTGGAGTCGGTACTTAAGGAGGGGGGGGGGAACGATACGTTCGATACCAGTGAGTCCCAGAAGGAAGGGTGGTAAAGCACGGAGAGGACGCTGTGTAATTAACCCTTACGATACTTGCTGGAAACGAGGTTCAACAAGCGTTGAATTTCAGTGATGGCGCCAGGGGAACGCACGGGCCACTCGGCTACTGATCCGGAGTTCCCGGATTCGAACCTGTACGCGGCGGCTGCGTTTCGTTGGAGGCGAAATGCTAAGGCGCCCGTGTGCTGTGCGATGTCAGTGCACGTTAAAGATCTCCAAGTGGTCGAAATTATTCCGGAGCCCTTCACTACGGCACCTTTTTCTCTCTTTCTTATTTCACTCCCTCCTTTAGCTCTTCCGTTACGGCACGGTTCAGAAGTCCGCCAATATGTGAGACAGATACTTCGCCATTTCCTTTCCCCCAAAACCAATTTTCAATTTCAATTATTCAAGGGGACGTGACGGGCAGCGGCAAAAATAGTCCCCCAGGTATCATGCCTGTACAAAAAATTAATTCTCCGAGCAACGTGTAGATTGGCCATACCAGCCGAAGCACTAATTAATGTCCGCTTACGAGAGCACCGAGCATTCCTATCACGTCTGACGGCGCAGTTGCACTGCAGGCAGCGCGGGTGCACTCCACTGTTTTAGTTAATAATAATAATAATAATAATAATAATAATAATAATAATAATAATAATAATAATAATAATAATAATAATAATAATAATAATAATAATAATAATAATAATAATAATAATAATAATAATAATAATAATAATATTAATAATAATAATAATAATAATAAATTGGTCTTTGAGGAAAGGAAATAGCTCAGTATCTGTCTCATATATCGGTGGACACCTGAACCGCGCCGTAAGGGAAGGGACAAAGGAGGGAGTGAAAGAAGAAAGGAAGAAGGAGGTGCCGTAGTGGAGGGCTCCGGAATAATTTTGACTACCTGGGGATCTTTAACCTGCACTGACATCGCACAGCACACGGGCGCCTTGGCGTTCAGCCTCCATTAGGGCGCGGCCGCCGTGGTCGAGTTTGAACCCGGGTACTCCGGATCAGTAGCCGAGCGCTCTAACCACTGAGCCACCGCGGCGGCCAAGTTAAAATTGAAAATTGACTTTGAGGAAAGGAAATGGCGCAGTGATTGTCTCACATCTCGGTGGACACCCGAACCGCGCTGTAAGAGAAGGGAGGAAGGTGGGAGTGAAAGAGAGAAAGAGCTATTTTCCTTTCCTCAAAAATCAATTTTCAGGTCGAAAATTGAAAATTTTTTGAGGCATTACATTACATTACATGAGATATTACGTCTCCCCATATCCTCTCTTCCTGTCCCTTCACCTCTTTCATTTCATTTCTCCATTCTGCCTGCTATCCTTTATTTCCGCTGCCCCAGCTCAGGTGCTTCAGTATCGATGGCAGATGCCGGGGTAGCAAAAATCTTTTCCTTCCTCTTTACTATTATTTTAATTAAAAAACGACTACCACCACCACCAAGCCTTCCCAGTAAAAAATTTCTGGCACCGTTACCGTTTAAGGATTATTAAGGAAAATATTTTTTTTGCCCATTTGAGCACCAAGGGATCTTAAAGGGGTTTCAATGCTGCTATCAAGGAACTAGTTATAATCATGTGATCGTGCGATCGGAGACGTAGGACGTGGGTGAGCACGCGCTTTATTTTGTCTGCAGAAAATATTCGGTCATAGTTCTTAGATTATATATACTGGCGCTATTATATGCAGAATTAACGCTATTAAGTACGTCCTGTATTTAGTCTGAATTTTATTATTTGGCCATTGTGGCTCGAATATACTGGCACTATATTTTGGCTACTACGATGCGTTGCCATAATGGCTGCCACTGCTGTTGCAAGAATGTGGAGCTCTTGCTCTACAGTCCGCATATTTACTCTATGCAGGAGGACTCTGGCGTGACGAACCTTACGCCGGCAGCTGCCTGTATCGAAACTGCTGAGGCTAATCCAGAGGCGGACATGGTTAACCAGGAGGAACTTAATCAGGAGCAAGTGCAAAACCTGCTGGAGCATCTAGCGTTGCTGGCTGCCGAGAACCCGCGTGGCTGGACGGTTGCGAGGGCTATTGCCTACATCGGGAAAATTCCAAGCTGCACAGAATGCTTCGAAGAATTCAGTGCCCAGTAACCGACAGCAAAGCTTTGCATCTGCTTAGTGAGGACTACCTGATAAACACCATAGGCATGACGTTTGGGATGGCTCTCAAGGTGTGCGATGTGATCAGGTCCCTGATACCCGTCATTGGTCACGCGACAACATGAGCTGTATCAGGACTTCGCCGTCGTCCAGATGGAGCAGGGCACCAGCATGCCTTCATGTCTGACCAAGGGAGAATGGAGGGCTACAAAATCCTGGTGAATTGAACTAGCTATGTCAACGTTGCGTCTAGAGTGACTGTTTCCCTTGCAGTATGTCAAGACTTGCTAGAGCGTTTTTTTTAAAATAAAGATCATGTTTTGTATTGTCAGCATTGGTGTCCTTCTGGCACTGCTCGTTGATATTGGCAAGTATACCGCTATTCACAAACCCAGAGCAAATGGGACTAAGACACCACGTGCCATATCTGATAAACGAAGCAGCGTTGGCATGAACGCAGGTTTACTGACAATTGACGCTTGGTGCTAGGACGCTGGATGCGGGGAGATATGTGCAGCTTTGGTGGAACATTCATGTCTGTACCCGTTAAAGGGACTGTCGTATTAACGCGATAGCGTTAAGGAGCTCGTGTCGATGAAAAGCCGGTGTCGTCGGCGTCTTTGGCCGTGAGCTAAAAATGGCACATCTCGGTGGACACCTGAACGCTCCATAACGGAAGGGATTTTCTTTCCCTTACGGCGCGGTACGGGTGTCCAGCGAGAATTTTGAGACAGGGCGTCATTTCGTCCCGACCGCGGCGGCTGCGTTTTTATGGAGGAAAAACGCTAAGGCGCCCGTTTGCTGTGCGATGTCAGTGCACGTTAAAGATCCCCAGGTAGTCGAAATCATTCCGGAGCCCTCTTCTTCTTCTTCTCCTCAAGTAATATGGCACATACTCACGTGGGGGGATTGGCCAAGGTATAGAGTAGAATGCCAATGAAGCATTTGCGCGGGGAAGGAAACGTCAGAAGACTGAATCAAGATAAAAAAATTGGAAAAATAAAATGAATTCAAGAGGTATGAGTCATCCGGAATAGAATCAATCTAGCCTTTTTTGGACATGCGAAAGAATTTTGTATATAGCTAACAAAATAATCGATTAGGTGCACTTATGTAATCGTGAAGGTAGCCGCATACACTGCTTAACGGGAATCCCTTGGCGCTCGCACCGAACGACAGAAGAACTGTAAGAGACAGAGGCAGTCCTAGTCTCGAAAGAGGAGCCTCCAGATATTGCTTTCTCTGAACCGCGAACCGCCGGCAAGAGAGGAGAAAATGATCGATTGATTCAACTTGCCCACTTGATACACATAGGGCGGTCGCAGCGAACCCGTACCTGCATAAGTACAAGTTTAAGTGAGGGATTCTACATCGCAGGAGCGTCATGGACACTTCACAAAGCCTTGACTTACACCACCGGATATTCCATGGGTACTTTAGGTGTTGAAAGTCCACGGTATTGAGCAACGGATCACTCAAAGTAGCTGAAATATGTTGGAACCGCTGGAAACGTGAAGCTGCTAACAGAATGAGGTGAGGGACGTGATATATTACAGGTGCGCTGAGAGCTGACCTTGCCAATAAATCATCCACCTCGTTAAAATGGACGCCGGAATGCCCAGGTACCCAGACCAAACGGATCTCGCGCACTGTGCTCTAAACAAAAAACCTAAGTGAACGAGTCAAGAATGATTTTTCCGAATTTTGGAGAGAGACAATAACTGAAAGGCAGTCTGTAAGAATAAGAACCCGTGAGACATGTCTGGGAATTTTGAGAAGAGCCAAACCAATGGCCAAAAACTCTGCGAAGAATATGGGAGTATAATCAGGGATACGAACGGAGTAGCTCCAAGCTAGATCCTGCGAATATATGCCAATCGCCGCCTTCTCACAGCTGCCGGAGGCATCAGTGGAGAGAACAGTATGATGTGGAAAATTCTGTAGGTGTTCAGCAAGAAGACCATTCAGGGTATGTGCGGGCATATGCTTCGCATGGGACGGGAAAATAAAGTCGTAATAGAAGACGGGATCAGCCTGCGTGTCAGCAACTCGTTGCAAGGAGATCAGATCAACCTGAAGCGGAGCTAACAGATTCTGCGTGAACCTAACTTGCGGAAGCTGATAACGTGGCCAGTGATTAGTCAAAAAAGGTGTGGTTGGGATACAAAAATTGGAATACTAACGCCTGGGGCCGGGTCAAAAGACTTGAGGAAAGTACGCACTGTTAGAAGTTGGAAGCGGGAATAGAGGTTGGGGATACGGGCTTCCAGATAAAGGACAGCGTTGGAAGCTGGTTTTGGGAGCCCGAGGCATAGCCGTAGGGCACGCCTTTGCAGTAAGGCTAATGGCTGCAGCTTGTAGTTCGCGCTACCAGAGAACAAGGGGCAACCAAATTCCAGAATCGGTCTCATATAAGCCTTATAGAGCAACAGTAGCGTGTCACGACGCATGCCAAACTTTTTATTGCCAACTCGGGTCAAACGGCCCAGTGCACGTTCCCCTTTAATAACATTATTCTTAATATGGTGTCGCCAGTCCAAATTTTGGTCATAAGTAACACCTAGGTATTTAACCGACTCCACCTGCGGAATTGGAGTGGAGCGGTAGGCTAGCGAGATGTACATAGGAGCGTCGGGTGGAAATACCAGCACGCCACATTTGCTGACATTAAGTGATAAATTGATTTGGTCCAACCAGACTTCAAGAGCATTCAGATATGCCTGCAAATACCCGTAGAGCACACGAATATCCTTTGCTGATGCGAAAAAAGCTATATCATCTGCATATACATAAACTGTAACGTTAGGATGAATGGGGATGTCCCGAACTAATATGTTGAAAAGCAGCGGAGAAAGAACAGAGCCTTGCGGCACAGCTCTTGATTTACCATAGGTATTAGAACAGAAAGATCCGTCTGTACAGAAGAGAAATCTATCATTTAAAAATTCACAAATCCAGGCGTAGAGGTAATGCGGTGGTTGTAGTTGAGCAAGATTGTTAATGAGGACTGTGTGCTCCACGCTGTCATAGGCCTTCGCAACGTCAAGCGTCACCAAGGCCGAAACTTCTCTCTGGCGCATTGAGAGTCGTATTCGGCTCTCGAGATCCACATGCGCGGGCCATATGGAACCGCGACGAAAGCCAATCTGTGCGGGGCTGAGGCCGTTAATATGATGAACATGATTTGTGAGGCGACTGTGTACTACTCTTTCTATTAGCTTTACTAAGTTTGAGGTTAAAGCAATTGGCCGAATATTGTCTAACTGAAATCCATTGTCTGCATTTTTTAAAAGTAAAATTATTTTCGCAATTTTTCAACTGTGAGGAATCCAAGAGGTTTCCAATGACGCATTTACAATATCTAGAAGGTGAGTTGGAAAGTCGTGCGCTAAAATATTTAACATGCCCACAGTAATCCCGTCAGATGCCGGAGCAGCAGAGTGCATCGAGGAAACAATTTGCAGGAGCTCCGACACGTCGACCTCAGGATAGTCCGAGCTGGGGGTGAGAGTGTGCAAAGGTTCTGCTTTCTGAACGTGGAAACGTGAGGCCAGCCCCTGCGCGATGCGTTCAAGGTTTTGCTTAGCCTCCTGCGGAGACATTACCATTGACCTTATGCGATTGGAGGCCGGAGAGCTGTTATTCTGCGCCATGAATCTATAGAGAGCCTTCTTATTCTGGGGTTTTGAGAGATACGTGTTTAAATTTTGATTATAATCCTCCTTTGCCTTTTTAACAGTTCTTTTGAAACATGCAGAGAAGAACCTATAATTTATACAATTAGCTGGGCTCTGATTATAGGAAAGGCTTCTCCAGGCTGCTTTTCTAAGACGATAAGCTTTCTCACACTCCTCCGTCCACCAAGGAGACGGCTGTCTGGCAGGAGCAGTAGTGCACACCGAGAATACAGAGCTCACAGCAGCATCTTGCAGAAAGGTAATTGTCCGCTGAGCTCCTTGTGCTCGACCTGAGCTAACTATGGAGGGGAGTGAGGCAGATATCAACTTTTTGTACATAATGTGGTTTAAAAATTTCATGGTTGCACCACCTTTTCTGATAGGCGAGGATATAATAGAAAAGGTTATTGGAAAGTGGTCACTAGATGTACCTGAGTCTTCAGTTGACCATGCAGACACGCCAACCCCACGAGATGCTTATGTTAAATCTATGATTGAACGGGATCCTCTTCGCATAAAGGTTACTGCTCCGGAATTACAGCAGCGCACTGCATTCATTGACATCCAGGACCACAGAAGCTGGCCGCAGGAGTCAGAGCGACTATCCCAGACACTGTGGTGCGAATTAAAGTCTCCTGCGATGACTGTGCTGTTTGCGCCGCTCAGTAAGGTATCCAAACAGTCTGTCCTGTGAACACCGATTGGGAAGTAGACGTTAGCAATAGTGACTTTGGCGCACTGTGGAAGGGAGATTTCAACCGCCAACAACTCACAGTCAGGGCGCATAACTGTCTGCGAGATTGATGCCCGGTGACATATTTTCGTAGAGATCATAGTTATTAACCCACCACCCCTGCAAGTAACGCGATCTACCCTGAAAACACGAAATTTTTTAAATGTGAATGATTTAAGTGGAGAGAGCCACGTTTCTTGTAAAATCACAATATCTGTATTATGTTTATGAAGAAGTAATTCAAGGTCCGGTAAAGAAGAAAGTACGGAGCAACAATTCCACTGCATAACCCGCAATGATTATCGACTGGTTAAAGAGGCATCAATAGCCTCCTTCAGCACATCAGTCTGGGGAATTAATTTGGGGGGTCCTTTCTTTGCTTTGACTTGCGGAACAGCTGACTTCGAGGGTGAGGAAGAAGCTCGACGCTTCTGGGAAGTGGTGAGCATTTCAACGTCCATGCTACAAGTATCTACGTGAGCGACACTGTCAGGAGCGCTGTTGGCAGGCGGTACTTGGGGCACGGTAGGAGGCGACATGGAATGACTCTTACTAGCAGCATTTGGGAGAGTGATGCCGTCGTAGCCGCCGAAACATGTGATTCAGTAGGCAGAGATTGGCCAGCAACAAGGTGAGATAGAGCCTCGGTGAAACTGCCCAGCATTCGCTCGACCACCACAGAAAGAGCCTGTTCTACTGAGGACACTATTGAAGTAGTCAAACTTGACGGTATATCAGCAACAGAGCTTCGCGCACGGCTGGCATATGTAGTATCCCTCCGATCCAGAAGTGCATAAGCATCTGCTCTCGAACATCGTTTCGCTTGAATGATATCGAGCAGGCTTTGTTCGTCGGCTCGTTTCGAGCAGTTGACATCATCAGCTGAGTGGTTGCCCTTGCATAGGCAACACTGGGGCTGATCAGAGGCGCAGCTGTCATCTGAATGCCCTTCTCGACAAACACGGCAGCGGGTCGCCGACTTACACGCTTTACCACTGTGACCGAAACGCCAACAGTTGTTGCACTGAAGAGGACGGGGCTGCAGAGGGTCCACACGATACACTATCGGCCAAACCTTGAGTTCAGAAGGACAGGAGGAACCAGCAAACGTAGTGATAACTGACTCGGTCGCAACACGCACACCATTGAATTCTCTACTGCACCGGTAGGCAGAAAGAACCCCCACACCTGCATCCTGAAACTCCTCCAGTATATCCTGCGGGGAAGATGCTGGGTCCACGCCACGAACAATACCTTTGGAACATGCGAGCTGTTCCGGGATGAAGGCTTTAACCGCTAATGACTGAAAAATTTTGCACTGGAGCAGGTCTGTGACACAATCAATGTCAGCGGACCTGCAAACAATGCCTCTCCGGCCGAACGGTCGCACCTCAGAGATCTGGAGGTAGTGGGTAGTGAGAGATCTTAGCTCCTGCTGAAGGTCCTTGGAGCTTTTCATCTTGATCGTTCCCTCACCGATCGGCACGAGAGCCACAGGGATGATGTCAATTCCATTTTTACGAATATTTTCTAGCGGCATGCTTTGGGTGGGTAAGCTGGCAAACCAGGTTGCCGACCCTCCACCCGGGGAGGTCAGCGACATACCTGAGCCAAACGCACCCTCAAATGCACATTAACCTTGCCTACAGACCTAACCTGAGACCTGGCCAAATCCCCCACGCAGAACGGCCTCACCAGAGATGACCACGTAGGCACCACCAGGACACCACAGTTGAGCTCGAAGCCAAGCACCAGCAAGAACACGTCAGCACCCCACTTCTTCTTCTTCTTCTTCTTCTTCTCCTCAAGTAATATACGGCACGTTCTTCTTCTTCTTTCACTCCCTCCTTTATCCCTTCCCTTACGGCGCGGTTCAGGTGTCCAACGCTATATGAGACAGATACTGCGCCATTTCCTTTCCCCAAAAAACCAATTATTATTATTATTATTATTATTATTCATTTCGTTTCCTTAAAACCAATTTTCATTTGAATTTCCTTCCCTTACGGTTCGGTTCGGGTGTCTACCGAGATATGTGAGACAGGCGTCTTATACTTAAATTGTCGAACGGGCCACGCATCGCGCCGAACGGGCGTTGGCCTTCCGTGGGCTCCTTGGCAGCGCTGCAACACGCTGTCGCGTCTCATTCTTAAAGACGAAGCTTAAGTGGTTAGGGCGCTCGGCTACTGATCCGGGGTTCCCAGGTTCGAACCCGACCGCGGCGGCTGCGTTTTTATGGAGGCAAAACGCGAAGGCGCCCGTGTGCTGTGCGATGTCAATGCACGTTAAAGATCCGCAGGTGGTCGAAATTATTCCGGAGCCCTCCAATACGGCCCCTCATTCTTCCTTTCTTCTCGAACTCCCTCCTTTATTCCTTCCCCTACGGCGTGGTTCAGGTGCCCAGCGATATGTGAGAAAGATACTGCGCCATTTACTTTCCCCAAAATCAATTTTTATTAGTTTTAGGCGTCCTCCAATTTTTTAGTGTTGATTGAGGTTCCCGCCAATAGAGGGCAGCACGTCGAGGCCGCTGATTGGCCGAGGTGCTTACTGGCGCCACAAGCACTTGCTTGCTTCCCGCCGGCGGACAGCCGTTGCGTTGTCAGTTGTTCGAAGACATTGTGCTGTGAGGCCGCATCTGCTGTGAGCTGCTGCAACGCGAACGCCGAGTCTTGTACAGGTATGTCAGGCTTAAATGTTCGATTCATTTTTGGACGCGTTCATGCGCTCATAGCTAATTTTAACGAATTTTTCCTTAGTGCAATTATCATTCTTGCTTTAGTGAACTATTTGTCCATTTCAGGTGGGTTTTTGTGTCATTTTTGCGGGAATTTTTCTCGGTCGAGCGCTTTGTTTCTCGGGAAGACCGTTGTATGTGTATATTAGGCTTAAATATTCGATTCCCATTGGGACGCGTTAATAGCTGATTTTCACAAATGCTGCCTTAGTATAATTATCATTCTTCCTGTAGTCAACTATTGTCCATTTGGATGTTTTTTGGCATTTTTGCGGGATTTCTTTTTCAGTCGGGCGGTTTGTTCCTCGGGAAGACCGTTGATAGTTTTACGCCTTGGTTTTTTGATGCTAGACTGCCGTTCCGAAATTTCTTCAGCAAATTCCCCGTAGTGGAATACCATTCTCCTATCAGTGAGGTATTTTTTTAGTTCTATGACACTTTAATGTTAAATGCGTTCGTGCTGGCCGTTGACTGACGCTCTTCGGCGTAACTGTACCGTGGTGTAAATACCGAGATTTTCCGCGTCCCTGGCGACCTTCGAGGGTAAGTGCTGCATTTTCAGCTTTCATAACAACTTTGAGGGCCGTTCTAAGATAATTGAGGTGTAAATGGCGGCGAGACGCCGTGCCTCGCCCGTAGCTCGGCCTCGCTGTAGAGCCTTAGTTCTTGGGAGAAGCGTCTGCAATATTCGATCGTATTTGCGCGGCCGGGAGCTTTGCGGTTTCGTTTTAGAGAGTGCCAGGCTAGTAAAATTGCATTAACAATTTACTTCAGCATTCTGCTATTAATAGCATGCATACGCGTTTTCTGCACATAATTGCCAGCGCTCTTCTGACAGTCCAAAAATTCTGCTTATGGATATTCGAGTTTTTTTTTGGAGGATCGAGCGACCGTTTTGGAATATTCAAACAAATATGACCTAGTCGCGTTCGACTCGTTAAGTTGCAACCTTCCTTCTTTTTAATCACTTCCGTGCCCTTCGCCGCGTCTGGCTTGCGGAGTTCGCGTTTGATAGGTCAGTTGCAAGATTTTCGGCAATATCTGGAGTGGTGGGGTTCATTGTTTCAGGTCTTTTGTACGTTAACTTGCCCGGTGGAAATATTTTCCGTGGAAGCCAATATGGCCGTTCGAGTGTACATTTGCATGAGAGAGGCGGGGGGGCATCTTAATGGTGGATGACAGGCGTGGCGTCTTGTCAACCTGGCGTTCGCCATTGAATTATCCCCAGACCGCACGGACTTGCGACAAGAGTATTAAGCCCACAATGTTTTACGATTGGGTTTATAATTTTTGACGCTGACACTAGCGTTTGGGTCGGCTTCCTTTGAAATTTTGACATGAATTTGAGGATTTTGTGCTTTCAGCCAGTTTTACAGCTTGTTCCGCGTCGCAGATTTGAGTGCAGCATGGATTTTCTACGGGTATGTGGTGCAATTTTTTTTCCTTTGCAGCCGCGGCAACCGCTTAGAATTAAGATGGAATCCGAACAGTTCTGCGTGAAGTGGAAGAAACAGGAGTCGAACATGCTGGCCGTGTTTCAGCAACTGTTGTCTAACGAAGCGTTCGTGGACGTTACGCTGGCGTGCGAAGGTCTATCGCTGAAGGCACACAAGATGGTCCTCGCCGCCTGCAGCCCATTTTTTCAAGCGCTTTTTGTCGAGAATCCCTGCAAGCACCCTATTGTGATACTTCCCGACATGCGCTACATGAACTTGAAGGCGGCAGTCGACTTCATGTACCGCGGTGAGCTAAACGTGCCGCTGGACCGACTCGGCGCGCTCCTCAAGACTGCCGAGACTCTGAAGGTCAAGGGTCTCGCGGAGGACACCCACGAGAACAAGAATGGTGGGCTCGTGACAAGTGTGGACGGTGCTGCGGAGATTTTGGACGTTATGGAAGAATCTACGACGAACGGGAACGTAGGTGGCCTCTTGCTGCTCTGCTCCCCGTTTAAGTGTCTGCGCGGTGGACTCTGTCTTTCCCGTAACTATTACGAAACATGTTCTTAGTTCTTACGATGCACCTTTTTTGTTCTCAGGTTCCAGAGTTCCCGGACGTCGCCTCATCATCACAAGCACTAGTGTACAAATCAAAGCAGCGTCATTACACAGGGTTCACATCCAACAACTCTGCACTTGTTCCTGCTCAAGGTTCATTGCCTTCAGACTTCTTTATCACGAGTCAAGGTAAACAAAGTTTTGCTCAAGTTGCACGGCCCTGGTGCTGACACCGCCTCGTAACTTGTAATTTGCAGAAGACATCGAGCCGTCGACCAAATATTTGACACCATACGATGACCAGACGATACCATCTGTGGTCGCCGCCTTTCCTGCCGCCGCGATATCCGGGGAAGGCACGTCCATGGCCATGGCGGTCACGGACGCGTCTAAGAACGTAGGTGGCCTCTTGCTGCTGTGCTCCCCGTTTAAGTGTCTGTGCGGTGGACTCCGTCTTTCCCGGAACGATTACGAAACATGTTCTTAGTTCTTACGATGCACCTTTTTTATTCTCAGGTTCCAGAGTTCCCGGACGTCGCCTCATCATCACAAGCACTAGGGTACGAGTCACAGCAATCTCATTACACAGGGTTCACATCCAACAACTCTGCACTTGTTCCTGCTCAAGGTTCATTGCCTTCAGACTTCTTTATCATGAGTCAAGGTAAACAAAGTTTTGCTCAAGTTTCTCGGCCCTGTTGCTGACACCGCCTCGTAACTTGTAATTTGCAGAAGACATCGAGCCGTCGAAAAATAATCTGACACCATACGATTACCACACGATACCATCTGTGGTCGCCGCCTTACCTGCCGCCGCGTTATCCGGGGACGGCACGTCAATCGCCATGGAGGTCACGGACGCGTCTAAGAACGTAGGTGGCCTCTTGCTGCTGTGCTCCCCGTTTAAGTGTCTGTGCAGTGGACTCCGTCTTTCCCGTAACGATTACGAAACTTATTCTTAGTTCTTACGATGCACCTTTTTTTGTTCTCAGGTTCCAGAGTTCCCGGACGTCGCCTCATCATCACAAGCACTAGGGTACGAGTCACAGCGGTCTCATTACACAGGGTTCGCATCCAACTACTCTGAACTTGTTCCTGTTCAAGGTTCATTGCCTTCAGACTTCTTTATCATGAGTCAAGGTAAACAAAGTTTTGCTCAAGATTCTCGACCCTGTTGCTGACACCGCCTCGTAACTTGTAATTTGCAGAAGACATCGAGCCGTCGACCAATAATTTGACACCATACGATGGCCAGGCGATACCACCTGTGGTCGCCGCCTTTCCTGCCGCCGCGTTATCCGGGGACGGCTCTTTCATCGCCATTGCGGTCACGGACGCGTCTAAGAAGGTAGGTGGCCTCTTGCTGCTGTGCTCCCCGTTTAAGTGTCTGTGCTGTGGACTCCGTCTTTCCCGTAACGATTACGAAACATATTCTTAGTTCTTACGATGCACCTTTTTTTGTTCTCAGGTTCCAGAGTTCCCGGACGTCGCCTCATCATCAAGCACTAGGGTACGAGTCACAGCGGTCTCATTACACAGAGTTCACATCCAACAACTCTGCACTTGTTCCTCCTCAAGGTTCAATCCTTCAGATATCTTTATCACGAGTCAAGGTAAACAAAGTTTTGCTCAAGTATCTCGGCCCTGGTGTTGACACCGCCTCGTAACTTGTAATTTGCAGAAGACATCGAGCCGTCGACCAATAAATTGACACCATACGATGACCAGACGATACCACCTGTGGTCGCCGCCTTTCCTGCCATCGCGTTATCCTGGGACGGCGCGTCCATCGGCAAGGCGGTCACGGACGCGTCTAGGAACGTAGGTGGCCTCTTGCTGTTGTGCTCCCCGTTTAAGTGTTTGTGCGGTGGACTCCGTCTTTCCCGTAACGATTACGAAACATGTTCTTAGGTCTTACGATGCACCTTTTTTTGTTCGCAGGTTCCAGAGTTCCCGGACGTCGCCTCATCATCACAAGCACTAGGGTACGAGTCATAGCGGTCTCATTACACAGGGTTCGCATCCAACTACTCTGCACTTGTTCCTGTTCAAGGTTCATTGCCTTCAGACTTCTTTATCACGAGTCAAGGTAAACAAAGTTTTGCTCAAGTTTCTCGGCCCTGTTGCTGACACCGCCTCGTAACTTGTAATTTGCAGAAGACATCCAGCCGTCGACCAATAATGTGACACCATACGATGGCCAGACGATACCACCTGTGGTCGCAGCCTTTCCTGCCGCCGCGTTATCCGGGGATGGCACGTCCATCGCCATGGAGGTCACGGACGCGTCTAAGAATGTAGGTGGCCTCTTGCTGCTGTGCTCCCCGTTTAAGTGTCTGTGCGGTGGACTCCGTCTTTCCCGTAACGATTACGAAACATGTTCTTAGTTCTTACGATGCACCTTTTTTGTTCTCAGGATCCACAGTTCCCGGACGTCGTCTCATCATCACAAGCACTAGGGTACGAGTCACAGCGGTCTCATTACACACAGTTCACATCCAACAACTCTGCACTTGTTCCTGCTCAAGGTTCATTGCCTTCAGACTTCTTTATCACGAGTCAAGGTAAACAAAGTTTTGCTCAAGTTTCTCGGCCCTGTTGCTGACACTGCCTCGTAACTTGTAATTTGCAGAAGACATCGAGCCGTCGACCAATAATTTGAAACCATACGATGGCCAGACGATACCACCTGTGGTCGCCGCCTTTCCTGCCGTCGCGTTATCCGGCGACGGCTCGTCCATCGCCATGGCGGTCACGGACGCGTCTGAGAACGCAGGCGGCCTCTTGCTCCTGTGCTCCCCGTTTAAGTGTCTGTGCGGTGGACTCCGTCTTTCCCGTAACGATTACGAAACATGTTCTTAGTTCTTACGATGCACCTTTTTTGTTCTCAGGATCCAGAGTTCCCGGACGTCGCCTCATTATCACAAGCACTAGGGTACAAGTCACAGCGGTCTCATTACACAGGGTTCACATCCAACAACTCTGCACTTGTTCCTGTTCAAGGTTCATTGCCTTCAGACTTTTTTATCACAAGTCAAGGTAAAGGAACTTTTGCTCAAGTTTCTCGGCCCTGTTGCTGACACCGCCTCGTAACTTGTAATTTGCAGAAGGCATCCAGCCGTCGACAAATAATGTGACACCATACGATGGCCAGACGATACCACCTGTGGTCGCCGCCTTTCCTGCCGCCGCGTTATCCGGGGACGGCACGTCCATCGCCATGGCGGTCACGGACGCGTCTAAGAACGTAGGTGGCCTCTTGCTGCTGTGCTCCCCGTTTAAGTGTCTGTGCGGTGGACTCCGTCTTTCCTGTAACGATTACGAAACATGTTCTTAAATCTTACGATGCACCTTTTTTGTTCTCAGGTATTAGAGTTCCCGGACGTCGCCACATCATCACAAGCACTAGGGTACGAGTCACAGCAGTGTCATTACACAGCGTTCACATCCAACAACTCTGCACTTGTTCCTGCTCAAGGTTCATTGCCTTCAGACTTCTTTATCACGAGTCAAGGTAAGCAAAGTTTTGCTCAAGTATCTCGGCCCTGGTGTTGACACCGCCTCGTAACTTGTAATTTGCAGAAGACATCGAGCCGTCGACCAATAATTTCACACCATACGATGACCAGACGATACCACCTGTGGTCGCCGCCTTTCCTGCCGCCGCGTTATCCGGCGACGGGACGTCCATCGCCATGGCGGTCACGGACGCGTCTGAAAACGTAGGCGGCCTCTTGCTCCTGCGCTCCACGTTTAAGTGTCTGTGCGGTGGACTCCGTCTTTCCCGTAACGATTACGAAACATGTTCTTAGTTCTTACGATGCACCTTTTTTGTTCTCAGGATCCAGAGTTCCCGGACGTCGCCTCATCATCACAAGCACTAGGGTACAAGTCACAGCGGTCTCATTACACAGGGTTCACATCCAACAACTCTGCACTTGTTCCTGTTGAAGGTTCATTGCCTCCAGACTTCTTTATCACACGTCAAGGTAAACAAAGTTTTGCTCAAGTCTCTCGGCCCAGGAGCTGACACCGCCTCCTAACTTGTAATTTGCAGAAGACATCGAGCCGTCGACCAATAACTTGACAATATACGATGGCCAGACGATACCACCTGTGGTCGCCGCCTTTCCTGCCGCCGCGTTATCCTGGGACGGCACGTCCATCGCCATGGCGGTCACGGACGCGTCTGAGAACGTAGGCGGCCTCTTGCTCCTGTGCTCCGCGTTTAAGTGTCTGTGCAGTGGACTCCGTCTTTCCCGTAACGATTACGAAACATGTTCTTAGTGCTTACGATGCACCTTTTTTGTTCTCAGGATCCAGAGTTCCCGGACGTCGCCTCATCATCACAAGCACTAGGGTACGAGTCACAGCAGTCTCATTACACAGAGTTCACATCCAACAACTCTGCACTTGGTCCTCCTCAAGGTTCATTGCCTTCAGACATCTTTATCACGAGTCAAGGTAAACAAAGTTTTGCTCAAGTATCTCGGCCCTGGTGTTGACACCGCCTCGTAACTTGTAATTTGCAGAAGACATCGAGCCGTCGACCAATAATGTGACACCATACAATGGCCAGACGATACCACCTGTGGTCGCAGCCTTTCCTGCCGCCGCGTTATCCGGGGATGGCACGTCCATCGCCATGGCGGTCACGGACGCGTCTAAGAACGTAGGTGGCCTCTTGCTGCTGTGCTCCCCGTTTAAGTGTCTGTGCAGTGGACTCCCTCTTTCCCGTAACGATTACGAAACATGTTCTTAGTTCTTACGATGAACCTTTTTTATTCTCAGGTTTCAGAGTTCCCGGACGTCGCCACATCATCACAAGCACTAGGGTACGAGTCACAGCAGTGTCATTACACAGGGTTCACATCCAACTACTCTGCACTTGTTCCTGCTCAAGGTTCATTGCCTTCAGACTTCTTTATCACGAGTCAAGGTAAACAAAGTTTTGCTCAAGTATCTCGGCCCTGGTGTTGACACCGCCTCGTAACTTGTAATTTGCAGAAGACATCGAGCCGTTGACCAATAATTTGACACCATACGATGACCAGACGATACCACCTGTGGTCGCCGCCTTTCCTGCCGCCGCGTTAGCCTGGGACGGCGCGTCCATCGCCAAAGCGGTCACGGACGCGTCTAGGAACGTAGGTGGCCTCTTGCTGTTGTGCTCCCCGTTTAAGTGTTTGTGCGGTGGACTCCGTCTTTCCCGTAACAATTACGAAACATGTTCTTAGGTCTTACGATGCACCTTTTTTTGTTCGCAGGTTCCAGATTTCCCGGACGTCGCCTCATCATCACAAGCACTAGGGTACGAGTCACAGCGGGCTCATTACGCAGGGTTCACATCCAACAACTCTGCACTTGTTCCTGTTCACGGTTCATTGCCTTCAGACTTCTTTATCACGAGTCAAGGTAAAGGAACTTTTGCTCAAGTTTCTCGGCCCTGTTGCTGACACCGCCTCGTAACTTGTAATTTGCAGAAGGCATCCAGCCGTCGACAAATAATGTGACACCATACGATGGCCAGACGATACCACCTGTGGTCGCCGCTTTCCTGCCGCCGTGTTATCCGGGGACGGCACGTCCATCGCCATGGCGGTCACGGACGCGTCTAAGAACGTAGGTGGCCTCTTGCTGCTGTGCTCCCTGTTTAAGTGTCTGTGCGGTGGACTCCGTCTTTCCTGTAACGATTACGAAACATGTTCTTAAATCTTACGATGCACCTTTTTTGTTCTCAGGTTTTAGAGTTCCCGGACGTCGCCACATCATCACAAGCACTAGGGTACGAGTCACAGCAGTGTCATTACACAGCGTTCACATCCAACAACTCTGCACTTGTTCCTGCTCAAGGTTCATTGCCTTCAGACTTCTTTATCACGAGTCAAGGTAAACAAAGTTTTGCTCAAGTTTCTCGGCCCTGTTGCTGACACTGCCTCGTAACTTGTAATTTGCAGAAGACATCGAGCCGTCGACCAATAATTTGAAACCATACGATGGCCAGACGATACCACCTGTGGTCGCCGCCTTTCCTGCCGCCACGTTATCCGGCGACGGCACGTCCATCGCCATGGCGGTCACGGACGCGTCTGAGAACGTAGGCGGCCTCTTGCTCGTGCTCCCCGTTTAAGTGTCTGTGCGGTGGACTCCGTCTTTCCCGTAACGATTACGAAACATGTTCTTAGTTCTTACGATGCACCTTTTTTGTTCTCAGGATCCAGAGTTCCCGGACGTCGCCTCATCATCACAAGCACTTGGGTACGAGTCACAGCAGTCTCATTACACAGAGTTCACATCCAACAACTCTGCACTTGTTCCTGCTCAAGGTTCATTGCCTTCAGACTTCTTTATCACGGGTCAAGGTAAACAAAGTTTTGCTCAAGTATCTCGGCCCTGGTGTTGACACCGCCTCGTAAATTGTAATTTGCAGAAGACATCAAGCCGTCGACCAATAATTTGACACCATACGATGACCAGACGATACCACCTGTGGTCGCCGCCTTTCCTGCCGCCGCGTTAGCCTGGGAATGCGCGTCCATCGCCAAGGCGGTCACGGACGCGTCTAAGAATGTAGGTGGCCTCTTGCTGCTGTGCTCCCCGTTTAAGTGTTTGTGCGGTGGACTCCGTCTTTCCCGTAACGATTACGAAACATGTTCTTAGTTCTTACGATGCACCTTTTTTTGTTCGCAGGTTCCAGAGTTCCCGGCCGTCGCCTCATCATCACAAGCACTAGGGTACGAGTCACAGCAGTCTCAATACACAGAGTTCACATCCAACAACTCTGCACTTGTTCCTGCTCAAGGTTCATTGCCTTCAGACTTCTTTATCACGAGACAAGGTAAACAAAGTTTTGCTCAAGTATCTCGGCCCTGGTGTTGACACCGCCTCGTAACTTGTTTTTTGCAGAAGGCATCGAGCCGTCGACCAATAATTTGACACCATACGATGACCAGACGATACCACCTGTGGTCGCCGCCTTTCCTGCCGCCGCGTTATCCGGCGACGGCACGTCCATCGCCATGGCGGTCACGGACGCGTCTGAGAACGTAGGCGGCCTCTTGCTCCTGTGCCCCCCTTTAAGTGTCTGTGCGGTGGACTCCGTCTTTCCCGTAACGATTACGAAACATGTTCTTAGTTCTTACGATACACCTTTTTTTGTTCTCAGGATCCAGAGTTCCCGGACGTCGCCTCATCATCACAAGCACTAGGGTACGAGTCACAGCAGTCTCAATACACAGAGTTCACATCCAACAACTCTGCACTTGTTCCTGCTCAAGGTTCACTGCCTTCAGACTTCTTTATCACGAGTCAAGGTAAACAAAGTTTTGCTCAAGTATCTCGGCCCTGGTGTTGACACCGCCTCGTAACTTGATTTTGCAGAAGACATCGTGCCGTCGACCAATAATTTGACACCATACGATGACCAGACGATACCACCTGTGGTCGCCGCCTTTCCTGCCGCCGCGTTATCCGGCGACGGCGCGTCCATCGCCATGGCGGTCACGGACGCGTCTGAGAACGTAGGCGGCCTCTTGCTCCTGTGCTCCCCGTTTAAGTGTCTGTGCGGTGGACTCCGTCTTTCCCGTAACGATTACGAAACATGTTCTTAGTTCTTACGATGCACCTTTTTTGTTCTCAGGATCCAGAGTTCCCGGACGTCGCCTCATCATCACAAGCACTAGGGTACGAGTCACAGCAGTCTCATTACACAGAGTTCACATCCAACAACTCTGCACTTGTTCCTGCTCAAGGTTCATTGCCTTCAGACTTCTTTATCACGGGTCAAGGTAAACAAAGTTTTTCTCAAGTATCTCGGCCCTGGTGTTGACACCGCCTCGTAACTTGTAATTTGCAGAAGACATCAAGCCGTCGACCAATAATTTGACACCATACGATGACCAGACGATACCACCTGTGGTCGCCGCCTTTCCTGCCGCCGCGTTAGCCTGGGAATGCGCGTCCATCGCCAAGGCGGTCACGGACGCGTCTAAGAATGTAGGTGGTCTCTTGCTGCTGTGCTCCTCGTTTAAGTGTTTGTGCGGTGGACTCCGTCTTTCCCGTAACGATTACGAAACATGTTCTTAGTTCTTACGATGCACCTTTTTTTGTTCGCAGGTTCCAGAGTTCCCGGACGTCGCCTCATCATCACAAGCACTAGGGTACGAGTCACAGCAGTCTCAATACACAGAGTTCACATCCAACAACTCTGCACTTGTTCCTGCTCAAGGTTCATTGCCTTCAGACTTCTTTATCACGAGACAAGGTAAACAAAGTTTTGCTCAAGTATCTCGGCCCTGGTGTTGACACCGCCTCGTAACTTGTTTTTTGCAGAAGGCAATGAGCCGTCGACCAATAATTTGACACCATACGATGACCAGACGATACCACCTGTGGTCGCCGCCTTTCCTGCCGCCGCGTTATCCGGCGACGGCACGTCCATCGCCATGGCGGTCACGGACGCGTCTGAGACCGTAGGCGGCCTCTTGCTCCTGTGCCCCCCTTTAAGTGTCTGTGCGGTGGACTCCGTCTTTCCCGTAACGATTACGAAACATGTTCTTAGTTCTTACGATACACCTTTTTTTGTTCTCAGGATCCAGAGTTCCCGGACGTCGCCTCATCATCACAAGCACTAGGGTACGAGTCACAGCAGTCTCAATACACAGAGTTCACATCCAACAACTCTGCACTTGTTTCTGCTCAAGGTTCACTGCCTTCAGACTTCTTTATCACGAGTCAAGGTAAACAAAGTTTTGCTCAAGTATCTCGGCCCTGGTGTTGACACCGCCTCGTAACTTGATTTTGCAGAAGACATCGTGCCGTCGACCAATAATTTGACACCATACGATGACCAGACGATACCACCTGTGGTCGCCGCCTTTCCTGCCGCCGCGTTATCCGGCGACGGCGCGTCCATCGCCATGGCGGTCACGGACGCGTCTGAGAACGTAGGCGGCCTCTTGCTCCTGTGCTCCCCGTTTAAGTGTCTGTGCGGTGGACTCCGTCTTTCCCGTAACGATTACGAAACATGTTCTTAGTTCTTACGATGCACCTTTTTTGTTCTCAGGATCCAGAGTTCCCGGACGTCGCCTCATCATCACAAGCACTAGGGTACGAGTCACAGCTGTCTCATTACACAGAGTTCACATCCAACAACTCTGCACTTGTTCCTGCTCAAGGTTCATTGCCTTCAGACTTCTTTATCACGAGTCAAGGTAAACAAAGTTTTGCTCAAGTATCTCGGCCCTGGTGTTGACACCGCCTCGTAACTTGTAATTTGCAGAAGACATCGAGCCGTTGACCAATAATTTGACACCATACGATGACCAGACGATACCACCTGCGGTCGCCGCCTTTCCTGCCGCCGCGTTAGCCTGGGACGGCGCGTCCATCGCCAAAGCGGTCACGGACGCGTCTAGGAACGTAGGTGGCCTCTTGCTGTTGTGCTCCCCGTTTAAGTGTTTGTGCGGTGGACTCCGTCTTTCCCGTAACAATTACGAAACGTGTTCTTAGGTCTTACGATGCACCTTTTTTTGTTCGCAGGTTCCAGAGTTCCCGGACGTCGCCTCATCATCACAAGCACTAGGGTACGAGTCACAGCGGGCTCATTACACAGGGTTCACATCCAACAACTCTGCACTTGTTCCTGTTCACGGTTCATTGCCTTCAGACTTCTTTATCACGAGTCAAGGTAAAGGAACTTTTGCTCAAGTTTCTCGGCCCTGTTGCTGACACCGCCTCGTAACTTGTAATTTGCAGAAGGCATCCAGCCGTCGACAAATAATGTGACACCATACGATGGCCAGACGATACCACCTGTGGTCGCCGCCTTTCCTGCCGCCGCGTTATCCGGGGACGGCACGTCCATCGCCATGTCGGTCACGGACGCGTCTAAGAACGTAGGTGGCCTCTTGCTGCTGTGCTCCCCGTTTAAGTGTCTGTGCGGTGGACTCCGTCTTTCCTGTAACGATTACGAAACATGTTCTTAAATCTTACGATGCACCTTTTTTGTTCTCAGGTTTTAGAGTTCCCGGACGTCGCCACATCATCACAAGCACTAGGGTACGAGTCACAGCAGTGTCATTACACAGCGTTCACATCCAACAACTCTGCACTTGTTCCTGCTCAAGGTTCAGTGCCTCCAGACTTCTTTATCACGAGTCAAGGTAAACAAAGTTTTGCTCAAGTCTCTCGGCCCTGGTGCTGACACCGCCTCGTAACTTGTAATTTGCAGAAGACATCGAGCCGTCGACCAATAACTTGACAATATACGATGGCCAGACGATACCACCTGTGGTCGCCGCCTTTCCTGCCGCCGCGTTATCCTGGGACGGCACGTCCATCGCCATGGCGGTCACGGACGCGTCTGAGAACGTAGGCGGCCTCTTGCTCCTGTGCTCCGCGTTTAAGTGTCTGTGCAGTGGACTCCGTCTTTCCCGTAACGATTACGAAACATGTTCTTAGTTCTTACGATGCACCTTTTTTGTTCTCAGGATCCAGAGTTCCCGGACGTCGCCTCATCATCACAAGCACTAGGGTACGAGTCACAGCAGTCTCATTACACAGAGTTCACATCCAACAACTCTGCACTTGGTCCTCCTCAAGGTTCATTGCCTTCAGACATCTTTATCACGAGTCAAGGTAAACAAAGTTTTGCTCAAGTATCTCGGCCCTGGTGTTGACACCGCCTCGTAACTTGTAATTTGCAGAAGACATCGAGCCGTCGACCAATAATGTGACACCATACAATGGCCAGACGATACCACCTGTGGTCGCAGCCTTTCCTGCCGCCGCGTTATCCGGGGATGGCACGTCCATCGCCATGGCGGTCACGGACGCGTCTAAGAACGTAGGTGGCCTCTTGCTGCTGTGCTCCCCGTTTAAGTGTCGGTGCAGTGGACGCCCTCTTTCCCGTAACGATTACGAAACATGTTCTTAGTTCTTACGATGAACCTTTTTTATTCTCAGGTTTCAGAGTTCCCGGACGTCGCCACATCATCACAAGCACTAGGGTACGAGTCACAGCAGTGTCATTACACAGGGTTCACATCCAACTACTCTGCACTTGTTCCTGCTCAAGGTTCATTGCCTTCAGACTTCTTTATCACGAGTCAAGGTAAACAAAGTTTTGCTCAAGTATCTCGGCCCTGGTGTTGACACCGCCTCGTAACTTGTAATTTGCAGAAGACATCGAGCCGTTGACCAATAATTTGACACCATACGATGACCAGACGATACCACCTGTGGTCGCCGCCTTTCCTGCCGCCGCGTTAGCCTGGGACGGCGCGTCCATCGCCAAAGCGGTCACGGACGCGTCTAGGAACGTAGGTGGCCTCTTGCTGTTGTGCTCCCCGTTTAAGTGTTTGTGCGGTGGACTCCGTCTTTCCCGTAACAATTACGAAACATGTTCTTAGGTCTTACGATGCACCTTTTTTTGTTCGCAGGTTCCAGAGTTCCCGGACGTCGCCTCATCATCACAAGCACTAGGGTACGAGTCACAGCGGGCTCATTACACAGGGTTCACATCCAACAACTCTGCACTTGTTCCTGTTCACGGTTCATTGCCTTCAGACTTCTTTATCACGAGTCAAGGTAAAGGAACTTTTGCTCAAGTTTCTCGGCCCTGTTGCTGACACCGCCTCGTAACTTGTAATTTGCAGAAGGCATCCAGCCGTCGACAAATAATGTGACACCATACGATGGCCAGACGATACCACCTGTGGTCGCCGCTTTCCTGCCGCCGCGTTATCCGGGGACGGCACGTCCATCGCCATGGCGGTCACGGACGCGTCTAAGAACGTAGGTGGCCTCTTGCTGCTGTGCTCCCTGTTTAAGTGTCTGTGCGGTGGACTCCGTCTTTCCTGTAACGATTACGAAACATGTTCTTAAATCTTACGATGCACCTTTTTTGTTCTCAGGTTTTAGAGTTCCCGGACGTCGCCACATCATCACAAGCACTAGGGTACGAGTCACAGCAGTGTCATTACACAGCGTTCACATCCAACAACTCTGCACTTGTTCCTGCTCAAGGTTCATTGCCTTCAGACTTCTTTATCACGAGTCAAGGTAAACAAAGTTTTGCTCAAGTTTCTCGGCCCTGTTGCTGACACTGCCTCGTAACTTGTAATTTGCAGAAGACATCGAGCCGTCGACCAATAATTTGAAACCATACGATGGCCAGACGATACCACCTGTGGTCGCCGCCTTTCCTGCCGCCACGTTATCCGGCGACGGCACGTCCATCGCCATGGCGGTCACGGACGCGTCTGAGAACGTAGGCGGCCTCTTGCTCGTGCTCCCCGTTTAAGTGTCTGTGCGGTGGACTCCGTCTTTCCCGTAACGATTACGAAACATGTTCTTAGTTCTTACGATGCACCTTTTTTGTTCTCAGGATCCAGAGTTCCCGGACGTCGCCTCATCATCACAAGCACTTGGGTACGAGTCACAGCAGTCTCATTACACAGAGTTCACATCCAACAACTCTGCACTTGTTCCTGCTCAAGGTTCATTGCCTTCAGACTTCTTTATCACGGGTCAAGGTAAACAAAGTTTTGCTCAAGTATCTCGGCCCTGGTGTTGACACCGCCTCGTAAATTGTAATTTGCAGAAGACATCAAGCCGTCGACCAATAATTTGACACCATACGATGACCAGACGATACCACCTGTGGTCGCCGCCTTTCCTGCCGCCGCGTTAGCCTGGGAATGCGCGTCCATCGCCAAGGCGGTCACGGACGCGTCTAAGAATGTAGGTGGCCTCTTGCTGCTGTGCTCCCCGTTTAAGTGTTTGTGCGGTGGACTCCGTCTTTCCCGTAACGATTACGAAACATGTTCTTAGTTCTTACGATGCACCTTTTTTTGTTCGCAGGTTCCAGAGTTCCCGGACGTCGCCTCATCATCACAAGCACTAGGGTACGAGTCACAGCAGTCTCAATACACAGAGTTCACATCCAACAACTCTGCACTTGTTCCTGCTCAAGGTTCATTGCCTTCAGACTTCTTTATCACGAGACAAGGTAAACAAAGTTTTGCTCAAGTATCTCGGCCCTGGTGTTGACACCGCCTCGTAACTTGTTTTTTGCAGAAGGCATCGAGCCGTCGACCAATAATTTGACACCATACGATGACCAGACGATACCACCTGTGGTCGCCGCCTTTCCTGCCGCCGCGTTATCCGGCGACGGCACGTCCATCGCCATGGCGGTCACGGACGCGTCTGAGAACGTAGGCGGCCTCTTGCTCCTGTGCCCCCCTTTAAGTGTCTGTGCGGTGGACTCCGTCTTTCCCGTAACGATTACGAAACATGTTCTTAGTTCTTACGATACACCTTTTTTGTTCTCAGGATCCAGAGTTCCCGGACGTCGCCTCATCATCACAAGCACTAGGGTACGAGTCACAGCAGTCTCAATACACAGAGTTCACATCCAACAACTCTGCACTTGTTCCTGCTCAAGGTTCACTGCCTTCAGACTTCTTTATCACGAGTCAAGGTAAACAAAGTTTTGCTCAAGTATCTCGGCCCTGGTGTTGACACCGCCTCGTAACTTGATTTTGCAGAAGACATCGTGCCGTCGACCAATAATTTGACACCATACGATGACCAGACGATACCACCTGTGGTCGCCGCCTTTCCTGCCGCCGCGTTATCCGGCGACGGCGCGTCCATCGCCATGGCGGTCACGGACGCGTCTGAGAACGTAGGCGGCCTCTTGCTCCTGTGCTCCCCGTTTAAGTGTCTGTGCGGTGGACTCCGTCTTTCCCGTAACGATTACGAAACATGTTCTTAGTTCTTACGATGCACCTTTTTTGTTCTCAGGATCCAGAGTTCCCGGACGTCGCCTCATCATCACAAGCACTAGGGTACGAGTCACAGCAGTCTCATTACACAGAGTTCACATCCAACAACTCTGCACTTGTTCCTGCTCAAGGTTCATTGCCTTCAGACTTCTTTATCACGGGTCAAGGTAAACAAAGTTTTGCTCAAGTATCTCGGCCCTGGTGTTGACACCGCCTCGTAACTTGTAATTTGCAGAAGACATCAAGCCGTCGACCAATAATTTGACACCATACGATGACCAGACGATACCACCTGTGGTCGCCGCCTTTCCTGCCGCCGCGTTAGCCTGGGAATGCGCGTCCATCGCCAAGGCGGTCACGGACGCGTCTAAGAATGTAGGTGGCCTCTTGCTGCTGTGCTCCCCGTTTAAGTGTTTGTGCGGTGGACTCCGTCTTTCCCGTAACGATTACGAAACATGTTCTTAGTTCTTACGATGCACCTTTTTTTGTTCGCAGGTTCCAGAGTTCCCGGACGTCGCCTCATCATCACAAGCACTAGGGTACGAGTCACAGCAGTCTCAATACACAGAGTTCACATCCAACAACTCTGCACTTGTTCCTGCTCAAGGTTCATTGCCTTCAGACTTCTTTATCACGAGACAAGGTAAACAAAGTTTTGCTCAAGTATCTCGGCCCTGGTGTTGACACCGCCTCGTAACTTGTTTTTTGCAGAAGGCAATGAGCCGTCGACCAATAATTTGACACCATACGATGACCAGACGATACCACCTGTGGTCGCCGCCTTTCCTGCCGCCGCGTTATCCGGCGACGGCACGTCCATCGCCATGGCGGTCACGGACGCGTCTGAGACCGTAGGCGGCCTCTTGCTCCTGTGCCCCCCTTTAAGTGTCTGTGCGGTGGACTCCGTCTTTCCCGTAACGATTACGAAACATGTTCTTAGTTCTTACGATACACCTTTTTTTGTTCTCAGGATCCAGAGTTCCCGGACGTCGCCTCATCATCACAAGCACTAGGGTACGAGTCACAGCAGTCTCAATACACAGAGTTCACATCCAACAACTCTGCACTTGTTCCTGCTCAAGGTTCACTGCCTTCAGACTTCTTTATCACGAGTCAAGGTAAACAAAGTTTTGCTCAAGTATCTCGGCCCTGGTGTTGACACCGCCTCGTAACTTGATTTTGCAGAAGACATCGTGCCGTCGACCAATAATTTGACACCATACGATGACCAGACGATACCACCTGTGGTCGCCGCCTTTCCTGCCGCCGCGTTATCCGGCGACGGCGCGTCCATCGCCATGGCGGTCACGGACGCGTCTGAGAACGTAGGCGGCCTCTTGCTCCTGTGCTCCCCGTTTAAGTGTCTGTGCGGTGGACTCCGTCTTTCCCGTAACGATTACGAAACATGTTCTTAGTTCTTACGATGCACCTTTTTTGTTCTCAGGATCCAGAGTTCCCGGACGTCGCCTCATCATCACAAGCACTAGGGTACGAGTCACAGCAGTCTCATTACACAGAGTTCACATCCAACAACTCTGCACTTGTTCCTGCTCAAGGTTCATTGCCTTCAGACTTCTTTATCACGGGTCAAGGTAAACAAAGTTTTGCTCAAGTATCTCGGCCCTGGTGTTGACACCGCCTCGTAACTTGTAATTTGCAGAAGACATCAAGCCGTCGACCAATAATTTGACACCATACGATGACCAGACGATACCACCTGTGGTCGCCGCCTTTCCTGCCGCCGCGTTAGCCTGGGAATGCGCGTCCATCGCCAAGGCGGTCACGGACGCGTCTAAGAATGTAGGTGGCCTCTTGCTGCTGTGCTCCCCGTTTAAGTGTTTGTGCGGTGGACTCCGTCTTTCCCGTAACGATTACGAAACATGTTCTTAGTTCTTACGATGCACCTTTTTTTGTTCGCAGGTTCCAGAGTTCCCGGACGTCGCCTCATCATCACAAGCACTAGGGTACGAGTCACAGCAGTCTCAATACACAGAGTTCACATCCAACAACTCTGCACTTGTTCCTGCTCAAGGTTCATTGCCTTCAGACTTCTTTATCACGAGACAAGGTAAACAAAGTTTTGCTCAAGTATCTCGGCCCTGGTGTTGACACCGCCTCGTAACTTGTTTTTTGCAGAAGGCAATGAGCCGTCGACCAATAATTTGACACCATACGATGACCAGACGATACCACCTGTGGTCGCCGCCTTTCCTGCCGCCGCGTTATCCGGCGACGGCACGTCCATCGCCATGGCGGTCACGGACGCGTCTGAGACCGTAGGCGGCCTCTTGCTCCTGTGCCCCCCTTTAAGTGTCTGTGCGGTGGACTCCGTCTTTCCCGTAACGATTACGAAACATGTTCTTAGTTCTTACGATACACCTTTTTTTGTTCTCAGGATCCAGAGTTCCCGGACGTCGCCTCATCATCACAAGCACTAGGGTACGAGTCACAGCAGTCTCAATACACAGAGTTCACATCCAACAACTCTGCACTTGTTCCTGCTCAAGGTTCACTGCCTTCAGACTTCTTTATCACGAGTCAAGGTAAACAAAGTTTTGCTCAAGTATCTCGGCCCTGGTGTTGACACCGCCTCGTAACTTGATTTTGCAGAAGACATCGTGCCGTCGACCAATAATTTGACACCATACGATGACCAGACGATACCACCTGTGGTCGCCGCCTTTCCTGCCGCCGCGTTATCCGGCGACGGCGCGTCCATCGCCATGGCGGTCACGGACGCGTCTGAGAACGTAGGCGGCCTCTTGCTCCTGTGCTCCCCGTTTAAGTGTCTGTGCGGTGGACTCCGTCTTTCCCGTAACGATTACGAAACATGTTCTTAGTTCTTACGATGCACCTTTTTTGTTCTCAGGATCCAGAGTTCCCGGACGTCGCCTCATCATCACAAGCACTAGGGTACGAGTCACAGCTGTCTCATTACACAGAGTTCACATCCAACAACTCTGCACTTGTTCCTGCTCAAGGTTCATTGCCTTCAGACTTCTTTATCACGAGTCAAGGTAAACAAAGTTTTGCTCAAGTATCTCGGCCCTGGTGTTGACACCGCCTCGTAACTTGTAATTTGCAGAAGACATCGAGCCGTTGACCAATAATTTGACACCATACGATGACCAGACGATACCACCTGTGGTCGCCGCCTTTCCTGCCGCCGCGTTAGTCTGGGACGGCGCGTCCATCGCCAAAGCGGTCACGGACGCGTCTAGGAACGTAGGTGGCCTCTTGCTGTTGTGCTCCCCGTTTAAGTGTTTGTGCGGTGGACTCCGTCTTTCCCGTAACAATTACGAAACATGTTCTTAGGTCTTACGATGCACCTTTTTTTGTTCGCAGGTTCCAGAGTTCCCGGACGTCGCCTCATCATCACAAGCACTAGGGTACGAGTCACAGCGGGCTCATTACACAGGGTTCACATCCAACAACTCTGCACTTGTTCCTGTTCACGGTTCATTGCCTTCAGACTTCTTTATCACGAGTCAAGGTAAAGGAACTTTTGCTCAAGTTTCTCGGCCCTGTTGCTGACACCGCCTCGTAACTTGTAATTTGCAGAAGGCATCCAGCCGTCGACAAATAATGTGACACCATACGATGGCCAGACGATACCACCTGTGGTCGCCGCTTTCCTGCCGCCGCGTTATCTGGGGACGGCACGTCCATCGCCATGGCGGTCACGGACGCGTCTAAGAACGTAGGTGGCCTCTTGCTGCTGTGCTCCCTGTTTAAGTGTCTGTGCGGTGGACTCCGTCTTTCCTGTAACGATTACGAAACATGTTCTTAAATCTTACGATGCACCTTTTTTGTTCTCAGGTTTTAGAGTTCCCGGACGTCGCCACATCATCACAAGCACTAGGGTACGAGTCACAGCAGTGTCATTACACAGCGTTCACATCCAACAACTCTGCACTTGTTCCTGCTCAAGGTTCATTGCCTTCAGACTTCTTTATCACGAGTCAAGGTAAACAAAGTTTTGCTCAAGTTTCTCGGCCCTGTTGCTGACACTGCCTCGTAACTTGTAATTTGCAGAAGACATCGAGCCGTCGACCAATAATTTGAAACCATACGATGGCCAGACGATACCACCTGTGGTCGCCGCCTTTCCTGCCGCCACGTTATCCGGCGACGGCACGTCCATCGCCATGGCGGTCACGGACGCGTCTGAGAACGTAGGCGGCCTCTTGCTCGTGCTCCCCGTTTAAGTGTCTGTGCGGTGGACTCCGTCTTTCCCGTAACGATTACGAAACATGTTCTTAGTTCTTACGATGCACCTTTTTTGTTCTCAGGATCCAGAGTTCCCGGACGTCGCCTCATCATCACAAGCACTTGGGTACGAGTCACAGCAGTCTCATTACACAGAGTTCACATCCAACAACTCTGCACTTGTTCCTGCTCAAGGTTCATTGCCTTCAGACTTCTTTATCACGGGTCAAGGTAAACAAAGTTTTGCTCAAGTATCTCGGCCCTGGTGTTGACACCGCCTCGTAAATTGTAATTTGCAGAAGACATCAAGCCGTCGACCAATAATTTGACACCATACGATGACCAGACGATACCACCTGTGGTCGCCGCCTTTCCTGCCGCCGCGTTAGCCTGGGAATGCGCGTCCATCGCCAAGGCGGTCACGGACGCGTCTAAGAATGTAGGTGGCCTCTTGCTGCTGTGCTCCCCGTTTAAGTGTTTGTGCGGTGGACTCCGTCTTTCCCGTAACGATTACGAAACATGTTCTTAGTTCTTACGATGCACCTTTTTTTGTTCGCAGGTTCCAGAGTTCCCGGACGTCGCCTCATCATCACAAGCACTAGGGTACGAGTCACAGCAGTCTCAATACACAGAGTTCACATCCAACAACTCTGCACTTGTTCCTGCTCAAGGTTCATTGCCTTCAGACTTCTTTATCACGAGACAAGGTAAACAAAGTTTTGCTCAAGTATCTCGGCCCTGGTGTTGACACCGCCTCGTAACTTGTTTTTTGCAGAAGGCATCGAGCCGTCGACCAATAATTTGACACCATACGATGACCAGACGATACCACCTGTGGTCGCCGCCTTTCCTGCCGCCGCGTTATCCGGCGACGGCACGTCCATCGCCATGGCGGTCACGGACGCGTCTGAGAACGTAGGCGGCCTCTTGCTCCTGTGCCCCCCTTTAAGTGTCTGTGCGGTGGACTCCGTCTTTCCCGTAACGATTACGAAACATGTTCTTAGTTCTTACGATACACCTTTTTTGTTCTCAGGATCCAGAGTTCCCGGACGTCGCCTCATCATCACAAGCACTAGGGTACGAGTCACAGCAGTCTCAATACACAGAGTTCACATCCAACAACTCTGCACTTGTTCCTGCTCAAGGTTCACTGCCTTCAGACTTCTTTATCACGAGTCAAGGTAAACAAAGTTTTGCTCAAGTATCTCGGCCCTGGTGTTGACACCGCCTCGTAACTTGATTTTGCAGAAGACATCGTGCCGTCGACCAATAATTTGACACCATACGATGACCAGACGATACCACCTGTGGTCGCCGCCTTTCCTGCCGCCGCGTTAGCCTGGGAATGCGCGTCCATCGCCAAGGCGGTCACGGACGCGTCTAAGAATGTAGGTGGCCTCTTGCTGCTGTGCTCCCCGTTTAAGTGTTTGTGCGGTGGACTCCGTCTTTCCCGTAACGATTACGAAACATGTTCTTAGTTCTTACGATGCACCTTTTTTTGTTCGCAGGTTCCAGAGTTCCCGGACGTCGCCTCATCATCACAAGCACTAGGGTACGAGTCACAGCAGTCTCAATACACAGAGTTCACATCCAACAACTCTGCACTTGTTCCTGCTCAAGGTTCATTGCCTTCAGACTTCTTTATCACGAGACAAGGTAAACAAAGTTTTGCTCAAGTATCTCGGCCCTGGTGTTGACACCGCCTCGTAACTTGTTTTTTGCAGAAGGCAATGAGCCGTCGACCAATAATTTGACACCATACGATGACCAGACGATACCACCTGTGGTCGCCGCCTTTCCTGCCGCCGCGTTATCCGGCGACGGCACGTCCATCGCCATGGCGGTCACGGACGCGTCTGAGACCGTAGGCGGCCTCTTGCTCCTGTGCCCCCCTTTAAGTGTCTGTGCGGTGGACTCCGTCTTTCCCGTAACGATTACGAAACATGTTCTTAGTTCTTACGATACACCTTTTTTTGTTCTCAGGATCCAGAGTTCCCGGACGTCGCCTCATCATCACAAGCACTAGGGTACGAGTCACAGCAGTCTCAATACACAGAGTTCACATCCAACAACTCTGCACTTGTTCCTGCTCAAGGTTCACTGCCTTCAGACTTCTTTATCACGAGTCAAGGTAAACAAAGTTTTGCTCAAGTATCTCGGCCCTGGTGTTGACACCGCCTCGTAACTTGATTTTGCAGAAGACATCGTGCCGTCGACCAATAATTTGACACCATACGATGACCAGACGATACCACCTGTGGTCGCCGCCTTTCCTGCCGCCGCGTTATCCGGCGACGGCGCGTCCATCGCCATGGCGGTCACGGACGCGTCTGAGAACGTAGGCGGCCTCTTGCTCCTGTGCTCCCCGTTTAAGTGTCTGTGCGGTGGACTCCGTCTTTCCCGTAACGATTACGAAACATGTTCTTAGTTCTTACGATGCACCTTTTTTGTTCTCAGGATCCAGAGTTCCCGGACGTCGCCTCATCATCACAAGCACTAGGGTACGAGTCACAGCTGTCTCATTACACAGAGTTCACATCCAACAACTCTGCACTTGTTCCTGCTCAAGGTTCATTGCCTTCAGACTTCTTTATCACGAGTCAAGGTAAACAAAGTTTTGCTCAAGTATCTCGGCCCTGGTGTTGACACCGCCTCGTAACTTGTAATTTGCAGAAGACATCGAGCCGTTGACCAATAATTTGACACCATACGATGACCAGACGATACCACCTGTGGTCGCCGCCTTTCCTGCCGCCGCGTTAGTCTGGGACGGCGCGTCCATCGCCAAAGCGGTCACGGACGCGTCTAGGAACGTAGGTGGCCTCTTGCTGTTGTGCTCCCCGTTTAAGTGTTTGTGCGGTGGACTCCGTCTTTCCCGTAACAATTACGAAACATGTTCTTAGGTCTTACGATGCACCTTTTTTTGTTCGCAGGTTCCAGAGTTCCCGGACGTCGCCTCATCATCACAAGCACTAGGGTACGAGTCACAGCGGGCTCATTACACAGGGTTCACATCCAACAACTCTGCACTTGTTCCTGTTCACGGTTCATTGCCTTCAGACTTCTTTATCACGAGTCAAGGTAAAGGAACTTTTGCTCAAGTTTCTCGGCCCTGTTGCTGACACCGCCTCGTAACTTGTAATTTGCAGAAGGCATCCAGCCGTCGACAAATAATGTGACACCATACGATGGCCAGACGATACCACCTGTGGTCGCCGCTTTCCTGCCGCCGCGTTATCTGGGGACGGCACGTCCATCGCCATGGCGGTCACGGACGCGTCTAAGAACGTAGGTGGCCTCTTGCTGCTGTGCTCCCTGTTTAAGTGTCTGTGCGGTGGACTCCGTCTTTCCTGTAACGATTACGAAACATGTTCTTAAATCTTACGATGCACCTTTTTTGTTCTCAGGTTTTAGAGTTCCCGGACGTCGCCACATCATCACAAGCACTAGGGTACGAGTCACAGCAGTGTCATTACACAGCGTTCACATCCAACAACTCTGCACTTGTTCCTGCTCAAGGTTCATTGCCTTCAGACTTCTTTATCACGAGTCAAGGTAAACAAAGTTTTGCTCAAGTTTCTCGGCCCTGTTGCTGACACTGCCTCGTAACTTGTAATTTGCAGAAGACATCGAGCCGTCGACCAATAATTTGAAACCATACGATGGCCAGACGATACCACCTGTGGTCGCCGCCTTTCCTGCCGCCACGTTATCCGGCGACGGCACGTCCATCGCCATGGCGGTCACGGACGCGTCTGAGAACGTAGGCGGCCTCTTGCTCGTGCTCCCCGTTTAAGTGTCTGTGCGGTGGACTCCGTCTTTCCCGTAACGATTACGAAACATGTTCTTAGTTCTTACGATGCACCTTTTTTTTTCTCAGGATCCAGAGTTCCCGGACGTCGCCTCATCATCACAAGCACTAGGGTACGAGTCACAGCAGTCTCATTACACAGAGTTCACATCCAACAACTCTGCACTTGTTCCTGCTCAAGGTTCATTGCCTTCAGACTTCTTTATCACGGGTCAAGGTAAACAAAGTTTTGCTCAAGTATCTCGGCCCTGGTGCTGACACCGCCTCGTAACTTGTAATTTGCAGAAGACATCAAGCCGTCGACCAATAATTTGACACCATACGATGACCAGACGATACCACCTGTGGTCGCCGCCTTTCCTGCCGCCGCGTTAGCCTGGGAATGCGCGTCCATCGCCAAGGCGGTCACGGACGCGTCTAAGAATGTAGGTGGCCTCTTGCTGCTGTGCTCCCCGTTTAAGTGTTTGTGCGGTGGACTCCGTCTTTCCCGTAACGATTACGAAACATGTTCTTAGTTCTTACGATGCACCTTTTTTTGTTCGCAGGTTCCAGAGTTCCCGGACGTCGCCTCATCATCACAAGCACTAGGGTACGAGTCACAGCAGTCTCAATACACAGAGTTCACATCCAACAACTCTGCACTTGTTCCTGCTCAAGGTTCATTGCCTTCAGACTTCTTTATCACGAGACAAGGTAAACAAAGTTTTGCTCAAGTATCTCGGCCCTGGTGTTGACACCGCCTCGTAACTTGTTTTTTGCAGAAGGCATCGAGCCGTCGACCAATAATTTGACACCATACGATGACCAGACGATACCACCTGTGGTCGCCGCCTTTCGTGCCGCCGCGTTAGCCTGGGAATGCGCGTCCATCGCCAAGGCGGTCACGGACGCGTCTAAGCATGTAGGTGGCCTCTTGCTGCTGTGCTCCCCGTTTAAGTGTTTGTGCGGTGGACTCCGTCTTTCCCGTAACAATTACGAAACATGTTCTTAGGTCTTACGATGCACCTTTTTTTGTTCGCAGGTTCCAGAGTTCCCGGACGTCGCCTCATCATCACAAGCACTAGGGTACGAGTCACAGCGGGCTCATTACACAGGGTTCACATCCAACAACTCTGCACTTGTTCCTGTTCACGGTTCATTGCCTTCAGACTTCTTTATCACGAGTCAAGGTAAAGGAACTTTTGCTCAAGTTTCTCGGCCCTGTTGCTGACACCGCCTCGTAACTTGTAATTTGCAGAAGGCATCCAGCCGTCGACAAATAATGTGACACCATACGATGGCCAGACGATACCACCTGTGGTCGCCGCTTTCCTGCCGCCGCGTTATCTGGGGACGGCACGTCCATCGCCATGGCGGTCACGGACGCGTCTAAGAACGTAGGTGGCCTCTTGCTGCTGTGCTCCCTGTTTAAGTGTCTGTGCGGTGGACTCCGTCTTTCCTGTAACGATTACGAAACATGTTCTTAAATCTTACGATGCACCTTTTTTGTTCTCAGGTTTTAGAGTTCCCGGACGTCGCCACATCATCACAAGCACTAGGGTACGAGTCACAGCAGTGTCATTACACAGCGTTCACATCCAACAACTCTGCACTTGTTCCTGCTCAAGGTTCATTGCCTTCAGACTTCTTTATCACGAGTCAAGGTAAACAAAGTTTTGCTCAAGTTTCTCGGCCCTGTTGCTGACACTGCCTCGTAACTTGTAATTTGCAGAAGACATCGAGCCGTCGACCAATAATTTGAAACCATACGATGGCCAGACGATACCACCTGTGGTCGCCGCCTTTCCTGCCGCCACGTTATCCGGCGACGGCACGTCCATCGCCATGGCGGTCACGGACGCGTCTGAGAACGTAGGCGGCCTCTTGCTCGTGCTCCCCGTTTAAGTGTCTGTGCGGTGGACTCCGTCTTTCCCGTAACGATTACGAAACATGTTCTTAGTTCTTACGATGCACCTTTTTTTTTCTCAGGATCCAGAGTTCCCGGACGTCGCCTCATCATCACAAGCACTAGGGTACGAGTCACAGCAGTCTCATTACACAGAGTTCACATCCAACAACTCTGCACTTGTTCCTGCTCAAGGTTCATTGCCTTCAGACTTCTTTATCACGGGTCAAGGTAAACAAAGTTTTGCTCAAGTATCTCGGCCCTGGTGCTGACACCGCCTCGTAACTTGTAATTTGCAGAAGACATCAAGCCGTCGACCAATAATTTGACACCATACGATGACCAGACGATACCACCTGTGGTCGCCGCCTTTCCTGCCGCCGCGTTAGCCTGGGAATGCGCGTCCATCGCCAAGGCGGTCACGGACGCGTCTAAGAATGTAGGTGGCCTCTTGCTGCTGTGCTCCCCGTTTAAGTGTTTGTGCGGTGGACTCCGTCTTTCCCGTAACGATTACGAAACATGTTCTTAGTTCTTACGATGCACCTTTTTTTGTTCGCAGGTTCCAGAGTTCCCGGACGTCGCCTCATCATCACAAGCACTAGGGTACGAGTCACAGCAGTCTCAATACACAGAGTTCACATCCAACAACTCTGCACTTGTTCCTGCTCAAGGTTCATTGCCTTCAGACTTCTTTATCACGAGACAAGGTAAACAAAGTTTTGCTCAAGTATCTCGGCCCTGGTGTTGACACCGCCTCGTAACTTGTTTTTTGCAGAAGGCATCGAGCCGTCGACCAATAATTTGACACCATACGATGACCAGACGATACCACCTGTGGTCGCCGCCTTTCGTGCCGCCGCGTTAGCCTGGGAATGCGCGTCCATCGCCAAGGCGGTCACGGACGCGTCTAAGCATGTAGGTGGCCTCTTGCTGCTGTGCTCCCCGTTTAAGTGTTTGTGCGGTGGACTCCGTCTTTCCCGTAACGATTACGAAACATGTTCTTAGTTCTTACGATGCACCTTTTTTTGTTCGCAGGTTCCAGAGTTCCCGGACGTCGCCTCATCATCACAAGCACTAGGGTACGAGTCACAGCAGTCTCAATACACAGAGTTCACATCCAACAACTCTGCACTTGTTCCTGCTCAAGGTTCATTGCCTTCAGACTTCTTTATCACGAGTCAAGGTAAACAAAGTTTTGCTCAAGTATCTCGGCCCTGGTGTTGACACCGCCTCGTAACTTGATTTTGCAGAAGACATCGTGCCGTCGACCAATAATTTGACACCATACGATGACCAGACGATACCACCTGTGGTCGCCGCCTTTCCTGCCGCCGCGTTATCCGGCGACGGCGCGTCCATCGCCATGGCGGTCACGGACGCGTCTGAGAACGTAGGCGGCCTCTTGCTCCTGTGCTCCCCGTTTAGTGTCTGTGCGGTGGACTCCGTCTTTCCCGTAACGATTACGAAACATGTTCTTAGTTCTTACGATGCACCTTTTTTGTTCTCAGGATCCAGAGTTCCCGGACGTCGCCTCATCATCACAAGCACTAGGGTACGAGTCACAGCTGTCTCATTACACAGAGTTCACATCCAACAACTCTGCACTTGTTCCTGCTCAAGGTTCATTGCCTTCAGACTTCTTTATCACGGGTCAAGGTAAACAAAGTTTTGCTCAAGTATCTCGGCCCTGGTGTTGACACCGCCTCGTAACTTGTAATTTGCAGAAGCCATCGAGCCGTCGACCAATAATTTGACACCATACGATGACCAGACGATACCACCTGTGGTCGCCGCCTTTCCTGCCGCCGCGTTATCCGGCTTCGGCACGTCCATCGCCATGGCGGTCACGGACGCGTCTGAGAACGTAGGCGGCCTCTTGCTCCTGTGCCCCCCTTTAAGTGTCTGTGCGGTGGACTCCGTCTTTCCCGTAACGATTACGAAACATGTTCTTAGTTCTTACGATACACCTTTTTTTGTTCTCAGGATCCAGAGTTCCCGGACGTCGCCTCATCATCACAAGCACTAGGGTACGAGTCACAGCAGTCTCAATACACAGAGTTCACATCCAACAACTCTGCACTTGTTCCTGCTCAAGGTTCACTGCCTTCAGACTTCTTTATCACGAGTCAAGGTAAACAAAGTTTTGCTCAAGTATCTCGGCCCTGGTGTTGACACCGCCTCGTAACTTGATTTTGCAGAAGACATCGTGCCGTCGACCAATAATTTGACACCATACGATGACCAGACGATACCACCTGTGGTCGCCGCCTTTCCTGCCGCCGCGTTATCCGGCGACGGCGCGTGCATCGCCATGGCGGTCACGGACGCGTCTGAGAACGTAGGCGGCCTCTTGCTCCTGTGCTCCCCGTTTAAGTGTCTGTGCGGTGGACTCCGTCTTTCCCGTAACGATTACGAAACATGTACTTAGTTCTTACGATACACCTTTTTTGTTCTCAGGATCCAGAGTTCCCGGACGTCGCCTCATCATCACAAGCACTAGGGTACGAGTCACAGCAGTCTCATTACACAGAGTTCACATTCAACAACTCTGCACTTGTTCCTGCTCAAGGTTCATTGCCTTCAGACTTCTTTATCACGAGTCAAGGTAAACAAAGTTTTGCTCAAGTATCTCGGCCCTGGTGTTGACACCGCCTCGTAACTTGTAATTTGCAGAAGACATCGAGCCGTCGACCAATAATTTGACACCATACGATGACCAGACGATACCACCTGTGGTCGCCGCCTTTCCTGCCGCCGCGTTATCCGGCGACGGCGCGTCCATCGCCATGGCGGTCACGGACGCGTCTAAGAACGTAGGTGACCTCTTGATGCTGTGCTCCCCGTTTAAGTGTCTGTGCGGTGGAATCCGTCTTTCCCATAACGATTACGAAACATGTTCTTAGTTCTTACGATACACCTTTTTTTTTGTTCTCAGGATCCAGATTTCCCGGACGTCGCCTCATCATCACAAGCACTAGGGTACGAGTCACAGCGGTCTCATTACACAGCGTTCACATCCAACAACTCTGCAATTGTTCCTGCTCAAGGTTCATTGCCTCCAGACTTCTTTATCACGAGTCAAGGTAAACAAAGTTTTGCTCAAGTCTCTCGGCCCTGGTGCTGACACCGCCTCGTAACTTGTAATTTGCAGAAGACATCGAGCCGTCGACCAGTAATTTGACACCATACGATGGCCAGACGATACCACCTGTGGTCGCCGCCTTTCCTGCCGCCGCGTTATCCGGCGACGGCACGTCCATCTCTATGGCGGTCACGGACGCGTCTGAGAACGTAGGCGGCCTCTTGCTCCTGTGCTCCCCGTTTAAGTGTGTGTGCGGTGGAATCCGTCTTTCCCGTAACGATTACGAAACATGTTCTTAGTTCTTACGATGCACCTTTTTTGTTCTCAGGTTTCAGAGCTCCCGGACGTCGCCACATCATCACAAGCACTAGGGTACGAGTCACAGCAGTGTCATTACACAGGGTTCACATCCAACAACTCTGCACTTGGTCCTGTTCAAGGTTCATAGCCTTCAGACTTCTTTATCACGAGTCAAGGTAAACAAAGTTTTGCTCAAGTCTCTCGGCCCTGGTGCTGACACCGCCTCGTAACTTGTAATTTGCAGAAGACATCGAGCCGTCGACCAATAATTTGACACCATACGATGGCCAGACGATACCACCTGTGGTCGCCGCCTTTCGTGCCGCCGCGTTATCCGGGGACGGCGCGTCCATCGCCATGGCGGTCACGGACGCGTCTGAGAACGTAGGCGGCCTCTTGCTCCTGTGCCCCCCTTTAAGTGTCTGTGCGGTGGACTCCGTCTTTCCCGTAACGATTACGAAACATGTTCTTAGTTCTTACGATACACCTTTTTTTGTTCTCAGGATCCAGAGTTCCCGGACGTCGCCTCATCATCACAAGCACTAGGGTACGAGTCACAGCAGTCTCAATACACAGAGTTCACATCCAACAACTCTGCACTTGTTCCTGCTCAAGGTTCACTGCCTTCAGACTTCTTTATCACGAGTCAAGGTAAACAAAGTTTTGCTCAAGTATCTCGGCCCTGGTGTTGACACCGCCTCGTAACTTGATTTTGCAGAAGACATCGTGCCGTCGACCAATAATTTGACACCATACGATGACCAGACGATACCACCTGTGGTCGCCGCCTTTCCTGCCGCCGCGTTATCCGGCGACGGCGCGTCCATCGCCATGGCGGTCACGGACGCGTCTGAGAACGTAGGCGGCCTCTTGCTCCTGTGCTCCCCGTTTAAGTGTCTGTGCGGTGGAATCCGTCTTTCCCGTAACGATTACGAAACATGTTCTTAGTTCTTACGATACACCTTTTTTTGTTCTCAGGATCCAGATTTCCCGGACGTCGCCTCATCATCACAAGCACTAGGGTACGAGTCACAGCGGTCTCATTACACAGCGTTCACATCCAACAACTCTGCAATTGTTCCTGCTCAAGGTTCATTGCCTCCAGACTTCTTTATCACGAGTCAAGGTAAACAAAGTTTTGCTCAAGTCTCTCGGCCCTGGTGCTGACACCGCCTCGTAACTTGTAATTTGCAGAAGACATCGAGCCGTCGACCAATAATTTGACACCATACGATGGCCAGACGATACCACCTGTGGTCGCCGCCTTTCCTGCCGCCGCGTTATCCGGCAACGGCACGTCCATCGCCATGGCGGTCACGGACGCGTCTGAGAACGTAGGCGGCCTCTTGCTCCTGTGCTCCCCGTTTAAGTGTCTGTGCGTTGGACTCCGTCTTCCCGTAACGATTACGAAACATGTTCTTAGTTCTTACGATGCACATTTTTTTGTTCTCAGGATCCAGAGTTCCCGGACGTCGCCTCATCATCACAAGCAATAGGGTACGAGTCACAGCAGTTTCATTACACAGAGTTCACATCCAACAACTCTGCACTTGTTCCTGCTCAAGGTTCATTGCCTTCAGACTTCTTTATCACGAGTCAAGGTAAACAAAGTTTTGCTCAAGTTTCTCGGCCCTGGTGTTGACACCGCCTCGTAACTTGTAATTTGCAGAAGACATCGAGCCGTCGACCAATAATTTGACACCATACGATGGCCAGACGATACCACCTGTGGTCGCCGCCTTTCGTGCCGCCGCGTTATCCGGGGACGGCGCGTCCATCGCCATGGCGGTCACGGACGCGTTTGAGAACGTAGGTGGCCTCTTGGTGCTGTGCTCCCCGTTTAAGTGTCTGTGCGGTGGACTCCGTCTTTCCCGTAACGACTACGAAACATGTTCTTAGTTCTTACGATGCACCCTTTTTTTGTTCTCAGGTTCCAGAGTTCCCGGACGTCGCCTCATCATCACAAGCACTAGGGTACGAGTCACAGCAGTGTCATTACACAGGGTTCACATCCAACAACTCTGCACTTGTTCCTGTTCAAGGTTCATTGCCTTCAGACTTCTTTATCACGAGTCAAGGTAAACAAAGTTTTGCTCAAGTTTCTCGGCCCTGGTGCTGACACCGCCTCGTAACTTGTAATTTGCAGAATCCATCGAGCCGTCGACCAATAATTTGACACCGTACGATGACCAGACGATACCACCTGTGGTCGCCGACTTTCCTGCCGCCGCGTTATCCGGGGATGGCGAGTCTATCGCCATGGCGGCCACGGACGCGTCTGAGAACGTAGGCGGCCTCTTGCTCCTTTGTTCCCCGTTTAAGTATCTGTGCGGTGGACTCCTTCTTTCCCGTAACGATTACGAAACATGTTCTTAGTTCTTACGATGCACCTTTTTTGTTCGCAGGTTCCAGAGTTCCCGGACGTCGCCTCATCATCACAAGCACTAGGGTACGAGTCACAGCGGTCTCATTACACAGGGTTCACATCCAACAACTCTGCACTTGTTACTGTTCAAGGTTCATTGCCTTCAGACTTCTTTATCACGAGTCAAGGTAAAGGAACTTTTGCTCAAGTTTCTCGGCCCTGTTGCTGAGACTGCCTCGTAACTTGTAATTTGCAGAAGACATCGAGCCGTCGACCAATAATTTGACACCATACGATGACCAGATACCACCTGTGGTCGCCGCCTTTCCTGCCGCCGCGTTAACCTGGGACGGCGCGTCCATCGCCATGGCGGTCACGGACGCGTCTAAGAACGTAGGTGGCCTCTTGCTGCTGTGCTCCCCGTTTAAGTGTCTGTGCGGTGGACTCCGTCTTTCCCGTAACGATTACGAAACATGTTCTTAGTTCGTACGATCCACTTTTTTTGTTCTCAGGTTCCAGAGTTCCCGGACGTCGCCACATCATCACAAGCACTAGGGTACGAATCACAGCGGTCTCATTACACAGGGTTCACATCCAACAACTCTGAACATGTTCCTGTTCAAGGTTCATAGCCTTCAGACTTCTTTATCACGAGTCAAGGTAAACAAAGTTTTGCTCAAGTCTCTCGGCCCTGGTGCTGACACCGCCTCGTAACTTGTAATTTGCAGAAGACATCGAGCCGTCGACCAATAATTTGACACCATACGATGGCCAGACGATACCACCTGTGGTCGCCGCCTTTCCTGCCGCCGCGTTATCCGGCGACGGCACGTCCATCGCCATGGCGGTCACGGACGCGTCTGAGAACGTAGGCGGCCTCTTGCTCCTGTGCTCCCCGTTTAAGTGTCTGTGCGTTGGACTCCGTCTTCCCGTAACGATTACGAAACATGTTCTTAGTTCTTACGATGCACATTTTTTTGTTCTCAGGATCCAGAGTTCCCGGACGTCGCCTCATCATCACAAGCAATAGGGTACGAGTCACAGCAGTTTCATTACACAGAGTTCACATCCAACAACTCTGCACTTGTTCCTGCTCAAGGTTCATTGCCTTCAGACTTCTTTATCACGAGTCAAGGTAAACAAAGTTTTGCTCAAGTTTCTCGGCCCTGGTGTTGACACCGCCTCGTAACTTGTAATTTGCAGAAGACATCGAGCCGTCGACCAATAATTTGACACCATACGATGGCCAGACGATACCACCTGTGGTCGCCGCCTTTCGTGCCGCCGCGTTATCCGGGGACGGCGCGTCCATCGCCATGGCGGTCACGGACGCGTTTGAGAACGTAGGTGGCCTCTTGGTGCTGTGCTCCCCGTTTAAGTGTCTGTGCGGTGGACTCCGTCTTTCCCGTAACGACTACGAAACATGTTCTTAGTTCTTACGATGCACCCTTTTTTTGTTCTCAGGTTCCAGAGTTCCCGGACGTCGCCTCATCATCACAAGCACTAGGGTACGAGTCACAGCAGTGTCATTACACAGGGTTCACATCCAACAACTCTGCACTTGTTCCTGTTCAAGGTTCATTGCCTTCAGACTTCTTTATCACGAGTCAAGGTAGACAAAGTTTTGCTCAAGTTTCTCGGCCCTGGTGCTGACACCGCCTCGTAACTTGTAATTTGCAGAATCCATCGAGCCGTCGACCAATAATTTGACACCGTACGATGACCAGACGATACCACCTGTGGTCGCCGACTTTCCTGCCGCCGCGTTATCCGGGGATGGCGAGTCTATCGCCATGGCGGCCACGGACGCGTCTGAGAACGTAGGCGGCCTCTTGCTCCTTTGTTCCCCGTTTAAGTATCTGTGCGGTGGACTCCTTCTTTCCCGTAACGATTACGAAACATGTTCTTAGTTCTTACGATGCACCTTTTTTGTTCGCAGGTTCCAGAGTTCCCGGACGTCGCCTCATCATCACAAGCACTAGGGTACGAGTCACAGCGGTCTCATTACACAGGGTTCACATCCAACAACTCTGCACTTGTTACTGTTCAAGGTTCATTGCCTTCAGACTTCTTTATCACGAGTCAAGGTAAAGGAACTTTTGCTCAAGTTTCTCGGCCCTGTTGCTGAGACTGCCTCGTAACTTGTAATTTGCAGAAGACATCGAGCCGTCGACCAATAATTTGACACCATACGATGACCAGATACCACCTGTGGTCGCCGCCTTTCCTGCCGCCGCGTTAACCTGGGACGGCGCGTCCATCGCCATGGCGGTCACGGACGCGTCTAAGAACGTAGGTGGCCTCTTGCTGCTGTGCTCCCCGTTTAAGTGTCTGTGCGGTGGACTCCGTCTTTCCCGTAACGATTACGAAACATGTTCTTAGTTCGTACGATCCACTTTTTTTGTTCTCAGGTTCCAGAGTTCCCGGACGTCGCCACATCATCACAAGCACTAGGGTACGAATCACAGCGGTCTCATTACACAGGGTTCACATCCAACAACTCTGAACATGTTCCTGTTCAAGGTTCATTGCCTTCAGACTTCTTTATCACGAGTCAAGGTAAAGGAACTTTTGCTCAAGTTTCTCGGCCCTGTTGCTGACACCGCCTCGTAACTTGTAATTTGCAGAAGACATCCAGCCGTCGACCAATAATGTGTCGCCATACGATGGCCAGACGATACCACCTGTGGTCGCCGCCTTTCCTTCCGCCGTGTTATCCGGGGACGGCACGTCCATCGCCATGGCGGTCACGGACGCTTCTAAGAACTTAGGTGGCCTTTTGCTGCTGTGCTTCCCGTTTAAGTGTCTGTGCGGTGGACTCCGTCTTTCCCGTAACGATTACGAAACATGTTCTTAGTTCTTACGATGCACCTTTTTTGTTCTCAGGTTTCAGAGTTCCCGGACGTCGCCACATCATCACAAGCACTAGGGTACAAGTCACAGCAGTGTCATTACACAGCGTTCACATCCAACAACTCTGCACTTGTTCCTGCTCAAGGTTCATTGCCTCCAGACTTCTTTATCACGAGTCAAGGTAAACAAAGTTTTGCTCAAGTCTCTCGGCCCTGGTGCTGACACCGCCTCGTAACTTGTAATTTGCAGAAGACATCGAGCCGTCGACCAATAATTTGACACCATACGATGGCCTGACGATACCACCTGTGGTCGCCGCCTTTCCTGCCGCCGCGTTATCCGGCGACGGCACGTCCATCGCCATGGCGGTCACGGACGCGTCTGAGAACGTAGGCGGCCTCTTGCTCCAGTGCTCCCGGTTTAAGTGTCTGTGCGGTGGACTCCGTCTTTCCCGTAACGATTACGAAACATGTTCTTAGTTCTTACGATGCACCTTTTTTGTTCTCAGGATCCAGAGTTCCCGGACGTCGCCTCATCATCACAAGCACTAGGGTACGAGTCACAGCAGTCTGATTACACAGAGTTCACATCCAACAACTCTGCACTTGTTCCTGCTCAAGGTTCATTGCCTTCAGACTTCTTTATCACGAGTCAAGGTAAACAAAGTTTTGCTCAAGTTTCTCGGGCCTGTTGCTGACACTGCCTCGTAACTTGTAATTTGCAGAAGACATCGAGCCGTCGACCAATAATTTGACACCATAGGATGGCCAGACGATACCACCTGTGGTCGCCGCCTTTCCTGCCGCCGCGTTATCCGGTAACGGCACGTCCATCGCCATGGCGGTCACGGACGCGTCTGAGAACGTAGGCGGCCTCTTGCTCCAGTGCTCCCCGTTTAAGTGTCTGTGCGGTGGACTCCGTCTTTCCCGTAACGATTACGAAACATGTTCTTAGTTCTTACGATGCACCTTTTTTGTTCTCAGGATCCAGAGTTCCCGGACGTCGTCTCATCATCACAAGCACTAGGGTACGAGTCACAGCAGTCTCATTACACAGAGTTCACATCCAACAACTCTGCACTTGTTCCTGCTCAAGGTTCATTGCCTTCAGACTTCTTTATCACAAGTCAAGGTAAACAAAGTTTTGCTCAAGTTTCTCGGCCCTGTTGCTGACACTGCCTCGTAACTTGTAATTTGCAGAAGACATCGAGCCGTCGACCAATAATTTGAAACCATACGATGGCCAGACGATACCACCTGTGGTCGCCGCCTTTCCTGCCGCCACGTTATCCGGCGACGGCGCGTCCATCGCCATGGCGGTCACGGACGCGTCTAAGAACGTAGGTGGCCTCTTGCTGCTGTGCTCCCTGTTTAAGAGTCTGTGCGGTGGACTCCGTCTTTCCCGTAACGATTACGAAACATGTTCTTAGTTCGTACGATCCACTTTTTTTGTTCTCAGGTTCCAGAGTTCCCGGACGTCGCCACATCATCACAAGCACTAGGGTACGAGTCACAGCGGTCTCATTACACAGGGTTCACATCCAACAACTCTGCACTTGTTCCTGTTCAAGGTTCATTGCCTTCAGACTTCTTTATCACGAGTCAAGGTAAAGGAACTTTTGCTCAAGTTTCTCGGCCCT